>NC_080191.1:99371605-99745223 GCF_030028045.1 Hippopotamus amphibius kiboko | reverse complement strand
AGAGCACTGGGTGCCCAATGGCTCCCCTGCGGCTTCCAAGCACCCTCCAGCCCAGATGCCCTTGGTGCCCACTCTGTTGCCAGAGGGAAGTCCTCAGTAGCACTCCCTAGCTTGTGCACCCAGAGTGCCTAATGTTTGGAAACTTCCTCCGGAACTCAGTGGGAATGAGGCTTCTCCTTCCACGCTTGTCAGCCAGCAGATGGAGCCACCGCCCCACCAAAACATCTCTCTGCATTGCCTTCAGCCATGGATCGCCTAGCTGTCCTCTCTCTGCCTCAAGCAGCAGCTCGAGTGCGCATGCAGCCTACAGAAAGGAGAGTGCCTTTTCTGGAGCACTGCTATGCTGTGGCAGCTCCCTGAAGGCCTCCTCGGGCCTCCTCTCCCCTAACACAGTGGTGCCATTCCAACCACCTGGGCCGCAAAGGTCACCCTAAGCAGGGCTCAGGGTTCGGCCTGTGTGTGTTTTCGTGGCTGGGACAGGGCAGATCCAGACGCTGGGGGCCCACTTGTGAATAGGGCCTGATGGGCATCGCCAGCATTCCCTGGTGGGGAAGCAGGACATCTGGGACCTCCAAGCTGCATGCAAATCCCCTCCCTGGCTGCCCCTCTTGCTTCTTCTCTGCTGCCAAGCCTCTCTCACCACACGTGCGTCTCACCAAAAGGAGCAGGCTGCTTGCCACTCTTTGCAAGGTGCTCACCCCACAAGCCTCATTTACTCAAAGAGGAGTGCAAATTGACCCATAACCTCCAGAGGAGCTGCAGTCTCTGCAGCCACAAAGGCCTGCAGCCGAGTCCATGACAGCCTGCTGCGTTGAGGGCTTCAAAGGGACAGTGCCCTGCATTCCTGTAAGGGAGCTTTTTGACACCACTTTCCGTGGGGAAACACTGTGTGTGCCAATGACTCCTGTGTGCAGAAAATCTCTCCCCAGCACCAGAGGTGCAGGGAATCCTCTTAGTATGCAGAGCAATGTTCAAGGCAGGCCTCCAATGTTGGGAGAGCCTCCACTTCCCAACTGTCCAAATGCCTCAGAAACACACTTCTAGGGAGTGTGGGTCTGACAAGCAGAGCAGCCCGAGTGAGGAACATGGATTACAGGGAGAAGCCACTGGCCTGAGCATTCACCCTGTAGGTCCTGGCTCAAGGCTCTCTGCACCAGGCCCAACCTGGAATGAGCCTGCAGCCTGGCCTCAAGTTCCAGGCTTGCCCATTGCCCTGCTAGGTCGCGGCCCATCCCAGGCTGGGCCAGGCCTCCCTAGGGTCTGTGCTGGCCTAGGCCACTGCCAGGCAACAGGACCTCCATGGAGCACAGTTCATACGAGAAGGCAACAGGGTGTTGCCTGTGTGTCTCTTGCACTCCTGGGAAGCTGCAGGTCCAGAGGCTATGTATGCAGGTTGCCGTTGGAGCCTGGGGTCAAAACAGTCATGACCCCACTTTCAAGTGGGACTCCTGCTGCCTCTTATCTGCCTGACACATCCCCTTGCTGCCTGCGCTGTCTTCACTGCTGGCAGGCCTCTGTGTGCACAGCCCAGTCTAGGCCAAGGAAACAAGGTGCTTGGCTCCCCTTGCTAGGAGCTCCTCCTACAGCACTCTGGACCAGGGGACACATGCCCCTGGACCAGCAGCCTGCAAGGAAGCTGCAGCTTCGCCATCCAGAAAGGCCTGCTGCACGAGGCAGGAAGCCTTCTGCTAAGGACAACTTTCCCCCTCCAAAGCCTTGGAGGAGTTCATGGATGCTCGGGCCTGCAGTGTTCTCCATCAGAGAGCACTGGGTGCCCAATGGCTCCCCTGCGGCTTCCAAGCACCCTCCAGCCCAGATGCCCTTGGTGCCCACTCTGTTGCCAGAGGGAAGTCCTCAGTAGCACTCCCTAGCTTGTGCACCCAGAGTGCCTAATGTTTGGAAACTTCCTCCGGAACTCAGTGGGAATGAGGCTTCTCCTTCCACGCTTGTCAGCCAGCAGATGGAGCCACCGCCCCACCAAAACATCTCTCTGCATTGCCTTCAGCCATGGATCGCCTAGCTGTCCTCTCTCTGCCTCAAGCAGCAGCTCGAGTGCGCATGCAGCCTACAGAAAGGAGAGTGCCTTTTCTGGAGCACTGCTATGCTGTGGCAGCTCCCTGAAGGCCTCCTCGGGCCTCCTCTCCCCTAACACAGTGGTGCCATTCCAACCACCTGGGCCGCAAAGGTCACCCTAAGCAGGGCTCAGGGTTCGGCCTGTGTGTGTTTTCGTGGCTGGGACAGGGCAGATCCAGAAGCTGGGGGCCCACTTGTGAATAGGGCCTGATGGGCATCGCCAGCATTCCCTGGTGGGGAAGCAGGACATCTGGGACCTCCAAGCTGCATGCAAATCCCCTCCCTGGCTGCCCCTCTTGCTTCTTCTCTGCTGCCAAGCCTCTCTCACCACACGTGCGTCTCACCAAAAGGAGCAGGCTGCTTGCCACTCTTTGCAAGGTGCTCACCCCACAAGCCTCATTTACTCAAAGAGGAGTGCAAATTGACCCATAACCTCCAGAGGAGCTGCAGTCTCTGCAGCCACAAAGGCCTGCAGCCGAGTCCATGACAGCCTGCTGCATTGAGGGCTTCAAAGGGACAGTGCCCTGCATTCCTGTAAGGGAGCTTTTTGACACCACTTTCCGTGGGGAAACACTGTGTGTGCCAATGACTCCTGTGTGCAGAAAATCTCTCCCCAGCACCAGAGGTGCAGGGAATCCTCTTAGTATGCAGAGCAATGTTCAAGGCAGGCCTCCAATGTTGGGAGAGCCTCCACTTCCCAACTGTCCAAATGCCTCAGAAACACACTTCTAGGGAGTGTGGGTCTGACAAGCAGAGCAGCCCGAGTGAGGAACATGGATTACAGGGAGAAGCCACTGGCCTGAGCATTCGCCCTGTAGGTCCTGGCTCAAGGCTCTCTGCACCAGGCCCAACCTGGAATGAGCCTGCAGCCTGGCCTCAAGTTCCAGGCTTGCCCGTTGCCCTGCTAGGTCGCGGCCCATCCCAGGCTGGGCCAGGCCTCCCTAGGGTCTGTGCTGGCCTAGGCCACTGCCAGGCAACAGGACCTCCATGGAGCACAGTTCATACGAGAAGGCAACAGGGTGTTGCCTGTGTGTCTCTTGCACTCCTGGGAAGCTGCAGGTCCAGAGGCTATGTATGCAGGTTGCCGTTGGAGCCTGGGGTCAAAACAGTCATGACCCCACTTTCAAGTGGGACTCCTGCTGCCTCTTATCTGCCTGACACATCCCCTTGCTGCCTGCGCTGTCTTCACTGCTGGCAGGCCTCTGTGTGCACAGCCCAGTCTAGGCCAAGGAAACAAGGTGCTTGGCTCCCCTTGCTAGGAGCTCCTCCTACAGCACTCTGGACCAGGGGACACATGCCCCTGGACCAGCAGCCTGCAAGGAAGCTGCAGCGTCGCCATCCAGAAAGGCCTGCTGCATGAGGCAGGAAGCCTTCTGCTAAGGACAACTTTCCCCCTCCAAAGCCTTGGATGAGTTCATGGATGCTCGGGCCTGCAGTGTTCTCCATCAGAGAGCACTGGGTGCCCAATGGCTCCCCTGCGGCTTCCAAGCACCCTCCAGCCCAGATGCCCTTGGTGCCCACTCTGTTGCCAGAGGGAAGTCCTCAGTAGCACTCCCTAGCTTGTGCACCCAGAGTGCCTAATGTTTGGAAACTTCCTCCGGAACTCAGTGGGAATGAGGCTTCTCCTTCCACGCTTGTCAGCCAGCAGATGGAGCCACCGCCCCACCAAAACATCTCTCTGCATTGCCTTCAGCCATGGATCGCCTAGCTGTCCTCTCTCTGCCTCAAGCAGCAGCTCGAGTGCGCATGCAGCCTACAGAAAGGAGAGTGCCTTTTCTGGAGCACTGCTATGCTGTGGCAGCTCCCTGAAGGCCTCCTCGGGCCTCCTCTCCCCTCACACAGTTGTGCCATTCCAACCACCTGGGCCGCAAAGGTCACCCTAAGCAGGGCTCAGGGTTCGGCCTGTGTGTGTTTTCGTGGCTGGGACAGGGCAGATCCAGACGCTGGGGGCCCACTTGTGAATAGGGCCTGATGGGCATCGCCAGCATTCCCTGGTGGGGAAGCAGGACATCTGGGACCTCCAAGCTGCATGCAAATCCCCTCCCTGGCTGCCCCTCTTGCTTCTTCTCTGCTGCCAAGCCTCTCTCACCACACGTGCGTCTCACCAAAAGGAGCAGGCTGCTTGCCACTCTTTGCAAGGTGCTCACCCCACAAGCCTCATTTACTCAAAGAGGAGTGCAAATTGACCCATAACCTCCAGAGGAGCTGCAGTCTCTGCAGCCACAAAGGCCTGCAGCCGAGTCCATGACAGCCTGCTGCGTTGAGGGCTTCAAAGGGACAGTGCCCTGCATTCCTGTAAGGGAGCTTTTTGACACCACTTTCCGTGGGGAAACACTGTGTGTGCCAATGACTCCTGTGTGCAGAAAATCTCTCCCCAGCACCAGAGGTGCAGGGAATCCTCTTAGTATGCAGAGCAATGTTCAAGGCAGGCCTCCAATGTTGGGAGAGCCTCCACTTCCCAACTGTCCAAATGCCTCAGAAACACACTTCTAGGGAGTGTGGGTCTGACAAGCAGAGCAGCCCGAGTGAGGAACATGGATTACAGGGAGAAGCCACTGGCCTGAGCATTCGCCCTGTAGGTCCTGGCTCAAGGCTCTCTGCACCAGGCCCAACCTGGAATGAGCCTGCAGCCTGGCCTCAAGTTCCAGGCTTGCCCGTTGCCCTGCTAGGTCGCGGCCCATCCCAGGCTGGGCCAGGCCTCCCTAGGGTCTGTGCTGGCCTAGGCCACTGCCAGGCAACAGGACCTCCATGGAGCACAGTTCATACGAGAAGGCAACAGGGTGTTGCCTGTGTGTCTCTTGCACTCCTGGGAAGCTGCAGGTCCAGAGGCTATGTATGCAGGTTGCCGTTGGAGCCTGGGGTCAAAACAGTCATGACCCCACTTTCAAGTGGGACTCCTGCTGCCTCTTATCTGCCTGACACATCCCCTTGCTGCCTGCGCTGTCTTCACTGCTGGCAGGCCTCTGTGTGCACAGCCCAGTCTAGGCCAAGGAAACAAGGTGCTTGGCTCCCCTTGCTAGGAGCTCCTCCTACAGCACTCTGGACCAGGGGACACATGCCCCTGGACCAGCAGCCTGCAAGGAAGCTGCAGCTTCGCCATCCAGAAAGGCCTGCTGCACGAGGCAGGAAGCCTTCTGCTAAGGACAACTTTCCCCCTCCAAAGCCTTGGAGGAGTTCATGGATGCTCGGGCCTGCAGTGTTCTCCATCAGAGAGCACTGGGTGCCCAATGGCTCCCCTGCGGCTTCCAAGCACCCTCCAGCCCAGATGCCCTTGGTGCCCACTCTGTTGCCAGAGGGAAGTCCTCAGTAGCACTCCCTAGCTTGTGCACCCAGAGTGCCTAATGTTTGGAAACTTCCTCCGGAACTCAGTGGGAATGAGGCTTCTCCTTCCACGCTTGTCAGCCAGCAGATGGAGCCACCGCCCCACCAAAACATCTCTCTGCATTGCCTTCAGCCATGGATCGCCTAGCTGTCCTCTCTCTGCCTCAAGCAGCAGCTCGAGTGCGCATGCAGCCTACAGAAAGGAGAGTGCCTTTTCTGGAGCACTGCTATGCTGTGGCAGCTCCCTGAAGGCCTCCTCGGGCCTCCTCTCCCCTAACACAGTGGTGCCATTCCAACCACCTGGGCCGCAAAGGTCACCCTAAGCAGGGCTCAGGGTTCGGCCTGTGTGTGTTTTCGTGGCTGGGACAGGGCAGATCCAGACGCTGGGGGCCCACTTGTGAATAGGGCCTGATGGGCATCGCCAGCATTCCCTGGTGGGGAAGCAGGACATCTGGGACCTCCAAGCTGCATGCAAATCCCCTCCCTGGCTGCCCCTCTTGCTTCTTCTCTGCTGCCAAGCCTCTCTCACCACACGTGCGTCTCACCAAAAGGAGCAGGCTGCTTGCCACTCTTTGCAAGGTGCTCACCCCACAAGCCTCATTTACTCAAAGAGGAGTGCAAATTGACCCATAACCTCCAGAGGAGCTGCAGTCTCTGCAGCCACAAAGGCCTGCAGCCGAGTCCATGACAGCCTGCTGCGTTGAGGGCTTCAAAGGGACAGTGCCCTGCATTCCTGTAAGGGAGCTTTTTGACACCACTTTCCGTGGGGAAACACTGTGTGTGCCAATGACTCCTGTGTGCAGAAAATCTCTCCCCAGCACCAGAGGTGCAGGGAATCCTCTTAGTATGCAGAGCAATGTTCAAGGCAGGCCTCCAATGTTGGGAGAGCCTCCACTTCCCAACTGTCCAAATGCCTCAGAAACACACTTCTAGGGAGTGTGGGTCTGACAAGCAGAGCAGCCCGAGTGAGGAACATGGATTACAGGGAGAAGCCACTGGCCTGAGCATTCGCCCTGTAGGTCCTGGCTCAAGGCTCTCTGCACCAGGCCCAACCTGGAATGAGCCTGCAGCCTGGCCTCAAGTTCCAGGCTTGCCCGTTGCCCTGCTAGGTCGCGGCCCATCCCAGGCTGGGCCAGGCCTCCCTAGGGTCTGTGCTGGCCTAGGCCACTGCCAGGCAACAGGACCTCCATGGAGCACAGTTCATACGAGAAGGCAACAGGGTGTTGCCTGTGTGTCTCTTGCACTCCTGGGAAGCTGCAGGTCCAGAGGCTATGTATGCAGGTTGCCGTTGGAGCCTGGGGTCAAAACATTCATGACCCCACTTTCAAGTGGGACTCCTGCTGCCTCTTATCTGCCTGACACATCCCCTTGCTGCCTGCGCTGTCTTCACTGCTGGCAGGCCTCTGTGTGCACAGCCCAGTCTAGGCCAAGGAAACAAGGTGCTTGGCTCCCCTTGCTAGGAGCTCCTCCTACAGCACTCTGGACCAGGGGACACATGCCCCTGGACCAGCAGCCTGCAAGGAAGCTGCAGCTTCGCCATCCAGAAAGGCCTGCTGCACGAGGCAGGAAGCCTTCTGCTAAGGACAACTTTCCCCCTCCAAAGCCTTGGAGGAGTTCATGGATGCTCGGGCCTGCAGTGTTCTCCATCAGAGAGCACTGGGTGCCCAATGGCTCCCCTGCGGCTTCCAAGCACCCTCCAGCCCAGATGCCCTTGGTGCCCACTCTGTTGCCAGAGGGAAGTCCTCAGTAGCACTCCCTAGCTTGTGCACCCAGAGTGCCTAATGTTTGGAAACTTCCTCCGGAACTCAGTGGGAATGAGGCTTCTCCTTCCACGCTTGTCAGCCAGCAGATGGAGCCACCGCCCCACCAAAACATCTCTCTGCATTGCCTTCAGCCATGGATCGCCTAGCTGTCCTCTCTCTGCCTCAAGCAGCAGCTCGAGTGCGCATGCAGCCTACAGAAAGGAGAGTGCCTTTTCTGGAGCACTGCTATGCTGTGGCAGCTCCCTGAAGGCCTCCTCGGGCCTCCTCTCCCCTCACACAGTTGTGCCATTCCAACCACCTGGGCCGCAAAGGTCACCCTAAGCAGGGCTCAGGGTTCGGCCTGTGTGTGTTTTCGTGGCTGGGACAGGGCAGATCCAGACGCTGGGGGCCCACTTGTGAATAGGGCCTGATGGGCATCGCCAGCATTCCCTGGTGGGGAAGCAGGACATCTGGGACCTCCAAGCTGCATGCAAATCCCCTCCCTGGCTGCCCCTCTTGCTTCTTCTCTGCTGCCAAGCCTCTCTCACCACACGTGCGTCTCACCAAAAGGAGCAGGCTGCTTGCCACTCTTTGCAAGGTGCTCACCCCACAAGCCTCATTTACTCAAAGAGGAGTGCAAATTGACCCATAACCTCCAGAGGAGCTGCAGTCTCTGCAGCCACAAAGGCCTGCAGCCGAGTCCATGACAGCCTGCTGCGTTGAGGGCTTCAAAGGGACAGTGCCCTGCATTCCTGTAAGGGAGCTTTTTGACACCACTTTCCGTGGGGAAACACTGTGTGTGCCAATGACTCCTGTGTGCAGAAAATCTCTCCCCAGCACCAGAGGTGCAGGGAATCCTCTTAGTATGCAGAGCAATGTTCAAGGCAGGCCTCCAATGTTGGGAGAGCCTCCACTTCCCAACTGTCCAAATGCCTCAGAAACACACTTCTAGGGAGTGTGGGTCTGACAAGCAGAGCAGCCCGAGTGAGGAACATGGATTACAGGGAGAAGCCACTGGCCTGAGCATTCGCCCTGTAGGTCCTGGCTCAAGGCTCTCTGCACCAGGCCCAACCTGGAATGAGCCTGCAGCCTGGCCTCAAGTTCCAGGCTTGCCCGTTGCCCTGCTAGGTCGCGGCCCATCCCAGGCTGGGCCAGGCCTCCCTAGGGTCTGTGCTGGCCTAGGCCACTGCCAGGCAACAGGACCTCCATGGAGCACAGTTCATACGAGAAGGCAACAGGGTGTTGCCTGTGTGTCTCTTGCACTCCTGGGAAGCTGCAGGTCCAGAGGCTATGTATGCAGGTTGCCGTTGGAGCCTGGGGTCAAAACAGTCATGACCCCACTTTCAAGTGGGACTCCTGCTGCCTCTTATCTGCCTGACACATCCCCTTGCTGCCTGCGCTGTCTTCACTGCTGGCAGGCCTCTGTGTGCACAGCCCAGTCTAGGCCAAGGAAACAAGGTGCTTGGCTCCCCTTGCTAGGAGCTCCTCCTACAGCACTCTGGACCAGGGGACACATGCCCCTGGACCAGCAGCCTGCAAGGAAGCTGCAGCTTCGCCATCCAGAAAGGCCTGCTGCACGAGGCAGGAAGCCTTCTGCTAAGGACAACTTTCCCCCTCCAAAGCCTTGGAGGAGTTCATGGATGCTCGGGCCTGCAGTGTTCTCCATCAGAGAGCACTGGGTGCCCAATGGCTCCCCTGCGGCTTCCAAGCACCCTCCAGCCCAGATGCCCTTGGTGCCCACTCTGTTGCCAGAGGGAAGTCCTCAGTAGCACTCCCTAGCTTGTGCACCCAGAGTGCCTAATGTTTGGAAACTTCCTCCGGAACTCAGTGGGAATGAGGCTTCTCCTTCCACGCTTGTCAGCCAGCAGATGGAGCCACCGCCCCACCAAAACATCTCTCTGCATTGCCTTCAGCCATGGATCGCCTAGCTGTCCTCTCTCTGCCTCAAGCAGCAGCTCGAGTGCGCATGCAGCCTACAGAAAGGAGAGTGCCTTTTCTGGAGCACTGCTATGCTGTGGCAGCTCCCTGAAGGCCTCCTCGGGCCTCCTCTCCCCTAACACAGTGGTGCCATTCCAACCACCTGGGCCGCAAAGGTCACCCTAAGCAGGGCTCAGGGTTCGGCCTGTGTGTGTTTTCGTGGCTGGGACAGGGCAGATCCAGACGCTGGGGGCCCACTTGTGAATAGGGCCTGATGGGCATCGCCAGCATTCCCTGGTGGGGAAGCAGGACATCTGGGACCTCCAAGCTGCATGCAAATCCCCTCCCTGGCTGCCCCTCTTGCTTCTTCTCTGCTGCCAAGCCTCTCTCACCACACGTGCGTCTCACCAAAAGGAGCAGGCTGCTTGCCACTCTTTGCAAGGTGCTCACCCCACAAGCCTCATTTACTCAAAGAGGAGTGCAAATTGACCCATAACCTCCAGAGGAGCTGCAGTCTCTGCAGCCACAAAGGCCTGCAGCCGAGTCCATGACAGCCTGCTGCGTTGAGGGCTTCAAAGGGACAGTGCCCTGCATTCCTGTAAGGGAGCTTTTTGACACCACTTTCCGTGGGGAAACACTGTGTGTGCCAATGACTCCTGTGTGCAGAAAATCTCTCCCCAGCACCAGAGGTGCAGGGAATCCTCTTAGTATGCAGAGCAATGTTCAAGGCAGGCCTCCAATGTTGGGAGAGCCTCCACTTCCCAACTGTCCAAATGCCTCAGAAACACACTTCTAGGGAGTGTGGGTCTGACAAGCAGAGCAGCCCGAGTGAGGAACATGGATTACAGGGAGATGCCACTGGCCTGAGCATTCACCCTGTAGGTCCTGGCTCAAGGCTCTCTGCACCAGGCCCAACCTGGAATGAGCCTGCAGCCTGGCCTCAAGTTCCAGGCTTGCCCGTTGCCCTGCTAGGTCGCGGCCCATCCCAGGCTGGGCCAGGCCTCCCTAGGGTCTGTGCTGGCCTAGGCCACTGCCAGGCAACAGGACCTCCATGGAGCACAGTTCATACGAGAAGGCAACAGGGTGTTGCCTGTGTGTCTCTTGCACTCCTGGGAAGCTGCAGGTCCAGAGGCTATGTATGCAGGTTGCCGTTGGAGCCTGGGGTCAAAACAGTCATGACCCCACTTTCAAGTGGGACTCCTGCTGCCTCTTATCTGCCTGACACATCCCCTTGCTGCCTGCGCTGTCTTCACTGCTGGCAGGCCTCTGTGTGCACAGCCCAGTCTAGGCCAAGGAAACAAGGTGCTTGGCTCCCCTTGCTAGGAGCTCCTCCTACAGCACTCTGGACCAGGGGACACATGCCCCTGGACCAGCAGCCTGCAAGGAAGCTGCAGCTTCGCCATCCAGAAAGGCCTGCTGCACGAGGCAGGAAGCCTTCTGCTAAGGACAACTTTCCCCCTCCAAAGCCTTGGAGGAGTTCATGGATGCTCGGGCCTGCAGTGTTCTCCATCAGAGAGCACTGGGTGCCCAATGGCTCCCCTGCGGCTTCCAAGCACCCTCCAGCCCAGATGCCCTTGGTGCCCACTCTGTTGCCAGAGGGAAGTCCTCAGTAGCACTCCCTAGCTTGTGCACCCAGAGTGCCTAATGTTTGGAAACTTCCTCCGGAACTCAGTGGGAATGAGGCTTCTCCTTCCACGCTTGTCAGCCAGCAGATGGAGCCACCGCCCCACCAAAACATCTCTCTGCATTGCCTTCAGCCATGGATCGCCTAGCTGTCCTCTCTCTGCCTCAAGCAGCAGCTCGAGTGCGCATGCAGCCTACAGAAAGGAGAGTGCCTTTTCTGGAGCACTGCTATGCTGTGGCAGCTCCCTGAAGGCCTCCTCGGGCCTCCTCTCCCCTAACACAGTGGTGCCATTCCAACCACCTGGGCCGCAAAGGTCACCCTAAGCAGGGCTCAGGGTTCGGCCTGTGTGTGTTTTCGTGGCTGGGACAGGGCAGATCCAGACGCTGGGGGCCCACTTGTGAATAGGGCCTGATGGGCATCGCCAGCATTCCCTGGTGGGGAAGCAGGACATCTGGGACCTCCAAGCTGCATGCAAATCCCCTCCCTGGCTGCCCCTCTTGCTTCTTCTCTGCTGCCAAGCCTCTCTCACCACACGTGCGTCTCACCAAAAGGAGCAGGCTGCTTGCCACTCTTTGCAAGGTGCTCACCCCACAAGCCTCATTTACTCAAAGAGGAGTGCAAATTGACCCATAACCTCCAGAGGAGCTGCAGTCTCTGCAGCCACAAAGGCCTGCAGCCGAGTCCATGACAGCCTGCTGCGTTGAGGGCTTCAAAGGGACAGTGCCCTGCATTCCTGTAAGGGAGCTTTTTGACACCACTTTCCGTGGGGAAACACTGTGTGTGCCAATGACTCCTGTGTGCAGAAAATCTCTCCCCAGCACCAGAGGTGCAGGGAATCCTCTTAGTATGCAGAGCAATGTTCAAGGCAGGCCTCCAATGTTGGGAGAGCCTCCACTTCCCAACTGTCCAAATGCCTCAGAAACACACTTCTAGGGAGTGTGGGTCTGACAAGCAGAGCAGCCCGAGTGAGGAACATGGATTACAGGGAGAAGCCACTGGCCTGAGCATTCGCCCTGTAGGTCCTGGCTCAAGGCTCTCTGCACCAGGCCCAACCTGGAATGAGCCTGCAGCCTGGCCTCAAGTTCCAGGCTTGCCCGTTGCCCTGCTAGGTCGCGGCCCATCCCAGGCTGGGCCAGGCCTCCCTAGGGTCTGTGCTGGCCTAGGCCACTGCCAGGCAACAGGACCTCCATGGAGCACAGTTCATACGAGAAGGCAACAGGGTGTTGCCTGTGTGTCTCTTGCACTCCTGGGAAGCTGCAGGTCCAGAGGCTATGTATGCAGGTTGCCGTTGGAGCCTGGGGTCAAAACATTCATGACCCCACTTTCAAGTGGGACTCCTGCTGCCTCTTATCTGCCTGACACATCCCCTTGCTGCCTGCGCTGTCTTCACTGCTGGCAGGCCTCTGTGTGCACAGCCCAGTCTAGGCCAAGGAAACAAGGTGCTTGGCTCCCCTTGCTAGGAGCTCCTCCTACAGCACTCTGGACCAGGGGACACATGCCCCTGGACCAGCAGCCTGCAAGGAAGCTGCAGCTTCGCCATCCAGAAAGGCCTGCTGCACGAGGCAGGAAGCCTTCTGCTAAGGACAACTTTCCCCCTCCAAAGCCTTGGAGGAGTTCATGGATGCTCGGGCCTGCAGTGTTCTCCATCAGAGAGCACTGGGTGCCCAATGGCTCCCCTGCGGCTTCCAAGCACCCTCCAGCCCAGATGCCCTTGGTGCCCACTCTGTTGCCAGAGGGAAGTCCTCAGTAGCACTCCCTAGCTTGTGCACCCAGAGTGCCTAATGTTTGGAAACTTCCTCCGGAACTCAGTGGGAATGAGGCTTCTCCTTCCACGCTTGTCAGCCAGCAGATGGAGCCACCGCCCCACCAAAACATCTCTCTGCATTGCCTTCAGCCATGGATCGCCTAGCTGTCCTCTCTCTGCCTCAAGCAGCAGCTCGAGTGCGCATGCAGCCTACAGAAAGGAGAGTGCCTTTTCTGGAGCACTGCTATGCTGTGGCAGCTCCCTGAAGGCCTCCTCGGGCCTCCTCTCCCCTCACACAGTTGTGCCATTCCAACCACCTGGGCCGCAAAGGTCACCCTAAGCAGGGCTCAGGGTTCGGCCTGTGTGTGTTTTCGTGGCTGGGACAGGGCAGATCCAGACGCTGGGGGCCCACTTGTGAATAGGGCCTGATGGGCATCGCCAGCATTCCCTGGTGGGGAAGCAGGACATCTGGGACCTCCAAGCTGCATGCAAATCCCCTCCCTGGCTGCCCCTCTTGCTTCTTCTCTGCTGCCAAGCCTCTCTCACCACACGTGCGTCTCACCAAAAGGAGCAGGCTGCTTGCCACTCTTTGCAAGGTGCTCACCCCACAAGCCTCATTTACTCAAAGAGGAGTGCAAATTGACCCATAACCTCCAGAGGAGCTGCAGTCTCTGCAGCCACAAAGGCCTGCAGCCGAGTCCATGACAGCCTGCTGCGTTGAGGGCTTCAAAGGGACAGTGCCCTGCATTCCTGTAAGGGAGCTTTTTGACACCACTTTCCGTGGGGAAACACTGTGTGTGCCAATGACTCCTGTGTGCAGAAAATCTCTCCCCAGCACCAGAGGTGCAGGGAATCCTCTTAGTATGCAGAGCAATGTTCAAGGCAGGCCTCCAATGTTGGGAGAGCCTCCACTTCCCAACTGTCCAAATGCCTCAGAAACACACTTCTAGGGAGTGTGGGTCTGACAAGCAGAGCAGCCCGAGTGAGGAACATGGATTACAGGGAGAAGCCACTGGCCTGAGCATTCGCCCTGTAGGTCCTGGCTCAAGGCTCTCTGCACCAGGCCCAACCTGGAATGAGCCTGCAGCCTGGCCTCAAGTTCCAGGCTTGCCCGTTGCCCTGCTAGGTCGCGGCCCATCCCAGGCTGGGCCAGGCCTCCCTAGGGTCTGTGCTGGCCTAGGCCACTGCCAGGCAACAGGACCTCCATGGAGCACAGTTCATACGAGAAGGCAACAGGGTGTTGCCTGTGTGTCTCTTGCACTCCTGGGAAGCTGCAGGTCCAGAGGCTATGTATGCAGGTTGCCGTTGGAGCCTGGGGTCAAAACAGTCATGACCCCACTTTCAAGTGGGACTCCTGCTGCCTCTTATCTGCCTGACACATCCCCTTGCTGCCTGCGCTGTCTTCACTGCTGGCAGGCCTCTGTGTGCACAGCCCAGTCTAGGCCAAGGAAACAAGGTGCTTGGCTCCCCTTGCTAGGAGCTCCTCCTACAGCACTCTGGACCAGGGGACACATGCCCCTGGACCAGCAGCCTGCAAGGAAGCTGCAGCTTCGCCATCCAGAAAGGCCTGCTGCACGAGGCAGGAAGCCTTCTGCTAAGGACAACTTTCCCCCTCCAAAGCCTTGGAGGAGTTCATGGATGCTCGGGCCTGCAGTGTTCTCCATCAGAGAGCACTGGGTGCCCAATGGCTCCCCTGCGGCTTCCAAGCACCCTCCAGCCCAGATGCCCTTGGTGCCCACTCTGTTGCCAGAGGGAAGTCCTCAGTAGCACTCCCTAGCTTGTGCACCCAGAGTGCCTAATGTTTGGAAACTTCCTCCGGAACTCAGTGGGAATGAGGCTTCTCCTTCCACGCTTGTCAGCCAGCAGATGGAGCCACCGCCCCACCAAAACATCTCTCTGCATTGCCTTCAGCCATGGATCGCCTAGCTGTCCTCTCTCTGCCTCAAGCAGCAGCTCGAGTGCGCATGCAGCCTACAGAAAGGAGAGTGCCTTTTCTGGAGCACTGCTATGCTGTGGCAGCTCCCTGAAGGCCTCCTCGGGCCTCCTCTCCCCTAACACAGTGGTGCCATTCCAACCACCTGGGCCGCAAAGGTCACCCTAAGCAGGGCTCAGGGTTCGGCCTGTGTGTGTTTTCGTGGCTGGGACAGGGCAGATCCAGACGCTGGGGGCCCACTTGTGAATAGGGCCTGATGGGCATCGCCAGCATTCCCTGGTGGGGAAGCAGGACATCTGGGACCTCCAAGCTGCATGCAAATCCCCTCCCTGGCTGCCCCTCTTGCTTCTTCTCTGCTGCCAAGCCTCTCTCACCACACGTGCGTCTCACCAAAAGGAGCAGGCTGCTTGCCACTCTTTGCAAGGTGCTCACCCCACAAGCCTCATTTACTCAAAGAGGAGTGCAAATTGACCCATAACCTCCAGAGGAGCTGCAGTCTCTGCAGCCACAAAGGCCTGCAGCCGAGTCCATGACAGCCTGCTGCGTTGAGGGCTTCAAAGGGACAGTGCCCTGCATTCCTGTAAGGGAGCTTTTTGACACCACTTTCCGTGGGGAAACACTGTGTGTGCCAATGACTCCTGTGTGCAGAAAATCTCTCCCCAGCACCAGAGGTGCAGGGAATCCTCTTAGTATGCAGAGCAATGTTCAAGGCAGGCCTCCAATGTTGGGAGAGCCTCCACTTCCCAACTGTCCAAATGCCTCAGAAACACACTTCTAGGGAGTGTGGGTCTGACAAGCAGAGCAGCCCGAGTGAGGAACATGGATTACAGGGAGAAGCCACTGGCCTGAGCATTCGCCCTGTAGGTCCTGGCTCAAGGCTCTCTGCACCAGGCCCAACCTGGAATGAGCCTGCAGCCTGGCCTCAAGTTCCAGGCTTGCCCGTTGCCCTGCTAGGTCGCGGCCCATCCCAGGCTGGGCCAGGCCTCCCTAGGGTCTGTGCTGGCCTAGGCCACTGCCAGGCAACAGGACCTCCATGGAGCACAGTTCATACGAGAAGGCAACAGGGTGTTGCCTGTGTGTCTCTTGCACTCCTGGGAAGCTGCAGGTCCAGAGGCTATGTATGCAGGTTGCCGTTGGAGCCTGGGGTCAAAACATTCATGACCCCACTTTCAAGTGGGACTCCTGCTGCCTCTTATCTGCCTGACACATCCCCTTGCTGCCTGCGCTGTCTTCACTGCTGGCAGGCCTCTGTGTGCACAGCCCAGTCTAGGCCAAGGAAACAAGGTGCTTGGCTCCCCTTGCTAGGAGCTCCTCCTACAGCACTCTGGACCAGGGGACACATGCCCCTGGACCAGCAGCCTGCAAGGAAGCTGCAGCTTCGCCATCCAGAAAGGCCTGCTGCACGAGGCAGGAAGCCTTCTGCTAAGGACAACTTTCCCCCTCCAAAGCCTTGGAGGAGTTCATGGATGCTCGGGCCTGCAGTGTTCTCCATCAGAGAGCACTGGGTGCCCAATGGCTCCCCTGCGGCTTCCAAGCACCCTCCAGCCCAGATGCCCTTGGTGCCCACTCTGTTGCCAGAGGGAAGTCCTCAGTAGCACTCCCTAGCTTGTGCACCCAGAGTGCCTAATGTTTGGAAACTTCCTCCGGAACTCAGTGGGAATGAGGCTTCTCCTTCCACGCTTGTCAGCCAGCAGATGGAGCCACCGCCCCACCAAAACATCTCTCTGCATTGCCTTCAGCCATGGATCGCCTAGCTGTCCTCTCTCTGCCTCAAGCAGCAGCTCGAGTGCGCATGCAGCCTACAGAAAGGAGAGTGCCTTTTCTGGAGCACTGCTATGCTGTGGCAGCTCCCTGAAGGCCTCCTCGGGCCTCCTCTCCCCTCACACAGTGGTGCCATTCCAACCACCTGGGCCGCAAAGGTCACCCTAAGCAGGGCTCAGGGTTCGGCCTGTGTGTGTTTTCGTGGCTGGGACAGGGCAGATCCAGACGCTGGGGGCCCACTTGTGAATAGGGCCTGATGGGCATCGCCAGCATTCCCTGGTGGGGAAGCAGGACATCTGGGACCTCCAAGCTGCATGCAAATCCCCTCCCTGGCTGCCCCTCTTGCTTCTTCTCTGCTGCCAAGCCTCTCTCACCACACGTGCGTCTCACCAAAAGGAGCAGGCTGCTTGCCACTCTTTGCAAGGTGCTCACCCCACAAGCCTCATTTACTCAAAGAGGAGTGCAAATTGACCCATAACCTCCAGAGGAGCTGCAGTCTCTGCAGCCACAAAGGCCTGCAGCCGAGTCCATGACAGCCTGCTGCGTTGAGGGCTTCAAAGGGACAGTGCCCTGCATTCCTGTAAGGGAGCTTTTTGACACCACTTTCCGTGGGGAAACACTGTGTGTGCCAATGACTCCTGTGTGCAGAAAATCTCTCCCCAGCACCAGAGGTGCAGGGAATCCTCTTAGTATGCAGAGCAATGTTCAAGGCAGGCCTCCAATGTTGGGAGAGCCTCCACTTCCCAACTGTCCAAATGCCTCAGAAACACACTTCTAGGGAGTGTGGGTCTGACAAGCAGAGCAGCCCGAGTGAGGAACATGGATTACAGGGAGAAGCCACTGGCCTGAGCATTCGCCCTGTAGGTCCTGGCTCAAGGCTCTCTGCACCAGGCCCAACCTGGAATGAGCCTGCAGCCTGGCCTCAAGTTCCAGGCTTGCCCGTTGCCCTGCTAGGTCGCGGCCCATCCCAGGCTGGGCCAGGCCTCCCTAGGGTCTGTGCTGGCCTAGGCCACTGCCAGGCAACAGGACCTCCATGGAGCACAGTTCATACGAGAAGGCAACAGGGTGTTGCCTGTGTGTCTCTTGCACTCCTGGGAAGCTGCAGGTCCAGAGGCTATGTATGCAGGTTGCCGTTGGAGCCTGGGGTCAAAACAGTCATGACCCCACTTTCAAGTGGGACTCCTGCTGCCTCTTATCTGCCTGACACATCCCCTTGCTGCCTGCGCTGTCTTCACTGCTGGCAGGCCTCTGTGTGCACAGCCCAGTCTAGGCCAAGGAAACAAGGTGCTTGGCTCCCCTTGCTAGGAGCTCCTCCTACAGCACTCGGGACCAGGGGACACATGCCCCTGGACCAGCAGCCTGCAAGGAAGCTGCAGCTTCGCCATCCAGAAAGGCCTGCTGCACGAGGCAGGAAGCCTTCTGCTAAGGACAACTTTCCCCCTCCAAAGCCTTGGAGGAGTTCATGGATGCTCGGGCCTGCAGTGTTCTCCATCAGAGAGCACTGGGTGCCCAATGGCTCCCCTGCGGCTTCCAAGCACCCTCCAGCCCAGATGCCCTTGGTGCCCACTCTGTTGCCAGAGGGAAGTCCTCAGTAGCACTCCCTAGCTTGTGCACCCAGAGTGCCTAATGTTTGGAAACTTCCTCCGGAACTCAGTGGGAATGAGGCTTCTCCTTCCACGCTTGTCAGCCAGCAGATGGAGCCACCGCCCCACCAAAACATCTCTCTGCATTGCCTTCAGCCATGGATCGCCTAGCTGTCCTCTCTCTGCCTCAAGCAGCAGCTCGAGTGCGCATGCAGCCTACAGAAAGGAGAGTGCCTTTTCTGGAGCACTGCTATGCTGTGGCAGCTCCCTGAAGGCCTCCTCGGGCCTCCTCTCCCCTCACACAGTGGTGCCATTCCAACCACCTGGGCCGCAAAGGTCACCCTAAGCAGGGCTCAGGGTTCGGCCTGTGTGTGTTTTCGTGGCTGGGACAGGGCAGATCCAGACGCTGGGGGCCCACTTGTGAATAGGGCCTGATGGGCATCGCCAGCATTCCCTGGTGGGGAAGCAGGACATCTGGGACCTCCAAGCTGCATGCAAATCCCCTCCCTGGCTGCCCCTCTTGCTTCTTCTCTGCTGCCAAGCCTCTCTCACCACACGTGCGTCTCACCAAAAGGAGCAGGCTGCTTGCCACTCTTTGCAAGGTGCTCACCCCACAAGCCTCATTTACTCAAAGAGGAGTGCAAATTGACCCATAACCTCCAGAGGAGCTGCAGTCTCTGCAGCCACAAAGGCCTGCAGCCGAGTCCATGACAGCCTGCTGCGTTGAGGGCTTCAAAGGGACAGTGCCCTGCATTCCTGTAAGGGAGCTTTTTGACACCACTTTCCGTGGGGAAACACTGTGTGTGCCAATGACTCCTGTGTGCAGAAAATCTCTCCCCAGCACCAGAGGTGCAGGGAATCCTCTTAGTATGCAGAGCAATGTTCAAGGCAGGCCTCCAATGTTGGGAGAGCCTCCACTTCCCAACTGTCCAAATGCCTCAGAAACACACTTCTAGGGAGTGTGGGTCTGACAAGCAGAGCAGCCCGAGTGAGGAACATGGATTACAGGGAGAAGCCACTGGCCTGAGCATTCGCCCTGTAGGTCCTGGCTCAAGGCTCTCTGCACCAGGCCCAACCTGGAATGAGCCTGCAGCCTGGCCTCAAGTTCCAGGCTTGCCCGTTGCCCTGCTAGGTCGCGGCCCATCCCAGGCTGGGCCAGGCCTCCCTAGGGTCTGTGCTGGCCTAGGCCACTGCCAGGCAACAGGACCTCCATGGAGCACAGTTCATACGAGAAGGCAACAGGGTGTTGCCTGTGTGTCTCTTGCACTCCTGGGAAGCTGCAGGTCCAGAGGCTATGTATGCAGGTTGCCGTTGGAGCCTGGGGTCAAAACAGTCATGACCCCACTTTCAAGTGGGACTCCTGCTGCCTCTTATCTGCCTGACACATCCCCTTGCTGCCTGCGCTGTCTTCACTGCTGGCAGGCCTCTGTGTGCACAGCCCAGTCTAGGCCAAGGAAACAAGGTGCTTGGCTCCCCTTGCTAGGAGCTCCTCCTACAGCACTCTGGACCAGGGGACACATGCCCCTGGACCAGCAGCCTGCAAGGAAGCTGCAGCTTCGCCATCCAGAAAGGCCTGCTGCACGAGGCAGGAAGCCTTCTGCTAAGGACAACTTTCCCCCTCCAAAGCCTTGGAGGAGTTCATGGATGCTCGGGCCTGCAGTGTTCTCCATCAGAGAGCACTGGGTGCCCAATGGCTCCCCTGCGGCTTCCAAGCACCCTCCAGCCCAGATGCCCTTGGTGCCCACTCTGTTGCCAGAGGGAAGTCCTCAGTAGCACTCCCTAGCTTGTGCACCCAGAGTGCCTAATGTTTGGAAACTTCCTCCGGAACTCAGTGGGAATGAGGCTTCTCCTTCCACGCTTGTCAGCCAGCAGATGGAGCCACCGCCACACCAAAACATCTCTCTGCATTGCCTTCAGCCATGGATCGCCTAGCTGTCCTCTCTCTGCCTCAAGCAGCAGCTCGAGTGCGCATGCAGCCTACAGAAAGGAGAGTGCCTTTTCTGGAGCACTGCTATGCTGTGGCAGCTCCCTGAAGGCCTCCTCGGGCCTCCTCTCCCCTCACACAGTGGTGCCATTCCAACCACCTGGGCCGCAAAGGTCACCCTAAGCAGGGCTCAGGGTTCGGCCTGTGTGTGTTTTCGTGGCTGGGACAGGGCAGATCCAGACGCTGGGGGCCCACTTGTGAATAGGGCCTGATGGGCATCGCCAGCATTCCCTGGTGGGGAAGCAGGACATCTGGGACCTCCAAGCTGCATGCAAATCCCCTCCCTGGCTGCCCCTCTTGCTTCTTCTCTGCTGCCAAGCCTCTCTCACCACACGTGCATCTCACCAAAAGGAGCAGGCTGCTTGCCACTCTTTGCAAGATGCTCACCCCACAAGCCTCATTTACTCAAAGAGGAGTGCAAATTGACCCATAACCTCCAGAGGAGCTGCAGTCTCTGCAGCCACAAAGGCCTGCAGCCGAGTCCATGACAGCCTGCTGCGTTGAGGGCTTCAAAGGGACAGTGCCCTGCATTCCTGTAAGGGAGCTTTTTGACACCACTTTCCGTGGGGAAACACTGTGTGTGCCAATGACTCCTGTGTGCAGAAAATCTCTCCCCAGCACCAGAGGTGCAGGGAATCCTCTTAGTATGCAGAGCAATGTTCAAGGCAGGCCTCCAATGTTGGGAGAGCCTCCACTTCCCAACTGTCCAAATGCCTCAGAAACACACTTCTAGGGAGTGTGGGTCTGACAAGCAGAGCAGCCCGAGTGAGGAACATGGATTACAGGGAGATGCCACTGGCCTGAGCATTCACCCTGTAGGTCCTGGCTCAAGGCTCTCTGCACCAGGCCCAACCTGGAATGAGCCTGCAGCCTGGCCTCAAGTTCCAGGCTTGCCCGTTGCCCTGCTAGGTCGCGGCCCATCCCAGGCTGGGCCAGGCCTCCCTAGGGTCTGTGCTGGCCTAGGCCACTGCCAGGCAACAGGACCTCCATGGAGCACAGTTCATACGAGAAGGCAACAGGGTGTTGCCTGTGTGTCTCTTGCACTCCTGGGAAGCTGCAGGTCCAGAGGCTATGTATGCAGGTTGCCGTTGGAGCCTGGGGTCAAAACAGTCATGACCCCACTTTCAAGTGGGACTCCTGCTGCCTCTTATCTGCCTGACACATCCCCTTGCTGCCTGCGCTGTCTTCACTGCTGGCAGGCCTCTGTGTGCACAGCCCAGTCTAGGCCAAGGAAACAAGGTGCTTGGCTCCCCTTGCTAGGAGCTCCTCCTACAGCACTCTGGACCAGGGGACACATGCCCCTGGACCAGCAGCCTGCAAGGAAGCTGCAGCGTCGCCATCCAGAAAGGCCTGCTGCACGAGGCAGGAAGCCTTCTGCTAAGGACAACTTTCCCCCTCCAAAGCCTTGGAGGAGTTCATGGAGGCTCAGGCCTGCAGTGTTCTCCATCAGAGAGCACTGGGTGCCCAATGGCTCCCCTGCGGCTTCCAAGCACCCTCCAGCCCAGATGCCCTTGGTGCCCACTCTGTTGCCAGAGGGAAGTCCTCAGTAGCACTCCCTAGCTTGTGCACCCAGAGTGCCTAATGTTTGGAAACTTCCTCCGGAACTCAGTGGGAATGAGGCTTCTCCTTCCACGCTTGTCAGCCAGCAGATGGAGCCACCGCCCCACCAAAACATCTCTCTGCATTGCCTTCAGCCATGGATCGCCTAGCTGTCCTCTCTCTGCCTCAAGCAGCAGCTCGAGTGCGCATGCAGCCTACAGAAAGGAGAGTGCCTTTTCTGGAGCACTGCTATGCTGTGGCAGCTCCCTGAAGGCCTCCTCGGGCCTCCTCTCCCCTAACACAGTGGTGCCATTCCAACCACCTGGGCCGCAAAGGTCACCCTAAGCAGGGCTCAGGGTTCGGCCTGTGTGTGTTTTCGTGGCTGGGACAGGGCAGATCCAGACGCTGGGGGCCCACTTGTGAATAGGGCCTGATGGGCATCGCCAGCATTCCCTGGTGGGGAAGCAGGACATCTGGGACCTCCAAGCTGCATGCAAATCCCCTCCCTGGCTGCCCCTCTTGCTTCTTCTCTGCTGCCAAGCCTCTCTCACCACACGTGCGTCTCACCAAAAGGAGCAGGCTGCTTGCCACTCTTTGCAAGGTGCTCACCCCACAAGCCTCATTTACTCAAAGAGGAGTGCAAATTGACCCATAACCTCCAGAGGAGCTGCAGTCTCTGCAGCCACAAAGGCCTGCAGCCGAGTCCATGACAGCCTGCTGCGTTGAGGGCTTCAAAGGGACAGTGCCCTGCATTCCTGTCAGGGAGCTTTTTGACACCACTTTCCGTGGGGAAACACTGTGTGTGCCAATGACTCCTGTGTGCAGAAAATCTCTCCCCAGCACCAGAGGTGCAGGGAATCCTCTTAGTATGCAGAGCAATGTTCAAGGCAGGCCTCCAATGTTGGGAGAGCCTCCACTTCCCAACTGTCCAAATGCTTCAGAAACACACTTCTAGGGAGTGTGGGTCTGACAAGCAGAGCAGCCCGAGTGAGGAACATGGATTACAGGGAGAAGCCACTGGCCTGAGCATTCGCCCTGTAGGTCCTGGCTCAAGGCTCTCTGCACCAGGCCCAACCTGGAATGAGCCTGCAGCCTGGCCTCAAGTTCCAGGCTTGCCCGTTGCCCTGCTAGGTCGCGGCCCATCCCAGGCTGGGCCAGGCCTCCCTAGGGTCTGTGCTGGCCTAGGCCACTGCCAGGCAACAGGACCTCCATGGAGCACAGTTCATACGAGAAGGCAACAGGGTGTTGCCTGTGTGTCTCTTGCACTCCTGGGAAGCTGCAGGTCCAGAGGCTATGTATGCAGGTTGCCGTTGGAGCCTGGGGTCAAAACAGTCATGACCCCACTTTCAAGTGGGACTCCTGCTGCCTCTTATCTGCCTGACACATCCCCTTGCTGCCTGCGCTGTCTTCACTGCTGGCAGGCCTCTGTGTGCACAGCCCAGTCTAGGCCAAGGAAACAAGGTGCTTGGCTCCCCTTGCTAGGAGCTCCTCCTACAGCACTCTGGACCAGGGGACACATGCCCCTGGACCAGCAGCCTGCAAGGAAGCTGCAGCTTCGCCATCCAGAAAGGCCTGCTGCACGAGGCAGGAAGCCTTCTGCTAAGGACAACTTTCCCCCTCCAAAGCCTTGGAGGAGTTCATGGATGCTCGGGCCTGCAGTGTTCTCCATCAGAGAGCACTGGGTGCCCAATGGCTCTCCTGCGGCTTCCAAGCACCCTCCAGCCCAGATGCCCTTGGTGCCCACTCTGTTGCCAGAGGGAAGTCCTCAGTAGCACTCCCTAGCTTGTGCACCCAGAGTGCCTAATGTTTGGAAACTTCCTCCGGAACTCAGTGGGAATGAGGCTTCTCCTTCCACGCTTGTCAGCCAGCAGATGGAGCCACCGCCCCACCAAAACATCTCTCTGCATTGCCTTCAGCCATGGATCGCCTAGCTGTCCTCTCTCTGCCTCAAGCAGCAGCTCGAGTGCGCATGCAGCCTACAGAAAGGAGAGTGCCTTTTCTGGAGCACTGCTATGCTGTGGCAGCTCCCTGAAGGCCTCCTCGGGCCTCCTCTCCCCTAACACAGTGGTGCCATTCCAACCACCTGGGCCGCAAAGGTCACCCTAAGCAGGGCTCAGGGTTCGGCCTGTGTGTGTTTTCGTGGCTGGGACAGGGCAGATCCAGACGCTGGGGGCCCACTTGTGAATAGGGCCTGATGGGCATCGCCAGCATTCCCTGGTGGGGAAGCAGGACATCTGGGACCTCCAAGCTGCATGCAAATCCCCTCCCTGGCTGCCCCTCTTGCTTCTTCTCTGCTGCCAAGCCTCTCTCACCACACGTGCGTCTCACCAAAAGGAGCAGGCTGCTTGCCACTCTTTGCAAGGTGCTCACCCCACAAGCCTCATTTACTCAAAGAGGAGTGCAAATTGACCCATAACCTCCAGAGGAGCTGCAGTCTCTGCAGCCACAAAGGCCTGCAGCCGAGTCCATGACAGCCTGCTGCGTTGAGGGCTTCAAAGGGACAGTGCCCTGCATTCCTGTAAGGGAGCTTTTTGACACCACTTTCCGTGGGGAAACACTGTGTGTGCCAATGACTCCTGTGTGCAGAAAATCTCTCCCCAGCACCAGAGGTGCAGGGAATCCTCTTAGTATGCAGAGCAATGTTCAAGGCAGGCCTCCAATGTTGGGAGAGCCTCCACTTCCCAACTGTCCAAATGCCTCAGAAACACACTTCTAGGGAGTGTGGGTCTGACAAGCAGAGCAGCCCGAGTGAGGAACATGGATTACAGGGAGAAGCCACTGACCTGAGCATTCGCCCTGTAGGTCCTGGCTGAAGGCTCTCTGCACCAGGCCCAACCTGGAATGAGCCTGCAGCCTGGCCTCAAGTTCCAGGCTTGCCCATTGCCCTGCTAGGTCGCGGCCCATCCCAGGCTGGGCCAGGCCTCCCTAGGGTCTGTGCTGGCCTAGGCCACTGCCAGGCAACAGGACCTCCATGGAGCACAGTTCATACGAGAAGGCAACAGGGTGTTGCCTGTGTGTCTCTTGCACTCCTGGGAAGCTGCAGGTCCAGAGGCTATGTATGCAGGTTGCCGTTGGAGCCTGGGGTCAAAACAGTCATGACCCCACTTTCAAGTGGGACTCCTGCTGCCTCTTATCTGCCTGACACATCCCCTTGCTGCCTGCGCTGTCTTCACTGCTGGCAGGCCTCTGTGTGCACAGCCCAGTCTAGGCCAAGGAAACAAGGTGCTTGGCTCCCCTTGCTAGGAGCTCCTCCTACAGCACTCTGGACCAGGGGACACATGCCCCTGGACCAGCAGCCTGCAAGGAAGCTGCAGCTTCGCCATCCAGAAAGGCCTGCTGCACGAGGCAGGAAGCCTTCTGCTAAGGACAACTTTCCCCCTCCAAAGCCTTGGAGGAGTTCATGGATGCTCGGGCCTGCAGTGTTCTCCATCAGAGAGCACTGGGTGCCCAATGGCTCCCCTGCGGCTTCCAAGCACCCTCCAGCCCAGATGCCCTTGGTGCCCACTCTGTTGCCAGAGGGAAGTCCTCAGTAGCACTCCCTAGCTTGTGCACCCAGAGTGCCTAATGTTTGGAAACTTCCTCCGGAACTCAGTGGGAATGAGGCTTCTCCTTCCACGCTTGTCAGCCAGCAGATGGAGCCACCGCCCCACCAAAACATCTCTCTGCATTGCCTTCAGCCATGGATCGCCTAGCTGTCCTCTCTCTGCCTCAAGCAGCAGCTCGAGTGCGCATGCAGCCTACAGAAAGGAGAGTGCCTTTTCTGGAGCACTGCTATGCTGTGGCAGCTCCCTGAAGGCCTCCTCGGGCCTCCTCTCCCCTAACACAGTGGTGCCATTCCAACCACCTGGGCCGCAAAGGTCACCCTAAGCAGGGCTCAGGGTTCGGCCTGTGTGTGTTTTCGTGGCTGGGACAGGGCAGATCCAGACGCTGGGGGCCCACTTGTGAATAGGGCCTGATGGGCATCGCCAGCATTCCCTGGTGGGGAAGCAGGACATCTGGGACCTCCAAGCTGCATGCAAATCCCCTCCCTGGCTGCCCCTCTTGCTTCTTCTCTGCTGCCAAGCCTCTCTCACCACACGTGCGTCTCACCAAAAGGAGCAGGCTGCTTGCCACTCTTTGCAAGGTGCTCACCCCACAAGCCTCATTTACTCAAAGAGGAGTGCAAATTGACCCATAACCTCCAGAGGAGCTGCAGTCTCTGCAGCCACAAAGGCCTGCAGCCGAGTCCATGACAGCCTGCTGCGTTGAGGGCTTCAAAGGGACAGTGCTCTGCATTCCTGTCAGGGAGCTTTTTGACACCACTTTCCGTGGGGAAACACTGTGTGTGCCAATGACTCCTGTGTGCAGAAAATCTCTCCCCAGCACCAGAGGTGCAGGGAATCCTCTTAGTATGCAGAGCAATGTTCAAGGCAGGCCTCCAATGTTGGGAGAGCCTCCACTTCCCAACTGTCCAAATGCCTCAGAAACACACTTCTAGGGAGTGTGGGTCTGACAAGCAGAGCAGCCCGAGTGAGGAACATGGATTACAGGGAGAAGCCACTGGCCTGAGCATTCGCCCTGTAGGTCCTGGCTGAAGGCTCTCTGCACCAGGCCCAACCTGGAATGAGCCTGCAGCCTGGCCTCAAGTTCCAGGCTTGCCCGTTGCCCTGCTAGGTCGCAGCCCATCCCAGGCTGGGCCAGGCCTCCCTAGGGTCTGTGCTGGCCTAGGCCACTGCCAGGCAACAGGACCTCCATGGAGCACAGTTCATACGAGAAGGCAACAGGGTGTTGCCTGTGTGTCTCTTGCACTCCTGGGAAGCTGCAGGTCCAGAGGCTATGTATGCAGGTTGCCGTTGGAGCCTGGGGTCAAAACAGTCATGACCCCACTTTCAAGTGGGACTCCTGCTGCCTCTTATCTGCCTGACACATCCCCTTGCTGCCTGCGCTGTCTTCACTGCTGGCAGGCCTCTGTGTGCACAGCCCAGTCTAGGCCAAGGAAACAAGGTGCTTGGCTCCCCTTGCTAGGAGCTCCTCCTACAGCACTCTGGACCAGGGGACACATGCCCCTGGACCAGCAGCCTGCAAGGAAGCTGCAGCATCGCCATCCAGAAAGGCCTGCTGCACGAGGCAGGAAGCCTTCTGCTAAGGACAACTTTCCCCCTCCAAAGCCTTGGAGGAGTTCATGGAGGCTCAGGCCTGCAGTGTTCTTCATCAGAGAGCACTGGGTGCCCAATGGCTCCCCTGCGGCTTCCAAGCACCCTCCAGCCCAGATGCCCTTGGTGCCCACTCTGTTGCCAGAGGGAAGTCCTCAGTAGCACTCCCTAGCTTGTGCACCCAGAGTGCCTAATGTTTGGAAACTTCCTCCGGAACTCAGTGGGAATGAGGCTTCTCCTTCCACGCTTGTCAGCCAGCAGATGGAGCCACCGCCCCACCAAAACATCTCTCTGCATTGCCTTCAGCCATGGATCGCCTAGCTGTCCTCTCTCTGCCTCAAGCAGCAGCTCGAGTGCGCATGCAGCCTACAGAAAGGAGAGTGCCTTTTCTGGAGCACTGCTATGCTGTGGCAGCTCCCTGAAGGCCTCCTCGGGCCTCCTCTCCCCTAACACAGTGGTGCCATTCCAACCACCTGGGCCGCAAAGGTCACCCTAAGCAGGGCTCAGGGTTCGGCCTGTGTGTGTTTTCGTGGCTGGGACAGGGCAGATCCAGACGCTGGGGGCCCACTTGTGAATAGGGCCTGATGGGCATCGCCAGCATTCCCTGGTGGGGAAGCAGGACATCTGGGACCTCCAAGCTGCATGCAAATCCCCTCCCTGGCTGCCCCTCTTGCTTCTTCTCTGCTGCCAAGCCTCTCTCACCACACGTGCGTCTCACCAAAAGGAGCAGGCTGCTTGCCACTCTTTGCAAGGTGCTCACCCCACAAGCCTCATTTACTCAAAGAGGAGTGCAAATTGACCCATAACCTCCAGAGGAGCTGCAGTCTCTGCAGCCACAAAGGCCTGCAGCCGAGTCCATGACAGCCTGCTGCGTTGAGGGCTTCAAAGGGACAGTGCCCTGCATTCCTGTAAGGGAGCTTTTTGACACCACTTTCCGTGGGGAAACACTGTGTGTGCCAATGACTCCTGTGTGCAGAAAATCTCTCCCCAGCACCAGAGGTGCAGGGAATCCTCTTAGTATGCAGAGCAATGTTCAAGGCAGGCCTCCAATGTTGGGAGAGCCTCCACTTCCCAACTGTCCAAATGCCTCAGAAACACACTTCTAGGGAGTGTGGGTCTGACAAGCAGAGCAGCCCGAGTGAGGAACATGGATTACAGGGAGAAGCCACTGGCCTGAGCATTCGCCCTGTAGGTCCTGGCTCAAGGCTCTCTGCACCAGGCCCAACCTGGAATGAGCCTGCAGCCTGGCCTCAAGTTCCAGGCTTGCCCGTTGCCCTGCTAGGTCGCGGCCCATCCCAGGCTGGGCCAGGCCTCCCTAGGGTCTGTGCTGGCCTAGGCCACTGCCAGGCAACAGGACCTCCATGGAGCACAGTTCATACGAGAAGGCAACAGGGTGTTGCCTGTGTGTCTCTTGCACTCCTGGGAAGCTGCAGGTCCAGAGGCTATGTATGCAGGTTGCCGTTGGAGCCTGGGGTCAAAACATTCATGACCCCACTTTCAAGTGGGACTCCTGCTGCCTCTTATCTGCCTGACACATCCCCTTGCTGCCTGCGCTGTCTTCACTGCTGGCAGGCCTCTGTGTGCACAGCCCAGTCTAGGCCAAGGAAACAAGGTGCTTGGCTCCCCTTGCTAGGAGCTCCTCCTACAGCACTCTGGACCAGGGGACACATGCCCCTGGACCAGCAGCCTGCAAGGAAGCTGCAGCGTCGCCATCCAGAAAGGCCTGCTGCATGAGGCAGGAAGCCTTCTGCTAAGGACAACTTTCCCCCTCCAAAGCCTTGGAGGAGTTCATGGATGCTCGGGCCTGCAGTGTTCTCCATCAGAGAGCACTGGGTGCCCAATGGCTCCCCTGCGGCTTCCAAGCACCCTCCAGCCCAGATGCCCTTGGTGCCCACTCTGTTGCCAGAGGGAAGTCCTCAGTAGCACTCCCTAGCTTGTGCACCCAGAGTGCCTAATGTTTGGAAACTTCCTCCGGAACTCAGTGGGAATGAGGCTTCTCCTTCCACGCTTGTCAGCCAGCAGATGGAGCCACCGCCCCACCAAAACATCTCTCTGCATTGCCTTCAGCCATGGATCGCCTAGCTGTCCTCTCTCTGCCTCAAGCAGCAGCTCGAGTGCGCATGCAGCCTACAGAAAGGAGAGTGCCTTTTCTGGAGCACTGCTATGCTGTGGCAGCTCCCTGAAGGCCTCCTCGGGCCTCCTCTCCCCTAACACAGTGGTGCCATTCCAACCACCTGGGCCGCAAAGGTCACCCTAAGCAGGGCTCAGGGTTAGGCCTGTGTGTGTTTTCGTGGCTGGGACAGGGCAGATCCAGACGCTGGGGGCCCACTTGTGAATAGGGCCTGATGGGCATCGCCAGCATTCCCTGGTGGGGAAGCAGGACATCTGGGACCTCCAAGCTGCATGCAAATCCCCTCCCTGGCTGCCCCTCTTGCTTCTTCTCTGCTGCCAAGCCTCTCTCACCACACGTGCGTCTCACCAAAAGGAGCAGGCTGCTTGCCACTCTTTGCAAGGTGCTCACCCCACAAGCCTCATTTACTCAAAGAGGAGTGCAAATTGACCCATAACCTCCAGAGGAGCTGCAGTCTCTGCAGCCACAAAGGCCTGCAGCCGAGTCCATGACAGCCTGCTGCGTTGAGGGCTTCAAAGGGACAGTGCCCTGCATTCCTGTAAGGGAGCTTTTTGACACCACTTTCCGTGGGGAAACACTGTGTGTGCCAATGACTCCTGTGTGCAGAAAATCTCTCCCCAGCACCAGAGGTGCAGGGAATCCTCTTAGTATGCAGAGCAATGTTCAAGGCAGGCCTCCAATGTTGGGAGAGCCTCCACTTCCCAACTGTCCAAATGCCTCAGAAACACACTTCTAGGGAGTGTGGGTCTGACAAGCAGAGAAGCCCGAGTGAGGAACATGGATTACAGGGAGAAGCCACTGGCCTGAGCATTCGCCCTGTAGGTCCTGGCTCAAGGCTCTCTGCACCAGGCCCAACCTGGAATGAGCCTGCAGCCTGGCCTCAAGTTCCAGGCTTGCCCGTTGCCCTGCTAGGTCGCGGCCCATCCCAGGCTGGGCCAGGCCTCCCTAGGGTCTGTGCTGGCCTAGGCCACTGCCAGGCAACAGGACCTCCATGGAGCACAGTTCATACGAGAAGGCAACAGGGTGTTGCCTGTGTGTCTCTTGCACTCCTGGGAAGCTGCAGGTCCAGAGGCTATGTATGCAGGTTGCCGTTGGAGCCTGGGGTCAAAACAGTCATGACCCCACTTTCAAGTGGGACTCCTGCTGCCTCTTATCTGCCTGACACATCCCCTTGCTGCCTGCGCTGTCTTCACTGCTGGCAGGCCTCTGTGTGCACAGCCCAGTCTAGGCCAAGGAAACAAGGTGCTTGGCTCCCCTTGCTAGGAGCTCCTCCTACAGCACTCTGGACCAGGGGACACATGCCCCTGGACCAGCAGCCTGCAAGGAAGCTGCAGCGTCGCCATCCAGAAAGGCCTGCTGCATGAGGCAGGAAGCCTTCTGCTAAGGACAACTTTCCCCCTCCAAAGCCTTGGAGGAGTTCATGGATGCTCGGGCCTGCAGTGTTCTCCATCAGAGAGCACTGGGTGCCCAATGGCTCCCCTGCGGCTTCCAAGCACCCTCCAGCCCAGATGCCCTTGGTGCCCACTCTGTTGCCAGAGGGAAGTCCTCAGTAGCACTCCCTAGCTTGTGCACCCAGAGTGCCTAATGTTTGGAAACTTCCTCCGGAACTCAGTGGGAATGAGGCTTCTCCTTCCACGCTTGTCAGCCAGCAGATGGAGCCACCGCCCCACCAAAACATCTCTCTGCATTGCCTTCAGCCATGGATCGCCTAGCTGTCCTCTCTCTGCCTCAAGCAGCAGCTCGAGTGCGCATGCAGCCTACAGAAAGGAGAGTGCCTTTTCTGAAGCACTGCTATGCTGTGGCAGCTCCCTGAAGGCCTCCTCGGGCCTCCTCTCCCCTAACACAGTGGTGCCATTCCAACCACCTGGGCCGCAAAGGTCACCCTAAGCAGGGCTCAGGGTTAGGCCTGTGTGTGTTTTCGTGGCTGGGACAGGGCAGATCCAGACGCTGGGGGCCCACTTGTGAATAGGGCCTGATGGGCATCGCCAGCATTCCCTGGTGGGGAAGCAGGACATCTGGGACCTCCAAGCTGCATGCAAATCCCCTCCCTGGCTGCCCCTCTTGCTTCTTCTCTGCTGCCAAGCCTCTCTCACCACACGTGCGTCTCACCAAAAGGAGCAGGCTGCTTGCCACTCTTTGCAAGGTGCTCACCCCACAAGCCTCATTTACTCAAAGAGGAGTGCAAATTGACCCATAACCTCCAGAGGAGCTGCAGTCTCTGCAGCCACAAAGGCCTGCAGCCGAGTCCATGACAGCCTGCTGCGTTGAGGGCTTCAAAGGGACAGTGCCCTGCATTCCTGTAAGGGAGCTTTTTGACACCACTTTCCGTGGGGAAACACTGTGTGTGCCAATGACTCCTGTGTGCAGAAAATCTCTCCCCAGCACCAGAGGTGCAGGGAATCCTCTTAGTATGCAGAGCAATGTTCAAGGCAGGCCTCCAATGTTGGGAGAGCCTCCACTTCCCAACTGTCCAAATGCCTCAGAAACACACTTCTAGGGAGTGTGGGTCTGACAAGCAGAGCAGCCCGAGTGAGGAACATGGATTACAGGGAGAAGCCACTGGCCTGAGCATTCGCCCTGTAGGTCCTGGCTCAAGGCTCTCTGCACCAGGCCCAACCTGGAATGAGCCTGCAGCCTGGCCTCAAGTTCCAGGCTTGCCCGTTGCCCTGCTAGGTCGCGGCCCATCCCAGGCTGGGCCAGGCCTCCCTAGGGTCTGTGCTGGCCTAGGCCACTGCCAGGCAACAGGACCTCCATGGAGCACAGTTCATACGAGAAGGCAACAGGGTGTTGCCTGTGTGTCTCTTGCACTCCTGGGAAGCTGCAGGTCCAGAGGCTATGTATGCAGGTTGCCGTTGGAGCCTGGGGTCAAAACAGTCATGACCCCACTTTCAAGTGGGACTCCTGCTGCCTCTTATCTGCCTGACACATCCCCTTGCTGCCTGCGCTGTCTTCACTGCTGGCAGGCCTCTGTGTGCACAGCCCAGTCTAGGCCAAGGAAACAAGGTGCTTGGCTCCCCTTGCTAGGAGCTCCTCCTACAGCACTCTGGACCAGGGGACACATGCCCCTGGACCAGCAGCCTGCAAGGAAGCTGCAGCGTCGCCATCCAGAAAGGCCTGCTGCATGAGGCAGGAAGCCTTCTGCTAAGGACAACTTTCCCCCTCCAAAGCCTTGGAGGAGTTCATGGATGCTCGGGCCTGCAGTGTTCTCCATCAGAGAGCACTGGGTGCCCAATGGCTCCCCTGCGGCTTCCAAGCACCCTCCAGCCCAGATGCCCTTGGTGCCCACTCTGTTGCCAGAGGGAAGTCCTCAGTAGCACTCCCTAGCTTGTGCACCCAGAGTGCCTAATGTTTGGAAACTTCCTCCGGAACTCAGTGGGAATGAGGCTTCTCCTTCCACGCTTGTCAGCCAGCAGATGGAGCCACCGCCCCACCAAAACATCTCTCTGCATTGCCTTCAGCCATGGATCGCCTAGCTGTCCTCTCTCTGCCTCAAGCAGTAGCTCGAGTGCGCATGCAGCCTACAGAAAGGAGAGTGCCTTTTCTGGAGCACTGCTATGCTGTGGCAGCTCCCTGAAGGCCTCCTCGGGCCTCCTCTCCCCTAACACAGTGGTGCCATTACAACCACCTGGGCCGCAAAGGTCACCCTAAGCAGGGCTCAGGGTTCGGCCTGTGTGTGTTTTCGTGGCTGGGACAGGGCAGATCCAGACGCTGGGGGCCCACTTGTGAATAGGGCCTGATGGGCATCGCCAGCATTCCCTGGTGGGGAAGCAGGACATCTGGGACCTCCAAGCTGCATGCAAATCCCCTCCCTGGCTGCCCCTCTTGCTTCTTCTCTGCTGCCAAGCCTCTCTCACCACACGTGCGTCTCACCAAAAGGAGCAGGCTGCTTGCCACTCTTTGCAAGGTGCTCACCCCACAAGCCTCATTTACTCAAAGAGGAGTGCAAATTGACCCATAACCTCCAGAGGAGCTGCAGTCTCTGCAGCCACAAAGGCCTGCAGCTGAGTCCATGACAGCCTGCTGCGTTGAGGGCTTCAAAGGGACAGTGCCCTGCATTCCTGTAAGGGAGCTTTTTGACACCACTTTCCGTGGGGAAACACTGTGTGTGCCAATGACTCCTGTGTGCAGAAAATCTCTCCCCAGCACCAGAGGTGCAGGGAATCCTCTTAGTATGCAGAGCAATGTTCAAGGCAGGCCTCCAATGTTGGGAGAGCCTCCACTTCCCAACTGTCCAAATGCCTCAGAAACACACTTCTAGGGAGTGTGGGTCTGACAAGCAGAGCAGCCCGAGTGAGGAACATGGATTACAGGGAGAAGCCACTGGCCTGAGCATTCGCCCTGTAGGTCCTGGCTGAAGGCTCTCTGCACCAGGCCCAACCTGGAATGAGCCTGCAGCCTGGCCTCAAGTTCCAGGCTTGCCCGTTGCCCTGCTAGGTCGCGGCCCATCCCAGGCTGGGCCAGGCCTCCCTAGGGTCTGTGCTGGCCTAGGCCACTGCCAGGCAACAGGACCTCCATGGAGCACAGTTCATACGAGAAGGCAACAGGGTGTTGCCTGTGTGTCTCTTGCACTCCTGGGAAGCTGCAGGTCCAGAGGCTATGTATGCAGGTTGCCGTTGGAGCCTGGGGTCAAAACAGTCATGACCCCACTTTCAAGTGGGACTCCTGCTGCCTCTTATCTGCCTGACACATCCCCTTGCTGCCTGCGCTGTCTTCACTGCTGGCAGGCCTCTGTGTGCACAGCCCAGTCTAGGCCAAGGAAACAAGGTGCTTGGCTCCCCTTGCTAGGAGCTCCTCCTACAGCACTCTGGACCAGGGGACACATGCCCCTGGACCAGCAGCCTGCAAGGAAGCTGCAGCTTCGCCATCCAGAAAGGCCTGCTGCACGAGGCAGGAAGCCTTCTGCTAAGGACAACTTTCCCCCTCCAAAGCCTTGGAGGAGTTCATGGATGCTCGGGCCTGCAGTGTTCTCCATCAGAGAGCACTGGGTGCCCAATGGCTCCCCTGCGGCTTCCAAGCACCCTCCAGCCCAGATGCCCTTGGTGCCCACTCTGTTGCCAGAGGGAAGTCCTCAGTAGCACTCCCTAGCTTGTGCACCCAGAGTGCCTAATGTTTGGAAACTTCCTCCGGAACTCAGTGGGAATGAGGCTTCTCCTTCCACGCTTGTCAGCCAGCAGATGGAGCCACCGCCCCACCAAAACATCTCTCTGCATTGCCTTCAGCCATGGATCGCCTAGCTGTCCTCTCTCTGCCTCAAGCAGCAGCTCGAGTGCGCATGCAGCCTACAGAAAGGAGAGTGCCTTTTCTGGAGCACTGCTATGCTGTGGCAGCTCCCTGAAGGCCTCCTCGGGCCTCCTCTCCCCTAACACAGTGGTGCCATTCCAACCACCTGGGCCGCAAAGGTCACCCTAAGCAGGGCTCAGGGTTCGGCCTGTGTGTGTTTTCGTGGCTGGGACAGGGCAGATCCAGACGCTGGGGGCCCACTTGTGAATAGGGCCTGATGGGCATCGCCAGCATTCCCTGGTGGGGAAGCAGGACATCTGGGACCTCCAAGCTGCATGCAAATCCCCTCCCTGGCTGCCCCTCTTGCTTCTTCTCTGCTGCCAAGCCTCTCTCACCACACGTGCGTCTCACCAAAAGGAGCAGGCTGCTTGCCACTCTTTGCAAGGTGCTCACCCCACAAGCCTCATTTACTCAAAGAGGAGTGCAAATTGACCCATAACCTCCAGAGGAGCTGCAGTCTCTGCAGCCACAAAGGCCTGCAGCCGAGTCCATGACAGCCTGCTGCGTTGAGGGCTTCAAAGGGACAGTGCCCTGCATTCCTGTAAGGGAGCTTTTTGACACCACTTTCCGTGGGGAAACACTGTGTGTGCCAATGACTCCTGTGTGCAGAAAATCTCTCCCCAGCACCAGAGGTGCAGGGAATCCTCTTAGTATGCAGAGCAATGTTCAAGGCAGGCCTCCAATGTTGGGAGAGCCTCCACTTCCCAACTGTCCAAATGCCTCAGAAACACACTTCTAGGGAGTGTGGGTCTGACAAGCAGAGCAGCCCGAGTGAGGAACATGGATTACAGGGAGAAGCCACTGGCCTGAGCATTCGCCCTGTAGGTCCTGGCTCAAGGCTCTCTGCACCAGGCCCAACCTGGAATGAGCCTGCAGCCTGGCCTCAAGTTCCAGGCTTGCCCGTTGCCCTGCTAGGTCGCGGCCCATCCCAGGCTGGGCCAGGCCTCCCTAGGGTCTGTGCTGGCCTAGGCCACTGCCAGGCAACAGGACCTCCATGGAGCACAGTTCATACGAGAAGGCAACAGGGTGTTGCCTGTGTGTCTCTTGCACTCCTGGGAAGCTGCAGGTCCAGAGGCTATGTATGCAGGTTGCCGTTGGAGCCTGGGGTCAAAACAGTCATGACCCCACTTTCAAGTGGGACTCCTGCTGCCTCTTATCTGCCTGACACATCCCCTTGCTGCCTGCGCTGTCTTCACTGCTGGCAGGCCTCTGTGTGCACAGCCCAGTCTAGGCCAAGGAAACAAGGTGCTTGGCTCCCCTTGCTAGGAGCTCCTCCTACAGCACTCTGGACCAGGGGACACATGCCCCTGGACCAGCAGCCTGCAAGGAAGCTGCAGCGTCGCCATCCAGAAAGGCCTGCTGCATGAGGCAGGAAGCCTTCTGCTAAGGACAACTTTCCCCCTCCAAAGCCTTGGAGGAGTTCATGGATGCTCGGGCCTGCAGTGTTCTCCATCAGAGAGCACTGGGTGCCCAATGGCTCCCCTGCGGCTTCCAAGCACCCTCCAGCCCAGATGCCCTTGGTGCCCACTCTGTTGCCAGAGGGAAGTCCTCAGTAGCACTCCCTAGCTTGTGCACCCAGAGTGCCTAATGTTTGGAAACTTCCTCCGGAACTCAGTGGGAATGAGGCTTCTCCTTCCACGCTTGTCAGCCAGCAGATGGAGCCACCGCCCCACCAAAACATCTCTCTGCATTGCCTTCAGCCATGGATCGCCTAGCTGTCCTCTCTCTGCCTCAAGCAGCAGCTCGAGTGCGCATGCAGCCTACAGAAAGGAGAGTGCCTTTTCTGAAGCACTGCTATGCTGTGGCAGCTCCCTGAAGGCCTCCTCGGGCCTCCTCTCCCCTAACACAGTGGTGCCATTCCAACCACCTGGGCCGCAAAGGTCACCCTAAGCAGGGCTCAGGGTTAGGCCTGTGTGTGTTTTCGTGGCTGGGACAGGGCAGATCCAGACGCTGGGGGCCCACTTGTGAATAGGGCCTGATGGGCATCGCCAGCATTCCCTGGTGGGGAAGCAGGACATCTGGGACCTCCAAGCTGCATGCAAATCCCCTCCCTGGCTGCCCCTCTTGCTTCTTCTCTGCTGCCAAGCCTCTCTCACCACACGTGCGTCTCACCAAAAGGAGCAGGCTGCTTGCCACTCTTTGCAAGGTGCTCACCCCACAAGCCTCATTTACTCAAAGAGGAGTGCAAATTGACCCATAACCTCCAGAGGAGCTGCAGTCTCTGCAGCCACAAAGGCCTGCAGCCGAGTCCATGACAGCCTGCTGCGTTGAGGGCTTCAAAGGGACAGTGCCCTGCATTCCTGTAAGGGAGCTTTTTGACACCACTTTCCGTGGGGAAACACTGTGTGTGCCAATGACTCCTGTGTGCAGAAAATCTCTCCCCAGCACCAGAGGTGCAGGGAATCCTCTTAGTATGCAGAGCAATGTTCAAGGCAGGCCTCCAATGTTGGGAGAGCCTCCACTTCCCAACTGTCCAAATGCCTCAGAAACACACTTCTAGGGAGTGTGGGTCTGACAAGCAGAGCAGCCCGAGTGAGGAACATGGATTACAGGGAGAAGCCACTGGCCTGAGCATTCGCCCTGTAGGTCCTGGCTCAAGGCTCTCTGCACCAGGCCCAACCTGGAATGAGCCTGCAGCCTGGCCTCAAGTTCCAGGCTTGCCCGTTGCCCTGCTAGGTCGCGGCCCATCCCAGGCTGGGCCAGGCCTCCCTAGGGTCTGTGCTGGCCTAGGCCACTGCCAGGCAACAGGACCTCCATGGAGCACAGTTCATACGAGAAGGCAACAGGGTGTTGCCTGTGTGTCTCTTGCACTCCTGGGAAGCTGCAGGTCCAGAGGCTATGTATGCAGGTTGCCGTTGGAGCCTGGGGTCAAAACAGTCATGACCCCACTTTCAAGTGGGACTCCTGCTGCCTCTTATCTGCCTGACACATCCCCTTGCTGCCTGCGCTGTCTTCACTGCTGGCAGGCCTCTGTGTGCACAGCCCAGTCTAGGCCAAGGAAACAAGGTGCTTGGCTCCCCTTGCTAGGAGCTCCTCCTACAGCACTCTGGACCAGGGGACACATGCCCCTGGACCAGCAGCCTGCAAGGAAGCTGCAGCGTCGCCATCCAGAAAGGCCTGCTGCATGAGGCAGGAAGCCTTCTGCTAAGGACAACTTTCCCCCTCCAAAGCCTTGGAGGAGTTCATGGATGCTCGGGCCTGCAGTGTTCTCCATCAGAGAGCACTGGGTGCCCAATGGCTCCCCTGCGGCTTCCAAGCACCCTCCAGCCCAGATGCCCTTGGTGCCCACTCTGTTGCCAGAGGGAAGTCCTCAGTAGCACTCCCTAGCTTGTGCACCCAGAGTGCCTAATGTTTGGAAACTTCCTCCGGAACTCAGTGGGAATGAGGCTTCTCCTTCCACGCTTGTCAGCCAGCAGATGGAGCCACCGCCCCACCAAAACATCTCTCTGCATTGCCTTCGGCCATGGATCGCCTAGCTGTCCTCTCTCTGCCTCAAGCAGTAGCTCGAGTGCGCATGCAGCCTACAGAAAGGAGAGTGCCTTTTCTGGAGCACTGCTATGCTGTGGCAGCTCCCTGAAGGCCTCCTCGGGCCTCCTCTCCCCTAACACAGTGGTGCCATTCCAACCACCTGGGCCGCAAAGGTCACCCTAAGCAGGGCTCAGGGTTCGGCCTGTGTGTGTTTTCGTGGCTTGGACAGGGCAGATCCAGACGCTGGGGGCCCACTTGTGAATAGGGCCTGATGGGCATCGCCAGCATTCCCTGGTGGGGAAGCAGGACATCTGGGACCTCCAAGCTGCATGCAAATCCCCTCCCTGGCTGCCCCTCTTGCTTCTTCTCTGCTGCCAAGCCTCTCTCACCACACGTGCGTCTCACCAAAAGGAGCAGGCTGCTTGCCACTCTTTGCAAGGTGCTCACCCCACAAGCCTCATTTACTCAAAGAGGAGTGCAAATTGACCCATAACCTCCAGAGGAGCTGCAGTCTCTGCAGCCACAAAGGCCTGCAGCCGAGTCCATGACAGCCTGCTGCGTTGAGGGCTTCAAAGGGACAGTGCCCTGCATTCCTGTAAGGGAGCTTTTTGACACCACTTTCCGTGGGGAAACACTGTGTGTGCCAATGACTCCTGTGTGCAGAAAATCTCTCCCCAGCACCAGAGGTGCAGGGAATCCTCTTAGTATGCAGAGCAATGTTCAAGGCAGGCCTCCAATGTTGGGAGAGCCTCCACTTCCCAACTGTCCAAATGCCTCAGAAACACACTTCTAGGGAGTGTGGGTCTGACAAGCAGAGCAGCCCGAGTGAGGAACATGGATTACAGGGAGAAGCCACTGGCCTGAGCATTCGCCCTGTAGGTCCTGGCTCAAGGCTCTCTGCACCAGGCCCAACCTGGAATGAGCCTGCAGCCTGGCCTCAAGTTCCAGGCTTGCCCGTTGCCCTGCTAGGTCGCGGCCCATCCCAGGCTGGGCCAGGCCTCCCTAGGGTCTGTGCTGGCCTAGGCCACTGCCAGGCAACAGGACCTCCATGGAGCACAGTTCATACGAGAAGGCAACAGGGTGTTGCCTGTGTGTCTCTTGCACTCCTGGGAAGCTGCAGGTCCAGAGGCTATGTATGCAGGTTGCCGTTGGAGCCTGGGGTCAAAACAGTCATGACCCCACTTTCAAGTGGGACTCCTGCTGCCTCTTATCTGCCTGACACATCCCCTTGCTGCCTGCGCTGTCTTCACTGCTGGCAGGCCTCTGTGTGCACAGCCCAGTCTAGGCCAAGGAAACAAGGTGCTTGGCTCCCCTTGCTAGGAGCTCCTCCTACAGCACTCTGGACCAGGGGACACATGCCCCTGGACCAGCAGCCTGCAAGGAAGCTGCAGCTTCGCCATCCAGAAAGGCCTGCTGCACGAGGCAGGAAGCCTTCTGCTAAGGACAACTTTCCCCCTCCAAAGCCTTGGAGGAGTTCATGGATGCTCGGGCCTGCAGTGTTCTCCATCAGAGAGCACTGGGTGCCCAATGGCTCCCCTGCGGCTTCCAAGCACCCTCCAGCCCAGATGCCCTTGGTGCCCACTCTGTTGCCAGAGGGAAGTCCTCAGTAGCACTCCCTAGCTTGTGCACCCAGAGTGCCTAATGTTTGGAAACTTCCTCCGGAACTCAGTGGGAATGAGGCTTCTCCTTCCACGCTTGTCAGCCAGCAGATGGAGCCACCGCCCCACCAAAACATCTCTCTGCATTGCCTTCAGCCATGGATCGCCTAGCTGTCCTCTCTCTGCCTCAAGCAGCAGCTCGAGTGCGCATGCAGCCTACAGAAAGGAGAGTGCCTTTTCTGGAGCACTGCTATGCTGTGGCAGCTCCCTGAAGGCCTCCTCGGGCCTCCTCTCCCCTAACACAGTGGTGCCATTCCAACCACCTGGGCCGCAAAGGTCACCCTAAGCAGGGCTCAGGGTTCGGCCTGTGTGTGTTTTCGTGGCTGGGACAGGGCAGATCCAGACGCTGGGGGCCCACTTGTGAATAGGGCCTGATGGGCATCGCCAGCATTCCCTGGTGGGGAAGCAGGACATCTGGGACCTCCAAGCTGCATGCAAATCCCCTCCCTGGCTGCCCCTCTTGCTTCTTCTCTGCTGCCAAGCCTCTCTCACCACACGTGCGTCTCACCAAAAGGAGCAGGCTGCTTGCCACTCTTTGCAAGGTGCTCACCCCACAAGCCTCATTTACTCAAAGAGGAGTGCAAATTGACCCATAACCTCCAGAGGAGCTGCAGTCTCTGCAGCCACAAAGGCCTGCAGCCGAGTCCATGACAGCCTGCTGCGTTGAGGGCTTCAAAGGGACAGTGCCCTGCATTCCTGTAAGGGAGCTTTTTGACACCACTTTCCGTGGGGAAACACTGTGTGTGCCAATGACTCCTGTGTGCAGAAAATCTCTCCCCAGCACCAGAGGTGCAGGGAATCCTCTTAGTATGCAGAGCAATGTTCAAGGCAGGCCTCCAATGTTGGGAGAGCCTCCACTTCCCAACTGTCCAAATGCCTCAGAAACACACTTCTAGGGAGTGTGGGTCTGACAAGCAGAGCAGCCCGAGTGAGGAACATGGATTACAGGGAGAAGCCACTGGCCTGAGCATTCGCCCTGTAGGTCCTGGCTCAAGGCTCTCTGCACCAGGCCCAACCTGGAATGAGCCTGCAGCCTGGCCTCAAGTTCCAGGCTTGCCCGTTGCCCTGCTAGGTCACGGCCCATCCCAGGCTGGGCCAGGCCTCCCTAGGGTCTGTGCTGGCCTAGGCCACTGCCAGGCAACAGGACCTCCATGGAGCACAGTTCATACGAGAAGGCAACAGGGTGTTGCCTGTGTGTCTCTTGCACTCCTGGGAAGCTGCAGGTCCAGAGGCTATGTATGCAGGTTGCCGTTGGAGCCTGGGGTCAAAACAGTCATGACCCCACTTTCAAGTGGGACTCCTGCTGCCTCTTATCTGCCTGACACATCCCCTTGCTGCCTGCGCTGTCTTCACTGCTGGCAGGCCTCTGTGTGCACAGCCCAGTCTAGGCCAAGGAAACAAGGTGCTTGGCTCCCCTTGCTAGGAGCTCCTCCTACAGCACTCTGGACCAGGGGACACATGCCCCTGGACCAGCAGCCTGCAAGGAAGCTGCAGCATCGCCATCCAGAAAGGCCTGCTGCACGAGGCAGGAAGCCTTCTGCTAAGGACAACTTTCCCCCTCCAAAGCCTTGGAGGAGTTCATGGAGGCTCAGGCCTGCAGTGTTCTCCATCAGAGAGCACTGGGTGCCCAATGGCTCCCCTGCGGCTTCCAAGCACCCTCCAGCCCAGATGCCCTTGGTGCCCACTCTGTTGCCAGAGGGAAGTCCTCAGTAGCACTCCCTAGCTTGTGCACCCAGAGTGCCTAATGTTTGGAAACTTCCTCCGGAACTCAGTGGGAATGAGGCTTCTCCTTCCACGCTTGTCAGCCAGCAGATGGAGCCACCGCCCCACCAAAACATCTCTCTGCATTGCCTTCAGCCATGGATCGCCTAGCTGTCCTCTCTCTGCCTCAAGCAGCAGCTCGAGTGCGCATGCAGCCTACAGAAAGGAGAGTGCCTTTTCTGGAGCACTGCTATGCTGTGGCAGCTCCCTGAAGGCCTCCTCGGGCCTCCTCTCCCCTAACACAGTGGTGCCATTCCAACCACCTGGGCCGCAAAGGTCACCCTAAGCAGGGCTCAGGGTTCGGCCTGTGTGTGTTTTCGTGGCTGGGACAGGGCAGATCCAGACGCTGGGGGCCCACTTGTGAATAGGGCCTGATGGGCATCGCCAGCATTCCCTGGTGGGGAAGCAGGACATCTGCGACCTCCAAGCTGCATGCAAATCCCCTCCCTGGCTGCCCCTCTTGCTTCTTCTCTGCTGCCAAGCCTCTCTCACCACACGTGCGTCTCACCAAAAGGAGCAGGCTGCTTGCCACTCTTTGCAAGGTGCTCACCCCACAAGCCTCATTTACTCAAAGAGGAGTGCAAATTGACCCATAACCTCCAGAGGAGCTGCAGTCTCTGCAGCCACAAAGGCCTGCAGCCGAGTCCATGACAGCCTGCTGCGTTGAGGGCTTCAAAGGGACAGTGCCCTGCATTCCTGTCAGGGAGCTTTTTGACACCACTTTCCGTGGGGAAACACTGTGTGTGCCAATGACTCCTGTGTGCAGAAAATCTCTCCCCAGCACCAGAGGTGCAGGGAATCCTCTTAGTATGCAGAGCAATGTTCAAGGCAGGCCTCCAATGTTGGGAGAGCCTCCACTTCCCAACTGTCCAAATGCCTCAGAAACACACTTCTAGGGAGTGTGGGTCTGACAAGCAGAGCAGCCCGAGTGAGGAACATGGATTACAGGGAGAAGCCACTGGCCTGAGCATTCGCCCTGTAGGTCCTGGCTCAAGGCTCTCTGCACCAGGCCCAACCTGGAATGAGCCTGCAGCCTGGCCTCAAGTTCCAGGCTTGCCCGTTGCCCTGTTAGGTCGCGGCCCATCCCAGGCTGGGCCAGGCCTCCCTAGGGTCTGTGCTGGCCTAGGCCACTGCCAGGCAACAGGACCTCCATGGAGCACAGTTCATACGAGAAGGCAACAGGGTGTTGCCTGTGTGTCTCTTGCACTCCTGGGAAGCTGCAGGTCCAGAGGCTATGTATGCAGGTTGCCGTTGGAGCCTGGGGTCAAAACAGTCATGACCCCACTTTCAAGTGGGACTCCTGCTGCCTCTTATCTGCCTGACACATCCCCTTGCTGCCTGCGCTGTCTTCACTGCTGGCAGGCCTCTGTGTGCACAGCCCAGTCTAGGCCAAGGAAACAAGGTGCTTGGCTCCCCTTGCTAGGAGCTCCTCCTACAGCACTCTGGACCAGGGGACACATGCCCCTGGACCAGCAGCCTGCAAGGAAGCTGCAGCTTCGCCATCCAGAAAGGCCTGCTGCACGAGGCAGGAAGCCTTCTGCTAAGGACAACTTTCCCCCTCCAAAGCCTTGGAGGAGTTCATGGATGCTCGGGCCTGCAGTGTTCTCCATCAGAGAGCACTGGGTGCCCAATGGCTCCCCTGCGGCTTCCAAGCACCCTCCAGCCCAGATGCCCTTGGTGCCCACTCTGTTGCCAGAGGGAAGTCCTCAGTAGCACTCCCTAGCTTGTGCACCCAGAGTGCCTAATGTTTGGAAACTTCCTCCGGAACTCAGTGGGAATGAGGCTTCTCCTTCCACGCTTGTCAGCCAGCAGATGGAGCCACCGCCCCACCAAAACATCTCTCTGCATTGCCTTCAGCCATGGATCGCCTAGCTGTCCTCTCTCTGCCTCAAGCAGCAGCTCGAGTGCGCATGCAGCCTACAGAAAGGAGAGTGCCTTTTCTGGAGCACTGCTATGTTGTGGCAGCTCCCTGAAGGCCTCCTCGGGCCTCCTCTCCCCTAACACAGTTGTGCCATTCCAACCACCTGGGCCGCAAAGGTCACCCTAAGCAGGGCACAGGGTTCGGCCTGTGTGTATTTTCGTGGCTGGGACAGGGCAGATCCAGAAGCTGGGGGCCCACTTGTGAATAGGGCCTGATGGGCATCGCCAGCATTCCCTGGTGGGGAAGCAGGACATCTGCGACCTCCAAGCTGCATGCAAATCCCCTCCCTGGCTGCCCCTCTTGCTTCTTCTCTGCTACCAAGCCTCTCTCACCACACGTGCGTCTCACCAAAAGGAGCAGGCTGCTTGCCACTCTTTGCAAGGTGCTCATCCCACAAGCCTCATTTACTCAAAGAGGAGTGCAAATTGACCCATAACCTCCAGAGGAGCTGCAGTCTCTGCAGCCACAAAGGCCTGCAGCCGAGTCCATGACAGCCTGCTGCGTTGAGGGCTTCAAAGGGACAGTGCCCTGCATTCCTGTAAGGGAGCTTTTTGACACCACTTTCCGTGGGGAAACACTGTGTGTGCCAATGACTCCTGTGTGCAGAAAATCTCTCCCCAGCACCAGAGGTGCAGGGAATCCTCTTAGTATGCAGAGCAATGTTCAAGGCAGGCCTCCAATGTTGGGAGAGCCTCCACTTCCCAACTGTCCAAATGCCTCAGAAACACACTTCTAGGGAGTGTGGGTCTGACAAGCAGAGCAGCCCGAGTGAGGAACATGGATTACAGGGAGAAGCCACTGGCCTGAGCATTCGCCCTGTAGGTCCTGGCTCAAGGCTCTCTGCACCAGGCCCAACCTGGAATGAGCCTGCAGCCTGGCCTCAAGTTCCAGGCTTGCCCATTGCCCTGCTAGGTCGCGGCCCATCCCAGGCTGGGCCAGGCCTCCCTAGGGTCTGTGCTGGCCTAGGCCACTGCCAGGCAACAGGACCTCCATGGAGCACAATTCATACGAGAAGGCAACAGGGTGTTGCCTGTGTGTCTCTTGCACTCCTGGGAAGCTGCAGGTCCAGAGGCTATGTATGCAGGTTGCCGTTGGAGCCTGGGGTCAAAACAGTCATGACCCCACTTTCAAGTGGGACTCCTGCTGCCTCTTATCTGCCTGACACATCCCCTTGCTGCCTGCGCTGTCTTCACTGCTGGCAGGCCTCTGTGTGCACAGCCCAGTCTAGGCCAAGGAAACAAGGTGCTTGGCTCCCCTTGCTAGGAGCTCCTCCTACAGCACTCTGGACCAGGGGACACATGCCCCTGGACCAGCAGCCTGCAAGGAAGCTGCAGCTTCGCCATCCAGAAAGGCCTGCTGCACGAGGCAGGAAGCCTTCTGCTAAGGACAACTTTCCCCCTCCAAAGCCTTGGAGGAGTTCATGGATGCTCGGGCCTGCAGTGTTCTCCATCAGAGAGCACTGGGTGCCCAATGGCTCCCCTGCGGCTTCCAAGCACCCTCCAGCCCAGATGCCCTTGGTGCCCACTCTGTTGCCAGAGGGAAGTCCTCAGTAGCACTCCCTAGCTTGTGCACCCAGAGTGCCTAATGTTTGGAAACTTCCTCCGGAACTCAGTGGGAATGAGGCTTCTCCTTCCACGCTTGTCAGCCAGCAGATGGAGCCACCGCCCCACCAAAACATCTCTCTGCATTGCCTTCAGCCATGGATCGCCTAGCTGTCCTCTCTCTGCCTCAAGCAGCAGCTCGAGTGCGCATGCAGCCTACAGAAAGGAGAGTGCCTTTTCTGGAGCACTGCTATGCTGTGGCAGCTCCCTGAAGGCCTCCTCGGGCCTCCTCTCCCCTAACACAGTTGTGCCATTCCAACCACCTGGGCCACAAAGGTCACCCTAAGCAGGGCTCAGGGTTCGGCCTGTGTGTGTTTTCGTGGCTGGGACAGGGCAGATCCAGAAGCTGGGGGCCCACTTGTGAATAGGGCCTGATGGGCATCGCCAGCATTCCCTGGTGGGGAAGCAGGACATCTGGGACCTCCAAGCTGCATGCAAATCCCCTCCCTGGCTGCCCCTCTTGCTTCTTCTCTGCTGCCAAGCCTCTCTCACCACACGTGCGTCTCACCAAAAGGAGCAGGCTGCTTGCCACTCTTTGCAAGGTGCTCACCCCACAAGCCTCATTTACTCAAAGAGGAGTGCAAATTGACCCATAACCTCCAGAGGAGCTGCAGTCTCTGCAGCCACAAAGGCCTGCAGCCGAGTCCATGACAGCCTGCTGCGTTGAGGGCTTCAAAGGGACAGTGCCCTGCATTCCTGTAAGGGAGCTTTTTGACACCACTTTCCGTGGGGAAACACTGTGTGTGCCAATGACTCCTGTGTGCAGAAAATCTCTCCCCAGCACCAGAGGTGCAGGGAATCCTCTTAGTATGCAGAGCAATGTTCAAGGCAGGCCTCCAATGTTGGGAGAGCCTCCACTTCCCAACTGTCCAAATGCCTCAGAAACACACTTCTAGGGAGTGTGGGTCTGACAAGCAGAGCAGCCCGAGTGAGGAACATGGATTACAGGGAGAAGCCACTGGCCTGAGCATTCGCCCTGTAGGTCCTGGCTCAAGGCTCTCTGCACCAGGCCCAACCTGGAATGAGCCTGCAGCCTGGCCTCAAGTTCCAGGCTTGCCCGTTGCCCTGCTAGGTCGCGGCCCATCCCAGGCTGGGCCAGGCCTCCCTAGGGTCTGTGCTGGCCTAGGCCACTGCCAGGCAACAGGACCTCCATGGAGCACAGTTCATACGAGAAGGCAACAGGGTGTTGCCTGTGTGTCTCTTGCACTCCTGGGAAGCTGCAGGTCCAGAGGCTATGTATGCAGGTTGCCGTTGGAGCCTGGGGTCAAAACAGTCATGACCCCACTTTCAAGTGGGACTCCTGCTGCCTCTTATCTGCCTGACACATCCCCTTGCTGCCTGCGCTGTCTTCACTGCTGGCAGGCCTCTGTGTGCACAGCCCAGTCTAGGCCAAGGAAACAAGGTGCTTGGCTCCCCTTGCTAGGAGCTCCTCCTACAGCACTCTGGACCAGGGGACACATGCCCCTGGACCAGCAGCCTGCAAGGAAGCTGCAGCTTCGCCATCCAGAAAGGCCTGCTGCACGAGGCAGGAAGCCTTCTGCTAAGGACAACTTTCCCCCTCCAAAGCCTTGCAGGAGTTCATGGATGCTCGGGCCTGCAGTGTTCTCCATCAGAGAGCACTGGGTGCCCAATGGCTCCCCTGCGGCTTCCAAGCACCCTCCAGCCCAGATGCCCTTGGTGCCCACTCTGTTGCCAGAGGGAAGTCCTCAGTAGCACTCCCTAGCTTGTGCACCCAGAGTGCCTAATGTTTGGAAACTTCCTCCGGAACTCAGTGGGAATGAGGCTTCTCCTTCCACGCTTGTCAGCCAGCAGATGGAGCCACCGCCCCACCAAAACATCTCTCTGCATTGCCTTCAGCCATGGATCGCCTAGCTGTCCTCTCTCTGCCTCAAGCAGCAGCTCGAGTGCGCATGCAGCCTACAGAAAGGAGAGTGCCTTTTCTGGAGCACTGCTATGTTGTGGCAGCTCCCTGAAGGCCTCCTCGGGCCTCCTCTCCCCTAACACAGTTGTGCCATTCCAACCACCTGGGCCGCAAAGGTCACCCTAAGCAGGGCACAGGGTTCGGCCTGTGTGTATTTTCGTGGCTGGGACAGGGCAGATCCAGAAGCTGGGGGCCCACTTGTGAATAGGGCCTGATGGGCATCGCCAGCATTCCCTGGTGGGGAAGCAGGACATCTGCGACCTCCAAGCTGCATGCAAATCCCCTCCCTGGCTGCCCCTCTTGCTTCTTCTCTGCTGCCAAGCCTCTCTCACCACACGTGCGTCTCACCAAAAGGAGCAGGCTGCTTGCCACTCTTTGCAAGGTGCTCATCCCACAAGCCTCATTTACTCAAAGAGGAGTGCAAATTGACCCATAACCTCCAGAGGAGCTGCAGTCTCTGCAGCCACAAAGGCCTGCAGCCGAGTCCATGACAGCCTGCTGCGTTGAGGGCTTCAAAGGGACAGTGCCCTGCATTCCTGTAAGGGAGCTTTTTGACACCACTTTCCGTGGGGAAACACTGTGTGTGCCAATGACTCCTGTGTGCAGAAAATCTCTCCCCAGCACCAGAGGTGCAGGGAATCCTCTTAGTATGCAGAGCAATGTTCAAGGCAGGCCTCCAATGTTGGGAGAGCCTCCACTTCCCAACTGTCCAAATGCCTCAGAAACACACTTCTAGGGAGTGTGGGTCTGACAAGCAGAGCAGCCCGAGTGAGGAACATGGATTACAGGGAGAAGCCACTGGCCTGAGCATTCGCCCTGTAGGTCCTGGCTGAAGGCTCTCTGCACCAGGCCCAACCTGGAATGAGCCTGCAGCCTGGCCTCAAGTTCCAGGCTTGCCCATTGCCCTGCTAGGTCGCGGCCCATCCCAGGCTGGGCCAGGCCTCCCTAGGGTCTGTGCTGGCCTAGGCCACTGCCAGGCAACAGGACCTCCATGGAGCACAGTTCATACGAGAAGGCAACAGGGTGTTGCCTGTGTGTCTCTTGCACTCCTGGGAAGCTGCAGGTCCAGAGGCTATGTATGCAGGTTGCCGTTGGAGCCTGGGGTCAAAACAGTCATGACCCCACTTTCAAGTGGGACTCATGCTGCCTCTTATCTGCCTGACACATCCCCTTGCTGCCTGCGCTGTCTTCACTGCTGGCAGGCCTCTGTGTGCACAGCCCAGTCTAGGCCAAGGAAACAAGGTGCTTGGCTCCCCTTGCTAGGAGCTCCTCCTACAGCACTCTGGACCAGGGGACACATGCCCCTGGACCAGCAACCTGCAATGAAGCTGCAGCTTCGCCATCCAGAAAGGCCTGCTGCACGAGGCAGGAAGCCTTCTGCTAAGGACAACTTTCCCCCTCCAAAGCCTTGCAGGAGTTCATGGATGCTCGGGCCTGCAGTGTTCTCCATCAGAGAGCACTGGGTGCCCAATGGCTCCCCTGCGGCTTCCAAGCACCCTCCAGCCCAGATGCCCTTGGTGCCCACTCTGTTGCCAGAGGGAAGTCCTCAGTAGCACTCCCTAGCTTGTGCACCCAGAGTGCCTAATGTTTGGAAACTTCCTCCGGAACTCAGTGGGAATGAGGCTTCTCCTTCCACGCTTGTCAGCCAGCAGATGGAGCCACCGCCCCACCAAAACATCTCTCTGCATTGCCTTCAGCCATGGATCGCCTAGCTGTCCTCTCTCTGCCTCAAGCAGCAGCTCGAGTGCGCATGCAGCCTACAGAAAGGAGAGTGCCTTTTCTGGAGCACTGCTATGTTGTGGCAGCTCCCTGAAGGCCTCCTCGGGCCTCCTCTCCCCTAACACAGTTGTGCCATTCCAACCACCTGGGCCGCAAAGGTCACCCTAAGCAGGGCACAGGGTTCGGCCTGTGTGTATTTTCATGGCTGGGACAGGGCAGATCCAGAAGCTGGGGGCCCACTTGTGAATAGGGCCTGATGGGCATCGCCAGCATTCCCTGGTGGGGAAGCAGGACATCTGCGACCTCCAAGCTGCATGCAAATCCCCTCCCTGGCTGCCCCTCTTGCTTCTTCTCTGCTGCCAAGCCTCTCTCACCACACGTGCGTCTCACCAAAAGGAGCAGGCTGCTTGCCACTCTTTGCAAGGTGCTCATCCCACAAGCCTCATTTACTCAAAGAGGAGTGCAAATTGACCCATAACCTCCAGAGGAGCTGCAGTCTCTGCAGCCACAAAGGCCTGCAGCCGAGTCCATGACAGCCTGCTGCGTTGAGGGCTTCAAAGGGACAGTGCCCTGCATTCCTGTAAGGGAGCTTTTTGACACCACTTTCCGTGGGGAAACACTGTGTGTGCCAATGACTCCTGTGTGCAGAAAATCTCTCCCCAGCACCAGAGGTGCAGGGAATCCTCTTAGTATGCAGAGCAATGTTCAAGGCAGGCCTCCAATGTTGGGAGAGCCTCCACTTCCCAACTGTCCAAATGCCTCAGAAACACACTTCTAGGGAGTGTGGGTCTGACAAGCAGAGCAGCCCGAGTGAGGAACATGGATTACAGGGAGAAGCCACTGGCCTGAGCATTCGCCCTTTAGGTCCTGGCTGAAGGCTCTCTGCACCAGGCCCAACCTGGAATGAGCCTGCAGCCTGGCCTCAAGTTCCAGGCTTGCCCATTGCCCTGCTAGGTCGCGGCCCATCCCAGGCTGGGCCAGGCCTCCCTAGGGTCTGTGCTGGCCTAGGCCACTGCCAGGCAACAGGACCTCCATGGAGCACAGTTCATACGAGAAGGCAACAGGGTGTTGCCTGTGTGTCTCTTGCACTCCTGGGAAGCTGCAGGTCCAGAGGCTATGTATGCAGGTTGCCGTTGGAGCCTGGGGTCAAAACAGTCATGACCCCACTTTCAAGTGGGACTCCTGCTGCCTCTTATCTGCCTGACACATCCCCTTGCTGCCTGCGCTGTCTTCACTGCTGGCAGGCCTCTGTGTGCACAGCCCAGTCTAGGCCAAGGAAACAAGGTGCTTGGCTCCCCTTGCTAGGAGCTCCTCCTACAGCACTCTGGACCAGGGGACACATGCCCCTGGACCAGCAGCCTGCAAGGAAGCTTCAGCTTCGCCATCCAGAAAGGCCTGCTGCACGAGGCAGGAAGCCTTCTGCTAAGGACAACTTTCCCCCTCCAAAGCCTTGCAGGAGTTCATGGATGCTCGGGCCTGCAGTGTTCTCCATCAGAGAGCACTGGGTGCCCAATGGCTCCCCTGCGGCTTCCAAGCACCCTCCAGCCCAGATGCCCTTGGTGCCCACTCTGTTGCCAGAGGGAAGTCCTCAGTAGCACTCCCTAGCTTGTGCACCCAGAGTGCCTAATGTTTGGAAACTTCCTCCGGAACTCAGTGGGAATGAGGCTTCTCCTTCCACGCTTGTCAGCCAGCAGATGGAGCCACCGCCCCACCAAAACATCTCTCTGCATTGCCTTCAGCCATGGATCGCCTAGCTGTCCTCTCTCTGCCTCAAGCAGCAGCTCGAGTGCGCATGCAGCCTACAGAAAGGAGAGTGCCTTTTCTGGAGCACTGCTATGTTGTGGCAGCTCCCTGAAGGCCTCCTCGGGCCTCCTCTCCCCTAACACAGTTGTGCCATTCCAACCACCTGGGCCGCAAAGGTCACCCTAAGCAGGGCACAGGGTTCGGCCTGTGTGTATTTTCATGGCTGGGACAGGGCAGATCCAGAAGCTGGGGGCCCACTTGTGAATAGGGCCTGATGGGCATCGCCAGCATTCCCTGGTGGGGAAGCAGGACATCTGCGACCTCCAAGCTGCATGCAAATCCCCTCCCTGGCTGCCCCTCTTGCTTCTTCTCTGCTGCCAAGCCTCTCTCACCACACGTGCGTCTCACCAAAAGGAGCAGGCTGCTTGCCACTCTTTGCAAGGTGCTCATCCCACAAGCCTCATTTACTCAAAGAGGAGTGCAAATTGACCCATAACCTCCAGAGGAGCTGCAGTCTCTGCAGCCACAAAGGCCTGCAGCCGAGTCCATGACAGCCTGCTGCGTTGAGGGCTTCAAAGGGACAGTGCCCTGCATTCCTGTAAGGGAGCTTTTTGACACCACTTTCCGTGGGGAAACACTGTGTGTGCCAATGACTCCTGTGTGCAGAAAATCTCTCCCCAGCACCAGAGGTGCAGGGAATCCTCTTAGTATGCAGAGCAATGTTCAAGGCAGGCCTCCAATGTTGGGAGAGCCTCCACTTCCCAACTGTCCAAATGCCTCAGAAACACACTTCTAGGGAGTGTGGGTCTGACAAGCAGAGCAGCCCGAGTGAGGAACATGGATTACAGGGAGAAGCCACTGGCCTGAGCATTCGCCCTTTAGGTCCTGGCTGAAGGCTCTCTGCACCAGGCCCAACCTGGAATGAGCCTGCAGCCTGGCCTCAAGTTCCAGGCTTGCCCATTGCCCTGCTAGGTCGCGGCCCATCCCAGGCTGGGCCAGGCCTCCCTAGGGTCTGTGCTGGCCTAGGCCACTGCCAGGCAACAGGACCTCCATGGAGCACAGTTCATACGAGAAGGCAACAGGGTGTTGCCTGTGTGTCTCTTGCACTCCTGGGAAGCTGCAGGTCCAGAGGCTATGTATGCAGGTTGCCGTTGGAGCCTGGGGTCAAAACAGTCATGACCCCACTTTCAAGTGGGACTCCTGCTGCCTCTTATCTGCCTGACACATCCCCTTGCTGCCTGCGCTGTCTTCACTGCTGGCAGGCCTCTGTGTGCACAGCCCAGTCTAGGCCAAGGAAACAAGGTGCTTGGCTCCCCTTGCTAGGAGCTCCTCCTACAGCACTCTGGACCAGGGGACACATGCCCCTGGACCAGCAGCCTGCAAGGAAGCTTCAGCTTCGCCATCCAGAAAGGCCTGCTGCACGAGGCAGGAAGCCTTCTGCTAAGGACAACTTTCCCCCTCCAAAGCCTTGCAGGAGTTCATGGATGCTCGGGCCTGCAGTGTTCTCCATCAGAGAGCACTGGGTGCCCAATGGCTCCCCTGCGGCTTCCAAGCACCCTCCAGCCCAGATGCCCTTGGTGCCCACTCTGTTGCCAGAGGGAAGTCCTCAGTAGCACTCCCTAGCTTGTGCACCCAGAGTGCCTAATGTTTGGAAACTTCCTCCGGAACTCAGTGGGAATGAGGCTTCTCCTTCCACGCTTGTCAGCCAGCAGATGGAGCCACCGCCCCACCAAAACATCTCTCTGCATTGCCTTCAGCCATGGATCGCCTAGCTGTCCTCTCTCTGCCTCAAGCAGCAGCTCGAGTGCGCATGCAGCCTACAGAAAGGAGAGTGCCTTTTCTGGAGCACTGCTATGCTGTGGCAGCTCCCTGAAGGCCTCCTCGGGCCTCCTCTCCCCTAACACAGTTGTGCCATTCCAACCACCTGGGCCGCAAAGGTCACCCTAAGCAGGGCTCAGGGTTCGGCCTGTGTGTGTTTTCGTGGCTGGGACAGGGCAGATCCAGAAGCTGGGGGCCCACTTGTGAATAGGGCCTGATGGGCATCGCCAGCATTCCCTGGTGGGGAAGCAGGACATCTGCGACCTCCAAGCTGCATGCAAATCCCCTCCCTGGCTGCCCCTCTTGCTTCTTCTCTGCTGCCAAGCCTCTCTCACCACACGTGCATCTCACCAAAAGGAGCAGGCTGCTTGCCACTCTTTGCAAGGTGCTCACCCCACAAGCCTCATTTACTCAAAGAGGAGTGCAAATTGACCCATAATCTCCAGAGGAGCTGCAGTCTCTGCAGCCACAAAGGCCTGCAGCCGAGTCCATGACAGCCTGCTGCGTTGAGGGCTTCAAAGGGACAGTGCCCTGCATTCCTGTAAGGGAGCTTTTTGACACCACTTTCCGTGGGGAAACACTGTGTGTGCCAATGACTCCTGTGTGCAGAAAATCTCTCCCCAGCACCAGAGGTGCAGGGAATCCTCTTAGTATGCAGAGCAATGTTCAAGGCAGGCCTCCAATGTTGGGAGAGCCTCCACTTCCCAACTGTCCAAATGCCTCAGAAACACACTTCTAGGGAGTGTGGGTCTGACAAGCAGAGCAGCCCGAGTGAGGAACATGGATTACAGGGAGAAGCCACTGGCCTGAGCATTCACCCTGTAGGTCCTGGCTCAAGGCTCTCTGCACCAGGCCCAACCTGGAATGAGCCTGCAGCCTGGCCTCAAGTTCCAGGCTTGCCCATTGCCCTGCTAGGTCGCGGCCCATCCCAGGCTGGGCCAGGCCTCCCTAGGGTCTGTGCTGGCCTAGGCCACTGCCAGGCAACAGGACCTCCATGGAGCACAGTTCATACGAGAAGGCAACAGGGTGTTGCCTGTGTGTCTCTTGCACTCCTGGGAAGCTGCAGGTCCAGAGGCTATGTATGCAGGTTGCCGTTGGAGCCTGGGGTCAAAACAGTCATGACCCCACTTTCAAGTGGGACTCCTGCTGCCTCTTATCTGCCTGACACATCCCCTTGCTGCCTGCGCTGTCTTCACTGCTGGCAGGCCTCTGTGTGCACAGCCCAGTCTAGGCCAAGGAAACAAGGTGCTTGGCTCCCCTTGCTAGGAGCTCCTCCTACAGCACTCTGGACCAGGGGACACATGCCCCTGGACCAGCAGCCTGCAAGGAAGCTGCAGCTTCGCCATCCAGAAAGGCCTGCTGCACGAGGCAGGAAGCCTTCTGCTAAGGACAACTTTCCCCCTCCAAAGCCTTGGAGGAGTTCATGGATGCTCGGGCCTGCAGTGTTCTCCATCAGAGAGCACTGGGTGCCCAATGGCTCCCCTGCGGCTTCCAAGCACCCTCCAGCCCAGATGCCCTTGGTGCCCACTCTGTTGCCAGAGGGAAGTCCTCAGTAGCACTCCCTAGCTTGTGCACCCAGAGTGCCTAATGTTTGGAAACTTCCTCCGGAACTCAGTGGGAATGAGGCTTCTCCTTCCACGCTTGTCAGCCAGCAGATGGAGCCACCGCCCCACCAAAACATCTCTCTGCATTGCCTTCAGCCATGGATCGCCTAGCTGTCCTCTCTCTGCCTCAAGCAGCAGCTCGAGTGCGCATGCAGCCTACAGAAAGGAGAGTGCCTTTTCTGGAGCACTGCTATGCTGTGGCAGCTCCCTGAAGGCCTCCTCGGGCCTCCTCTCCCCTAACACAGTGGTGCCATTCCAACCACCTGGGCCGCAAAGGTCACCCTAAGCAGGGCTCAGGGTTCGGCCTGTGTGTGTTTTCGTGGCTGGGACAGGGCAGATCCAGACGCTGGGGGCCCACTTGTGAATAGGGCCTGATGGGCATCGCCAGCATTCCCTGGTGGGGAAGCAGGACATCTGGGACCTCCAAGCTGCATGCAAATCCCCTCCCTGGCTGCCCCTCTTGCTTCTTCTCTGCTGCCAAGCCTCTCTCACCACACGTGCGTCTCAGCAAAAGGAGCAGGCTGCTTGCCACTCTTTGCAAGGTGCTCATCCCACAAGCCTCATTTACTCAAAGAGGAGTGCAAATTGACCCATAACCTCCAGAGGAGCTGCAGTCTCTGCAGCCACAAAGGCCTGCAGCCGAGTCCATGACAGCCTGCTGCGTTGAGGGCTTCAAAGGGACAGTGCCCTGCATTCCTGTAAGGGAGCTTTTTGACACCACTTTCCATGGGGAAACACTGTGTGTGCCAATGACTCCTGTGTGCAGAAAATCTCTCCCCAGCACCAGAGGTGCAGGGAATCCTCTTAGTATGCAGAGCAATGTTCAAGGCAGGCCTCCAATGTTGGGAGAGCCTCCACTTCCCAACTGTCCAAATGCCTCAGAAACACACTTCTAGGGAGTGTGGGTCTGACAAGCAGAGCAGCCCGAGTGAGGAACATGGATTACAGGGAGAAGCCACTGGCCTGAGCATTCACCCTGTAGGTCCTGGCTCAAGGCTCTCTGCACCAGGCCCAACCTGGAATGAGCCTGCAGCCTGGCCTCAAGTTCCAGGCTTGCCCATTGCCCTGCTAGGTCGCGGCCCATCCCAGGCTGGGCCAGGCCTCCCTAGGGTCTGTGCTGGCCTAGGCCACTGCCAGGCAACAGGACCTCCATGGAGCACAGTTCATACGAGAAGGCAACAGGGTGTTGCCTGTGTGTCTCTTGCACTCCTGGGAAGCTGCAGGTCCAGAGGCTATGTATGCAGGTTGCCGTTGGAGCCTGGGGTCAAAACAGTCATGACCCCACTTTCAAGTGGGACTCCTGCTGCCTCTTATCTGCCTGACACATCCCCTTGCTGCCTGCGCTGTCTTCACTGCTGGCAGGCCTCTGTGTGCACAGCCCAGTCTAGGCCAAGGAAACAAGGTGCTTGGCTCCCCTTGCTAGGAGCTCCTCCTACAGCACTCTGGACCAGGGGACACATGCCCCTGGACCAGCAGCCTGCAAGGAAGCTGCAGCTTCGCCATCCAGAAAGGCCTGCTGCACGAGGCAGGAAGCCTTCTGCTAAGGACAACTTTCCCCCTCCAAAGCCTTGGAGGAGTTCATGGATGCTCGGGCCTGCAGTGTTCTCCATCAGAGAGCACTGGGTGCCCAATGGCTCCCCTGCGGCTTCCAAGCACCCTCCAGCCCAGATGCCCTTGGTGCCCACTCTGTTGCCAGAGGGAAGTCCTCAGTAGCACTCCCTAGCTTGTGCACCCAGAGTGCCTAATGTTTGGAAACTTCCTCCGGAACTCAGTGGGAATGAGGCTTCTCCTTCCACGCTTGTCAGCCAGCAGATGGAGCCACCGCCCCACCAAAACATCTCTCTGCATTGCCTTCAGCCATGGATCGCCTAGCTGTCCTCTCTCTGCCTCAAGCAGCAGCTCGAGTGCGCATGCAGCCTACAGAAAGGAGAGTGCCTTTTCTGGAGCACTGCTATGCTGTGGCAGCTCCCTGAAGGCCTCCTCGGGCCTCCTCTCCCCTAACACAGTGGTGCCATTCCAACCACCTGGGCCGCAAAGGTCACCCTAAGCAGGGCTCAGGGTTCGGCCTGTGTGTGTTTTCGTGGCTGGGACAGGGCAGATCCAGACGCTGGGGGCCCACTTGTGAATAGGGCCTGATGGGCATCGCCAGCATTCCCTGGTGGGGAAGCAGGACATCTGGGACCTCCAAGCTGCATGCAAATCCCCTCCCTGGCTGCCCCTCTTGCTTCTTCTCTGCTGCCAAGCCTCTCTCACCACACGTGCGTCTCAGCAAAAGGAGCAGGCTGCTTGCCACTCTTTGCAAGGTGCTCACCCCACAAGCCTCATTTACTCAAAGAGGAGTGCAAATTGACCCATAACCTCCAGAGGAGCTGCAGTCTCTGCAGCCACAAAGGCCTGCAGCCGAGTCCATGACAGCCTGCTGCGTTGAGGGCTTCAAAGGGACAGTGCCCTGCATTCCTGTAAGGGAGCTTTTTGACACCACTTTCCGTGGGGAAACACTGTGTGTGCCAATGACTCCTGTGTGCAGAAAATCTCTCCCCAGCACCAGAGGTGCAGGGAATCCTCTTAGTATGCAGAGCAATGTTCAAGGCAGGCCTCCAATGTTGGGAGAGCCTCCACTTCCCAACTGTCCAAATGCCTCAGAAACACACTTCTAGGGAGTGTGGGTCTGACAAGCAGAGCAGCCCGAGTGAGGAACATGGATTACAGGGAGAAGCCACTGGCCTGAGCATTCGCCCTGTAGGTCCTGGCTCAAGGCTCTCTGCACCAGGCCCAACCTGGAATGAGCCTGCAGCCTGGCCTCAAGTTCCAGGCTTGCCCATTGCCCTGCTAGGTCGCGGCCCATCCCAGGCTGGGCCAGGCCTCCCTAGGGTCTGTGCTGGCCTAGGCCACTGCCAGGCAACAGGACCTCCATGGAGCACAGTTCATACGAGAAGGCAACAGGGTGTTGCCTGTGTGTCTCTTGCACTCCTGGGAAGCTGCAGGTCCAGAGGCTACGTATGCAGGTTGCCGTTGGAGCCTGGGGTCAAAACAGTCATGACCCCACTTTCAAGTGGGACTCCTGCTGCCTCTTATCTGCCTGACACATCCCCTTGCTGCCTGCGCTGTCTTCACTGCTGGCAGGCCTCTGTGTGCACAGCCCAGTCTAGGCCAAGGAAACAAGGTGCTTGGCTCCCCTTGCTAGGAGCTCCTCCTACAGCACTCTGGACCAGGGGACACATGCCCCTGGACCAGCAGCCTGCAAGGAAGCTGCAGCTTCGCCATCCAGAAAGGCCTGCTGCACGAGGCAGGAAGCCTTCTGCTAAGGACAACTTTCCCCCTCCAAAGCCTTGGAGGAGTTCATGGATGCTCGGGCCTGCAGTGTTCTCCATCAGAGAGCACTGGGTGCCCAATGGCTCCCCTGCGGCTTCCAAGCACCCTCCAGCCCAGATGCCCTTGGTGCCCACTCTGTTGCCAGAGGGAAGTCCTCAGTAGCACTCCCTAGCTTGTGCACCCAGAGTGCCTAATGTTTGGAAACTTCCTCCGGAACTCAGTGGGAATGAGGCTTCTCCTTCCACGCTTGTCAGCCAGCAGATGGAGCCACCGCCCCACCAAAACATCTCTCTGCATTGCCTTCAGCCATGGATCGCCTAGCTGTCCTCTCTCTGCCTCAAGCAGCAGCTCGAGTGCGCATGCAGCCTACAGAAAGGAGAGTGCCTTTTCTGGAGCACTGCTATGTTGTGGCAGCTCCCTGAAGGCCTCCTCGGGCCTCCTCTCCCCTAACACAGTGGTGCCATTCCAACCACCTGGGCCGCAAAGGTCACCCTAAGCAGGGCTCAGGGTTCGGCCTGTGTGTGTTTTCGTGGCTGGGACAGGGCAGATCCAGACGCTGGGGGCCCACTTGTGAATAGGGCCTGATGGGCATCGCCAGCATTCCCTGGTGGGGAAGCAGGACATCTGGGACCTCCAAGCTGCATGCAAATCCCCTCCCTGGCTGCCCCTCTTGCTTCTTCTCTGCTGCCAAGCCTCTCTCACCACACGTGCGTCTCAGCAAAAGGAGCAGGCTGCTTGCCACTCTTTGCAAGGTGCTCACCCCACAAGCCTCATTTACTCAAAGAGGAGTGCAAATTGACCCATAACCTCCAGAGGAGCTGCAGTCTCTGCAGCCACAAAGGCCTGCAGCCGAGTCCATGACAGCCTGCTGCGTTGAGGGCTTCAAAGGGACAGTGCCCTGCATTCCTGTAAGGGAGCTTTTTGACACCACTTTCCGTGGGGAAACACTGTGTGTGCCAATGACTCCTGTGTGCAGAAAATCTCTCCCCAGCACCAGAGGTGCAGGGAATCCTCTTAGTATGCAGAGCAATGTTCAAGGCAGGCCTCCAATGTTGGGAGAGCCTCCACTTCCCAACTGTCCAAATGCCTCAGAAACACACTTCTAGGGAGTGTGGGTCTGACAAGCAGAGCAGCCCGAGTGAGGAACATGGATTACAGGGAGAAGCCACTGGCCTGAGCATTCGCCCTGTAGGTCCTGGCTCAAGGCTCTCTGCACCAGGCCCAACCTGGAATGAGCCTGCAGCCTGGCCTCAAGTTCCAGGCTTGCCCATTGCCCTGCTAGGTCGCGGCCCATCCCAGGCTGGGCCAGGCCTCCCTAGGGTCTGTGCTGGCCTAGGCCACTGCCAGGCAACAGGACCTCCATGGAGCACAGTTCATACGAGAAGGCAACAGGGTGTTGCCTGTGTGTCTCTTGCACTCCTGGGAAGCTGCAGGTCCAGAGGCTACGTATGCAGGTTGCCGTTGGAGCCTGGGGTCAAAACAGTCATGACCCCACTTTCAAGTGGGACTCCTGCTGCCTCTTATCTGCCTGACACATCCCCTTGCTGCCTGCGCTGTCTTCACTGCTGGCAGGCCTCTGTGTGCACAGCCCAGTCTAGGCCAAGGAAACAAGGTGCTTGGCTCCCCTTGCTAGGAGCTCCTCCTACAGCACTCTGGACCAGGGGACACATGCCCCTGGACCAGCAGCCTGCAAGGAAGCTGCAGCTTCGCCATCCAGAAAGGCCTGCTGCACGAGGCAGGAAGCCTTCTGCTAAGGACAACTTTCCCCCTCCAAAGCCTTGGAGGAGTTCATGGATGCTCGGGCCTGCAGTGTTCTCCATCAGAGAGCACTGGGTGCCCAATGGCTCCCCTGCGGCTTCCAAGCACCCTCCAGCCCAGATGCCCTTGGTGCCCACTCTGTTGCCAGAGGGAAGTCCTCAGTAGCACTCCCTAGCTTGTGCACCCAGAGTGCCTAATGTTTGGAAACTTCCTCCGGAACTCAGTGGGAATGAGGCTTCTCCTTCCACGCTTGTCAGCCAGCAGATGGAGCCACCGCCCCACCAAAACATCTCTCTGCATTGCCTTCAGCCATGGATCGCCTAGCTGTCCTCTCTCTGCCTCAAGCAGCAGCTCGAGTGCGCATGCAGCCTACAGAAAGGAGAGTGCCTTTTCTGGAGCACTGCTATGTTGTGGCAGCTCCCTGAAGGCCTCCTCGGGCCTCCTCTCCCCTAACACAGTGGTGCCATTCCAACCACCTGGGCCGCAAAGGTCACCCTAAGCAGGGCTCAGGGTTCGGCCTGTGTGTGTTTTCGTGGCTGGGACAGGGCAGATCCAGACGCTGGGGGCCCACTTGTGAATAGGGCCTGATGGGCATCGCCAGCATTCCCTGGTGGGGAAGCAGGACATCTGGGACCTCCAAGCTGCATGCAAATCCCCTCCCTGGCTGCCCCTCTTGCTTCTTCTCTGCTACCAAGCCTCTCTCACCACACGTGCGTCTCACCAAAAGGAGCAGGCTGCTTGCCACTCTTTGCAAGGTGCTCATCCCACAAGCCTCATTTACTCAAAGAGGAGTGCAAATTGACCCATAACCTCCAGAGGAGCTGCAGTCTCTGCAGCCACAAAGGCCTGCAGCCGAGTCCATGACAGCCTGCTGCGTTGAGGGCTTCAAAGGGACAGTGCCCTGCATTCCTGTAAGGGAGCTTTTTGACACCACTTTCCGTGGGGAAACACTGTGTGTGCCAATGACTCCTGTGTGCAGAAAATCTCTCCCCAGCACCAGAGGTGCAGGGAATCCTCTTAGTATGCAGAGCAATGTTCAAGGCAGGCCTCCAATGTTGGGAGAGCCTCCACTTCCCAACTGTCCAAATGCCTCAGAAACACACTTCTAGGGAGTGTGGGTCTGACAAGCAGAGCAGCCCGAGTGAGGAACATGGATTACAGGGAGAAGCCACTGGCCTGAGCATTCGCCCTGTAGGTCCTGGCTCAAGGCTCTCTGCACCAGGCCCAACCTGGAATGAGCCTGCAGCCTGGCCTCAAGTTCCAGGATTGCCCATTGCCCTGCTAGGTCGCGGCCCATCCCAGGCTGGGCCAGGCCTCCCTAGGGTCTGTGCTGGCCTAGGCCACTGCCAGGCAACAGGACCTCCATGGAGCACAGTTCATACGAGAAGGCAACAGGGTGTTGCCTGTGTGTCTCTTGCACTCCTGGGAAGCTGCAGGTCCAGAGGCTATGTATGCAGGTTGCCGTTGGAGCCTGGGGTCAAAACAGTCATGACCCCACTTTCAAGTGGGACTCATGCTGCCTCTTATCTGCCTGACACATCCCCTTGCTGCCTGCGCTGTCTTCACTGCTGGCAGGCCTCTGTGTGCACAGCCCAGTCTAGGCCAAGGAAACAAGGTGCTTGGCTCCCCTTGCTAGGAGCTCCTCCTACAGCACTCTGGACCAGGGGACACATGCCCCTGGACCAGCAGCCTGCAAGGAAGCTGCAGCTTCGCCATCCAGAAAGGCCTGCTGCACGAGGCAGGAAGCCTTCTGCTAAGGACAACTTTCCCCCTCCAAAGCCTTGGAGGAGTTCATGGATGCTCGGGCCTGCAGTGTTCTCCATCAGAGAGCACTGGGTGCCCAATGGCTCCCCTGCGGCTTCCAAGCACCCTCCAGCCCAGATGCCCTTGGTGCCCACTCTGTTGCCAGAGGGAAGTCCTCAGTAGCACTCCCTAGCTTGTGCACCCAGAGTGCCTAATGTTTGGAAACTTCCTCCGGAACTCAGTGGGAATGAGGCTTCTCCTTCCACGCTTGTCAGCCAGCAGATGGAGCCACCGCCCCACCAAAACATCTCTCTGCATTGCCTTCAGCCATGGATCGCCTAGCTGTCCTCTCTCTGCCTCAAGCAGCAGCTCGAGTGCGCATGCAGCCTACAGAAAGGAGAGTGCCTTTTCTGGAGCACTGCTATGCTGTGGCAGCTCCCTGAAGGCCTCCTCGGGCCTCCTCTCCCCTAACACAGTGGTGCCATTCCAACCACCTGGGCCGCAAAGGTCACCCTAAGCAGGGCTCAGGGTTCGGCCTGTGTGTGTTTTCGTGGCTGGGACAGGGCAGATCCAGACGCTGGGGGCCCACTTGTGAATAGGGCCTGATGGGCATCGCCAGCATTCCCTGGTGGGGAAGCAGGACATCTGGGACCTCCAAGCTGCATGCAAATCCCCTCCCTGGCTGCCCCTCTTGCTTCTTCTCTGCTGCCAAGCCTCTCTCACCACACGTGCGTCTCACCAAAAGGAGCAGGCTGCTTGCCACTCTTTGCAAGGTGCTCATCCCACAAGCCTCATTTACTCAAAGAGGAGTGCAAATTGACCCATAACCTCCAGAGGAGCTGCAGTCTCTGCAGCCACAAAGGCCTGCAGCCGAGTCCATGACAGCCTGCTGCGTTGAGGGCTTCAAAGGGACAGTGCCCTGCATTCCTGTAAGAGAGCTTTTTGACACCACTTTCCGTGGGGAAACACTGTGTGTGCCAATGACTCCTGTGTGCAGAAAATCTCTCCCCAGCACCAGAGGTGCAGGGAATCCTCTTAGTATGCAGAGCAATGTTCAAGGCAGGCCTCCAATGTTGGGAGAGCCTCCACTTCCCAACTGTCCAAATGCCTCAGAAACACACTTCTAGGGAGTGTGGGTCTGACAAGCAGAGCAGCCCGAGTGAGGAACATGGATTACAGGGAGAAGCCACTGGCCTGAGCATTCGCCCTGTAGGTCCTGGCTCAAGGCTCTCTGCACCAGGCCCAACCTGGAATGAGCCTGCAGCCTGGCCTCAAGTTCCAGGCTTGCCCATTGCCCTGCTAGGTCGCGGCCCATCCCAGGCTGGGCCAGGCCTCCCTAGGGTCTGTGCTGGCCTAGGCCACTGCCAGGCAACAGGACCTCCATGGAGCACAGTTCATACGAGAAGGCAACAGGGTGTTGCCTGTGTGTCTCTTGCACTCCTGGGAAGCTGCAGGTCCAGAGGCTATGTATGCAGGTTGCCGTTGGAGCCTGGGGTCAAAACAGTCATGACCCCACTTTCAAGTGGGACTCCTGCTGCCTCTTATCTGCCTGACACATCCCCTTGCTGCCTGCGCTGTCTTCACTGCTGGCAGGCCTCTGTGTGCACAGCCCAGTCTAGGCCAAGGAAACAAGGTGCTTGGCTCCCCTTGCTAGGAGCTCCTCCTACAGCACTCTGGACCAGGGGACACATGCCCCTGGACCAGCAGCCTGCAAGGAAGCTGCAGCTTCGCCATCCAGAAAGGCCTGCTGCACGAGGCAGGAAGCCTTCTGCTAAGGACAACTTTCCCCCTCCAAAGCCTTGCAGGAGTTCATGGATGCTCGGGCCTGCAGTGTTCTCCATCAGAGAGCACTGGGTGCCCAATGGCTCCCCTGCGGCTTCCAAGCACCCTCCAGCCCAGATGCCCTTGGTGCCCACTCTGTTGCCAGAGGGAAGTCCTCAGTAGCACTCCCTAGCTTGTGCACCCAGAGTGCCTAATGTTTGGAAACTTCCTCCGGAACTCAGTGGGAATGAGGCTTCTCCTTCCACGCTTGTCAGCCAGCAGATGGAGCCACCGCCCCACCAAAACATCTCTCTGCATTGCCTTCAGCCATGGATCGCCTAGCTGTCCTCTCTCTGCCTCAAGCAGCAGCTCGAGTGCGCATGCAGCCTACAGAAAGGAGAGTGCCTTTTCTGGAGCACTGCTATGCTGTGGCAGCTCCCTGAAGGCCTCCTCGGGCCTCCTCTCCCCTAACACAGTTGTGCCATTCCAACCACCTGGGCCGCAAAGGTCACCCTAAGCAGGGCTCAGGGTTCGGCCTGTGTGTGTTTTCGTGGCTGGGACAGGGCAGATCCAGACGCTGGGGGCCCACTTGTGAATAGGGCCTGATGGGCATCGCCAGCATTCCCTGGTGGGGAAGCAGGACATCTGGGACCTCCAAGCTGCATGCAAATCCCCTCCCTGGCTGCCCCTCTTGCTTCTTCTCTGCTGCCAAGCCTCTCTCACCACACGTGCGTCTCACCAAAAGGAGCAGGCTGCTTGCCACTCTTTGCAAGGTGCTCACCCCACAAGCCTCATTTACTCAAAGAGGAGTGCAAATTGACCCATAACCTCCAGAGGAGCTGCAGTCTCTGCAGCCACAAAGGCCTGCAGCCGAGTCCATGACAGCCTGCTGCGTTGAGGGCTTCAAAGGGACAGTGCCCTGCATTCCTGTAAGGGAGCTTTTTGACACCACTTTCCGTGGGGAAACACTGTGTGTGCCAATGACTCCTGTGTGCAGAAAATCTCTCCCCAGCACCAGAGGTGCAGGGAATCCTCTTAGTATGCAGAGCAATGTTCAAGGCAGGCCTCCAATGTTGGGAGAGCCTCCACTTCCCAACTGTCCAAATGCCTCAGAAACACACTTCTAGGGAGTGTGGGTCTGACAAGCAGAGCAGCCCGAGTGAGGAACATGGATTACAGGGAGAAGCCACTGGCCTGAGCATTCGCCCTGTAGGTCCTGGCTGAAGGCTCTCTGTACCAGGCCCAACCTGGAATGAGCCTGCAGCCTGGCCTCAAGTTCCAGGCTTGCCCGTTGCCCTGCTAGGTCGCGGCCCATCCCAGGCTGGGCCAGGCCTCCCTAGGGTCTGTGCTGGCCTAGGCCACTGCCAGGCAACAGGACCTCCATGGAGCACAGTTCATACGAGAAGGCAACAGGGTGTTGCCTGTGTGTCTCTTGCACTCCTGGGAAGCTGCAGGTCCAGAGGCTATGTATGCAGGTTGCCGTTGGAGCCTGGGGTCAAAAGAGTCATGACCCCACTTTCAAGTGGGACTCCTGCTGCCTCTTATCTGCCTGACACATCCCCTTGCTGCCTGCGCTGTCTTCACTGCTGGCAGGCCTCTGTGTGCACAGCCCAGTCTAGGCCAAGGAAACAAGGTGCTTGGCTCCCCTTGCTAGGAGCTCCTCCTACAGCACTCTGGACCAGGGGACACATGCCCCTGGACCAGCAGCCTGCAAGGAAGCTGCAGCTTCGCCATCCAGAAAGGCCTGCTGCACGAGGCAGGAAGCCTTCTGCTAAGGACAACTTTCCCCCTCCAAAGCCTTGGAGGAGTTCATGGATGCTCGGGCCTGCAGTGTTCTCCATCAGAGAGCACTGGGTGCCCAATGGCTCCCCTGCGGCTTCCAAGCACCCTCCAGCCCAGATGCCCTTGGTGCCCACTCTGTTGCCAGAGGGAAGTCCTCAGTAGCACTCCCTAGCTTGTGCACCCAGAGTGCCTAATGTTTGGAAACTTCCTCCGGAACTCAGTGGGAATGAGGCTTCTCCTTCCACGCTTGTCAGCCAGCAGATGGAGCCACCGCCCCACCAAAACATCTCTCTGCATTGCCTTCAGCCATGGATCGCCTAGCTGTCCTCTCTCTGCCTCAAGCAGCAGCTCGAGTGCGCATGCAGCCTACAGAAAGGAGAGTGCCTTTTCTGGAGCACTGCTATGCTGTGGCAGCTCCCTGAAGGCCTCCTCGGGCCTCCTCTCCCCTAACACAGTTGTGCCATTCCAACCACCTGGGCCGCAAAGGTCACCCTAAGCAGGGCTCAGGGTTCGGCCTGTGTGTGTTTTCGTGGCTGGGACAGGGCAGATCCAGAAGCTGGGGGCCCACTTGTGAATAGGGCCTGATGGGCATCGCCAGCATTCCCTGGTGGGGAAGCAGGACATCTGGGACCTCCAAGCTGCATGCAAATCCCCTCCCTGGCTGCCCCTCTTGCTTCTTCTCTGCTGCCAAGCCTCTCTCACCACACGTGCGTCTCACCAAAAGGAGCAGGCTGCTTGCCACTCTTTGCAAGGTGCTCACCCCACAAGCCTCATTTACTCAAAGAGGAGTGCAAATTGACCCATAACCTCCAGAGGAGCTGCAGTCTCTGCAGCCACAAAGGCCTGCAGCCGAGTCCATGACAGCCTGCTGCGTTGAGGGCTTCAAAGGGACAGTGCCCTGCATTCCTGTAAGGGAGCTTTTTGACACCACTTTCCGTGGGGAAACACTGTGTGTGCCAATGACTCCTGTGTGCAGAAAATCTCTCCCCAGCACCAGAGGTGCAGGGAATCCTCTTAGTATGCAGAGCAATGTTCAAGGCAGGCCTCCAATGTTGGGAGAGCCTCCACTTCCCAACTGTCCAAATGCCTCAGAAACACACTTCTAGGGAGTGTGGGTCTGACAAGCAGAGCAGCCCGAGTGAGGAACATGGATTACAGGGAGAAGCCACTGGCCTGAGCATTCGCCCTGTAGGTCCTGGCTGAAGGCTCTCTGTACCAGGCCCAACCTGGAATGAGCCTGCAGCCTGGCCTCAAGTTCCAGGCTTGCCCGTTGCCCTGCTAGGTCGCGGCCCATCCCAGGCTGGGCCAGGCCTCCCTAGGGTCTGTGCTGGCCTAGGCCACTGCCAGGCAACAGGACCTCCATGGAGCACAGTTCATACGAGAAGGCAACAGGGTGTTGCCTGTGTGTCTCTTGCACTCCTGGGAAGCTGCAGGTCCAGAGGCTATGTATGCAGGTTGCCGTTGGAGCCTGGGGTCAAAAGAGTCATGACCCCACTTTCAAGTGGGACTCCTGCTGCCTCTTATCTGCCTGACACATCCCCTTGCTGCCTGCGCTGTCTTCACTGCTGGCAGGCCTCTGTGTGCACAGCCCAGTCTAGGCCAAGGAAACAAGGTGCTTGGCTCCCCTTGCTAGGAGCTCCTCCTACAGCACTCTGGACCAGGGGACACATGCCCCTGGACCAGCAGCCTGCAAGGAAGCTGCAGCTTCGCCATCCAGAAAGGCCTGCTGCACGAGGCAGGAAGCCTTCTGCTAAGGACAACTTTCCCCCTCCAAAGCCTTGGAGGAGTTCATGGATGCTCGGGCCTGCAGTGTTCTCCATCAGAGAGCACTGGGTGCCCAATGGCTCCCCTGCGGCTTCCAAGCACCCTCCAGCCCAGATGCCCTTGGTGCCCACTCTGTTGCCAGAGGGAAGTCCTCAGTAGCACTCCCTAGCTTGTGCACCCAGAGTGCCTAATGTTTGGAAACTTCCTCCGGAACTCAGTGGGAATGAGGCTTCTCCTTCCACGCTTGTCAGCCAGCAGATGGAGCCACCGCCCCACCAAAACATCTCTCTGCATTGCCTTCAGCCATGGATCGCCTAGCTGTCCTCTCTCTGCCTCAAGCAGCAGCTCGAGTGCGCATGCAGCCTACAGAAAGGAGAGTGCCTTTTCTGGAGCACTGCTATGTTGTGGCAGCTCCCTGAAGGCCTCCTCGGGCCTCCTCTCCCCTAACACAGTTGTGCCATTCCAACCACCTGGGCCGCAAAGGTCACCCTAAGCAGGGCACAGGGTTCGGCCTGTGTGTATTTTCGTGGCTGGGACAGGGCAGATCCAGAAGCTGGGGGCCCACTTGTGAATAGGGCCTGATGGGCATCGCCAGCATTCCCTGGTGGGGAAGCAGGACATCTGCGACCTCCAAGCTGCATGCAAATCCCCTCCCTGGCTGCCCCTCTTGCTTCTTCTCTGCTGCCAAGCCTCTCTCACCACACGTGCGTCTCACCAAAAGGAGCAGGCTGCTTGCCACTCTTTGCAAGGTGCTCATCCCACAAGCCTCATTTACTCAAAGAGGAGTGCAAATTGACCCATAACCTCCAGAGGAGCTGCAGTCTCTGCAGCCACAAAGGCCTGCAGCCGAGTCCATGACAGCCTGCTGCGTTGAGGGCTTCAAAGGGACAGTGCCCTGCATTCCTGTAAGAGAGCTTTTTGACACCACTTTCCGTGGGGAAACACTGTGTGTGCCAATGACTCCTGTGTGCAGAAAATCTCTCCCCAGCACCAGAGGTGCAGGGAATCCTCTTAGTATGCAGAGCAATGTTCAAGGCAGGCCTCCAATGTTGGGAGAGCCTCCACTTCCCAACTGTCCAAATGCCTCAGAAACACACTTCTAGGGAGTGTGGGTCTGACAAGCAGAGCAGCCCGAGTGAGGAACATGGATTACAGGGAGAAGCCACTGGCCTGAGCATTCGCCCTGTAGGTCCTGGCTCAAGGCTCTCTGCACCAGGCCCAACCTGGAATGAGCCTGCAGCCTGGCCTCAAGTTCCAGGCTTGCCCGTTGCCCTGCTAGGTCGCGGCCCATCCCAGGCTGGGCCAGGCCTCCCTAGGGTCTGTGCTGGCCTAGGCCACTGCCAGGCAACAGGACCTCCATGGAGCACAGTTCATACGAGAAGGCAACAGGGTGTTGCCTGTGTGTCTCTTGCACTCCTGGGAAGCTGCAGGTCCAGAGGCTATGTATGCAGGTTGCCGTTGGAGCCTGGGGTCAAAAGAGTCATGACCCCACTTTCAAGTGGGACTCCTGCTGCCTCTTATCTGCCTGACACATCCCCTTGCTGCCTGCGCTGTCTTCACTGCTGGCAGGCCTCTGTGTGCACAGCCCAGTCTAGGCCAAGGAAACAAGGTGCTTGGCTCCCCTTGCTAGAAGCTCCTCCTACAGCACTCTGGACCAGGGGACACATGCCCCTGGACCAGCAGCCTGCAAGGAAGCTGCAGCTTCGCCATCCAGAAAGGCCTGCTGCACGAGGCAGGAAGCCTTCTGCTAAGGACAACTTTCCCCCTCCAAAGCCTTGGAGGAGTTCATGGATGCTCGGGCCTGCAGTGTTCTCCATCAGAGAGCACTGGGTGCCCAATGGCTCCCCTGCGGCTTCCAAGCACCCTCCAGCCCAGATGCCCTTGGTGCCCACTCTGTTGCCAGAGGGAAGTCCTCAGTAGCACTCCCTAGCTTGTGCACCCAGAGTGCCTAATGTTTGGAAACTTCCTCCGGAACTCAGTGGGAATGAGGCTTCTCCTTCCACGCTTGTCAGCCAGCAGATGGAGCCACCGCCCCACCAAAACATCTCTCTGCATTGCCTTCAGCCATGGATCGCCTAGCTGTCCTCTCTCTGCCTCAAGCAGCAGCTCGAGTGCGCATGCAGCCTACAGAAAGGAGAGTGCCTTTTCTGGAGCACTGCTATGTTGTGGCAGCTCCCTGAAGGCCTCCTCGGGCCTCCTCTCCCCTAACACAGTTGTGCCATTCCAACCACCTGGGCCGCAAAGGTCACCCTAAGCAGGGCACAGGGTTCGGCCTGTGTGTATTTTCGTGGCTGGGACAGGGCAGATCCAGAAGCTGGGGGCCCACTTGTGAATAGGGCCTGATGGGCATCGCCAGCATTCCCTGGTGGGGAAGCAGGACATCTGCGACCTCCAAGCTGCATGCAAATCCCCTCCCTGGCTGCCCCTCTTGCTTCTTCTCTGCTGCCAAGCCTCTCTCACCACACGTGCGTCTCACCAAAAGGAGCAGGCTGCTTGCCACTCTTTGCAAGGTGCTCACCCCACAAGCCTCATTTACTCAAAGAGGAGTGCAAATTGACCCATAACCTCCAGAGGAGCTGCAGTCTCTGCAGCCACAAAGGCCTGCAGCCGAGTCCATGACAGCCTGCTGCGTTGAGGGCTTCAAAGGGACAGTGCCCTGCATTCCTGTAAGGGAGCTTTTTGACACCACTTTCCGTGGGGAAACACTGTGTGTGCCAATGACTCCTGTGTGCAGAAAATCTCTCCCCAGCACCAGAGGTGCAGGGAATCCTCTTAGTATGCAGAGCAATGTTCAAGGCAGGCCTCCAATGTTGGGAGAGCCTCCACTTCCCAACTGTCCAAATGCCTCAGAAACACACTTCTAGGGAGTGTGGGTCTGACAAGCAGAGCAGCCCGAGTGAGGAACATGGATTACAGGGAGAAGCCACTGGCCTGAGCATTCGCCCTGTAGGTCCTGGCTCAAGGCTCTCTGCACCAGGCCCAACCTGGAATGAGCCTGCAGCCTGGCCTCAAGTTCCAGGCTTGCCCGTTGCCCTGTTAGGTCGCGGCCCATCCCAGGCTGGGCCAGGCCTCCCTAGGGTCTGTGCTGGCCTAGGCCACTGCCAGGCAACAGGACCTCCATGGAGCACAGTTCATACGAGAAGGCAACAGGGTGTTGCCTGTGTGTCTCTTGCACTCCTGGGAAGCTGCAGGTCCAGAGGCTATGTATGCAGGTTGCCGTTGGAGCCTGGGGTCAAAACAGTCATGACCCCACTTTCAAGTGGGACTCCTGCTGCCTCTTATCTGCCTGACACATCCCCTTGCTGCCTGCGCTGTCTTCACTGCTGGCAGGCCTCTGTGTGCACAGCCCAGTCTAGGCCAAGGAAACAAGGTGCTTGGCTCCCCTTGCTAGGAGCTCCTCCTACAGCACTCTGGACCAGGGGACACATGCCCCTGGACCAGCAGCCTGCAAGGAAGCTGCAGCTTCGCCATCCAGAAAGGCCTGCTGCACGAGGCAGGAAGCCTTCTGCTAAGGACAACTTTCCCCCTCCAAAGCCTTGGAGGAGTTCATGGATGCTCGGGCCTGCAGTGTTCTCCATCAGAGAGCACTGGGTGCCCAATGGCTCCCCTGCGGCTTCCAAGCACCCTCCAGCCCAGATGCCCTTGGTGCCCACTCTGTTGCCAGAGGGAAGTCCTCAGTAGCACTCCCTAGCTTGTGCACCCAGAGTGCCTAATGTTTGGAAACTTCCTCCGGAACTCAGTGGGAATGAGGCTTCTCCTTCCACGCTTGTCAGCCAGCAGATGGAGCCACCGCCCCACCAAAACATCTCTCTGCATTGCCTTCAGCCATGGATCGCCTAGCTGTCCTCTCTCTGCCTCAAGCAGCAGCTCGAGTGCGCATGCAGCCTACAGAAAGGAGAGTGCCTTTTCTGGAGCACTGCTATGTTGTGGCAGCTCCCTGAAGGCCTCCTCGGGCCTCCTCTCCCCTAACACAGTTGTGCCATTCCAACCACCTGGGCCGCAAAGGTCACCCTAAGCAGGGCACAGGGTTCGGCCTGTGTGTATTTTCGTGGCTGGGACAGGGCAGATCCAGAAGCTGGGGGCCCACTTGTGAATAGGGCCTGATGGGCATCGCCAGCATTCCCTGGTGGGGAAGCAGGACATCTGCGACCTCCAAGCTGCATGCAAATCCCCTCCCTGGCTGCCCCTCTTGCTTCTTCTCTGCTACCAAGCCTCTCTCACCACACGTGCGTCTCACCAAAAGGAGCAGGCTGCTTGCCACTCTTTGCAAGGTGCTCATCCCACAAGCCTCATTTACTCAAAGAGGAGTGCAAATTGACCCATAACCTCCAGAGGAGCTGCAGTCTCTGCAGCCACAAAGGCCTGCAGCCGAGTCCATGACAGCCTGCTGCGTTGAGGGCTTCAAAGGGACAGTGCCCTGCATTCCTGTAAGGGAGCTTTTTGACACCACTTTCCGTGGGGAAACACTGTGTGTGCCAATGACTCCTGTGTGCAGAAAATCTCTCCCCAGCACCAGAGGTGCAGGGAATCCTCTTAGTATGCAGAGCAATGTTCAAGGCAGGCCTCCAATGTTGGGAGAGCCTCCACTTCCCAACTGTCCAAATGCCTCAGAAACACACTTCTAGGGAGTGTGGGTCTGACAAGCAGAGCAGCCCGAGTGAGGAACATGGATTACAGGGAGAAGCCACTGGCCTGAGCATTCGCCCTGTAGGTCCTGGCTCAAGGCTCTCTGCACCAGGCCCAACCTGGAATGAGCCTGCAGCCTGGCCTCAAGTTCCAGGCTTGCCCATTGCCCTGCTAGGTCGCGGCCCATCCCAGGCTGGGCCAGGCCTCCCTAGGGTCTGTGCTGGCCTAGGCCACTGCCAGGCAACAGGACCTCCATGGAGCACAATTCATACGAGAAGGCAACAGGGTGTTGCCTGTGTGTCTCTTGCACTCCTGGGAAGCTGCAGGTCCAGAGGCTATGTATGCAGGTTGCCGTTGGAGCCTGGGGTCAAAACAGTCATGACCCCACTTTCAAGTGGGACTCCTGCTGCCTCTTATCTGCCTGACACATCCCCTTGCTGCCTGCGCTGTCTTCACTGCTGGCAGGCCTCTGTGTGCACAGCCCAGTCTAGGCCAAGGAAACAAGGTGCTTGGCTCCCCTTGCTAGGAGCTCCTCCTACAGCACTCTGGACCAGGGGACACATGCCCCTGGACCAGCAGCCTGCAAGGAAGCTGCAGCTTCGCCATCCAGAAAGGCCTGCTGCACGAGGCAGGAAGCCTTCTGCTAAGGACAACTTTCCCCCTCCAAAGCCTTGGAGGAGTTCATGGATGCTCGGGCCTGCAGTGTTCTCCATCAGAGAGCACTGGGTGCCCAATGGCTCCCCTGCGGCTTCCAAGCACCCTCCAGCCCAGATGCCCTTGGTGCCCACTCTGTTGCCAGAGGGAAGTCCTCAGTAGCACTCCCTAGCTTGTGCACCCAGAGTGCCTAATGTTTGGAAACTTCCTCCGGAACTCAGTGGGAATGAGGCTTCTCCTTCCACGCTTGTCAGCCAGCAGATGGAGCCACCGCCCCACCAAAACATCTCTCTGCATTGCCTTCAGCCATGGATCGCCTAGCTGTCCTCTCTCTGCCTCAAGCAGCAGCTCGAGTGCGCATGCAGCCTACAGAAAGGAGAGTGCCTTTTCTGGAGCACTGCTATGCTGTGGCAGCTCCCTGAAGGCCTCCTCGGGCCTCCTCTCCCCTAACACAGTTGTGCCATTCCAACCACCTGGGCCACAAAGGTCACCCTAAGCAGGGCTCAGGGTTCGGCCTGTGTGTGTTTTCGTGGCTGGGACAGGGCAGATCCAGAAGCTGGGGGCCCACTTGTGAATAGGGCCTGATGGGCATCGCCAGCATTCCCTGGTGGGGAAGCAGGACATCTGGGACCTCCAAGCTGCATGCAAATCCCCTCCCTGGCTGCCCCTCTTGCTTCTTCTCTGCTGCCAAGCCTCTCTCACCACACGTGCGTCTCACCAAAAGGAGCAGGCTGCTTGCCACTCTTTGCAAGGTGCTCACCCCACAAGCCTCATTTACTCAAAGAGGAGTGCAAATTGACCCATAACCTCCAGAGGAGCTGCAGTCTCTGCAGCCACAAAGGCCTGCAGCCGAGTCCATGACAGCCTGCTGCGTTGAGGGCTTCAAAGGGACAGTGCCCTGCATTCCTGTAAGGGAGCTTTTTGACACCACTTTCCGTGGGGAAACACTGTGTGTGCCAATGACTCCTGTGTGCAGAAAATCTCTCCCCAGCACCAGAGGTGCAGGGAATCCTCTTAGTATGCAGAGCAATGTTCAAGGCAGGCCTCCAATGTTGGGAGAGCCTCCACTTCCCAACTGTCCAAATGCCTCAGAAACACACTTCTAGGGAGTGTGGGTCTGACAAGCAGAGCAGCCCGAGTGAGGAACATGGATTACAGGGAGAAGCCACTGGCCTGAGCATTCGCCCTGTAGGTCCTGGCTCAAGGCTCTCTGCACCAGGCCCAACCTGGAATGAGCCTGCAGCCTGGCCTCAAGTTCCAGGCTTGCCCGTTGCCCTGCTAGGTCGCGGCCCATCCCAGGCTGGGCCAGGCCTCCCTAGGGTCTGTGCTGGCCTAGGCCACTGCCAGGCAACAGGACCTCCATGGAGCACAGTTCATACGAGAAGGCAACAGGGTGTTGCCTGTGTGTCTCTTGCACTCCTGGGAAGCTGCAGGTCCAGAGGCTATGTATGCAGGTTGCCGTTGGAGCCTGGGGTCAAAACAGTCATGACCCCACTTTCAAGTGGGACTCCTGCTGCCTCTTATCTGCCTGACACATCCCCTTGCTGCCTGCGCTGTCTTCACTGCTGGCAGGCCTCTGTGTGCACAGCCCAGTCTAGGCCAAGGAAACAAGGTGCTTGGCTCCCCTTGCTAGGAGCTCCTCCTACAGCACTCTGGACCAGGGGACACATGCCCCTGGACCAGCAGCCTGCAAGGAAGCTGCAGCTTCGCCATCCAGAAAGGCCTGCTGCACGAGGCAGGAAGCCTTCTGCTAAGGACAACTTTCCCCCTCCAAAGCCTTGCAGGAGTTCATGGATGCTCGGGCCTGCAGTGTTCTCCATCAGAGAGCACTGGGTGCCCAATGGCTCCCCTGCGGCTTCCAAGCACCCTCCAGCCCAGATGCCCTTGGTGCCCACTCTGTTGCCAGAGGGAAGTCCTCAGTAGCACTCCCTAGCTTGTGCACCCAGAGTGCCTAATGTTTGGAAACTTCCTCCGGAACTCAGTGGGAATGAGGCTTCTCCTTCCACGCTTGTCAGCCAGCAGATGGAGCCACCGCCCCACCAAAACATCTCTCTGCATTGCCTTCAGCCATGGATCGCCTAGCTGTCCTCTCTCTGCCTCAAGCAGCAGCTCGAGTGCGCATGCAGCCTACAGAAAGGAGAGTGCCTTTTCTGGAGCACTGCTATGTTGTGGCAGCTCCCTGAAGGCCTCCTCGGGCCTCCTCTCCCCTAACACAGTTGTGCCATTCCAACCACCTGGGCCGCAAAGGTCACCCTAAGCAGGGCACAGGGTTCGGCCTGTGTGTATTTTCGTGGCTGGGACAGGGCAGATCCAGAAGCTGGGGGCCCACTTGTGAATAGGGCCTGATGGGCATCGCCAGCATTCCCTGGTGGGGAAGCAGGACATCTGCGACCTCCAAGCTGCATGCAAATCCCCTCCCTGGCTGCCCCTCTTGCTTCTTCTCTGCTACCAAGCCTCTCTCACCACACGTGCGTCTCACCAAAAGGAGCAGGCTGCTTGCCACTCTTTGCAAGGTGCTCATCCCACAAGCCTCATTTACTCAAAGAGGAGTGCAAATTGACCCATAACCTCCAGAGGAGCTGCAGTCTCTGCAGCCACAAAGGCCTGCAGCCGAGTCCATGACAGCCTGCTGCGTTGAGGGCTTCAAAGGGACAGTGCCCTGCATTCCTGTAAGGGAGCTTTTTGACACCACTTTCCGTGGGGAAACACTGTGTGTGCCAATGACTCCTGTGTGCAGAAAATCTCTCCCCAGCACCAGAGGTGCAGGGAATCCTCTTAGTATGCAGAGCAATGTTCAAGGCAGGCCTCCAATGTTGGGAGAGCCTCCACTTCCCAACTGTCCAAATGCCTCAGAAACACACTTCTAGGGAGTGTGGGTCTGACAAGCAGAGCAGCCCGAGTGAGGAACATGGATTACAGGGAGAAGCCACTGGCCTGAGCATTCGCCCTGTAGGTCCTGGCTCAAGGCTCTCTGCACCAGGCCCAACCTGGAATGAGCCTGCAGCCTGGCCTCAAGTTCCAGGCTTGCCCATTGCCCTGCTAGGTCGCGGCCCATCCCAGGCTGGGCCAGGCCTCCCTAGGGTCTGTGCTGGCCTAGGCCACTGCCAGGCAACAGGACCTCCATGGAGCACAATTCATACGAGAAGGCAACAGGGTGTTGCCTGTGTGTCTCTTGCACTCCTGGGAAGCTGCAGGTCCAGAGGCTATGTATGCAGGTTGCCGTTGGAGCCTGGGGTCAAAACAGTCATGACCCCACTTTCAAGTGGGACTCCTGCTGCCTCTTATCTGCCTGACACATCCCCTTGCTGCCTGCGCTGTCTTCACTGCTGGCAGGCCTCTGTGTGCACAGCCCAGTCTAGGCCAAGGAAACAAGGTGCTTGGCTCCCCTTGCTAGGAGCTCCTCCTACAGCACTCTGGACCAGGGGACACATGCCCCTGGACCAGCAGCCTGCAAGGAAGCTGCAGCTTCGCCATCCAGAAAGGCCTGCTGCACGAGGCAGGAAGCCTTCTGCTAAGGACAACTTTCCCCCTCCAAAGCCTTGGAGGAGTTCATGGATGCTCGGGCCTGCAGTGTTCTCCATCAGAGAGCACTGGGTGCCCAATGGCTCCCCTGCGGCTTCCAAGCACCCTCCAGCCCAGATGCCCTTGGTGCCCACTCTGTTGCCAGAGGGAAGTCCTCAGTAGCACTCCCTAGCTTGTGCACCCAGAGTGCCTAATGTTTGGAAACTTCCTCCGGAACTCAGTGGGAATGAGGCTTCTCCTTCCACGCTTGTCAGCCAGCAGATGGAGCCACCGCCCCACCAAAACATCTCTCTGCATTGCCTTCAGCCATGGATCGCCTAGCTGTCCTCTCTCTGCCTCAAGCAGCAGCTCGAGTGCGCATGCAGCCTACAGAAAGGAGAGTGCCTTTTCTGGAGCACTGCTATGCTGTGGCAGCTCCCTGAAGGCCTCCTCGGGCCTCCTCTCCCCTAACACAGTTGTGCCATTCCAACCACCTGGGCCACAAAGGTCACCCTAAGCAGGGCTCAGGGTTCGGCCTGTGTGTGTTTTCGTGGCTGGGACAGGGCAGATCCAGAAGCTGGGGGCCCACTTGTGAATAGGGCCTGATGGGCATCGCCAGCATTCCCTGGTGGGGAAGCAGGACATCTGGGACCTCCAAGCTGCATGCAAATCCCCTCCCTGGCTGCCCCTCTTGCTTCTTCTCTGCTGCCAAGCCTCTCTCACCACACGTGCGTCTCACCAAAAGGAGCAGGCTGCTTGCCACTCTTTGCAAGGTGCTCACCCCACAAGCCTCATTTACTCAAAGAGGAGTGCAAATTGACCCATAACCTCCAGAGGAGCTGCAGTCTCTGCAGCCACAAAGGCCTGCAGCCGAGTCCATGACAGCCTGCTGCGTTGAGGGCTTCAAAGGGACAGTGCCCTGCATTCCTGTAAGGGAGCTTTTTGACACCACTTTCCGTGGGGAAACACTGTGTGTGCCAATGACTCCTGTGTGCAGAAAATCTCTCCCCAGCACCAGAGGTGCAGGGAATCCTCTTAGTATGCAGAGCAATGTTCAAGGCAGGCCTCCAATGTTGGGAGAGCCTCCACTTCCCAACTGTCCAAATGCCTCAGAAACACACTTCTAGGGAGTGTGGGTCTGACAAGCAGAGCAGCCCGAGTGAGGAACATGGATTACAGGGAGAAGCCACTGGCCTGAGCATTCGCCCTGTAGGTCCTGGCTCAAGGCTCTCTGCACCAGGCCCAACCTGGAATGAGCCTGCAGCCTGGCCTCAAGTTCCAGGCTTGCCCGTTGCCCTGCTAGGTCGCGGCCCATCCCAGGCTGGGCCAGGCCTCCCTAGGGTCTGTGCTGGCCTAGGCCACTGCCAGGCAACAGGACCTCCATGGAGCACAGTTCATACGAGAAGGCAACAGGGTGTTGCCTGTGTGTCTCTTGCACTCCTGGGAAGCTGCAGGTCCAGAGGCTATGTATGCAGGTTGCCGTTGGAGCCTGGGGTCAAAACAGTCATGACCCCACTTTCAAGTGGGACTCCTGCTGCCTCTTATCTGCCTGACACATCCCCTTGCTGCCTGCGCTGTCTTCACTGCTGGCAGGCCTCTGTGTGCACAGCCCAGTCTAGGCCAAGGAAACAAGGTGCTTGGCTCCCCTTGCTAGGAGCTCCTCCTACAGCACTCTGGACCAGGGGACACATGCCCCTGGACCAGCAGCCTGCAAGGAAGCTGCAGCTTCGCCATCCAGAAAGGCCTGCTGCACGAGGCAGGAAGCCTTCTGCTAAGGACAACTTTCCCCCTCCAAAGCCTTGCAGGAGTTCATGGATGCTCGGGCCTGCAGTGTTCTCCATCAGAGAGCACTGGGTGCCCAATGGCTCCCCTGCGGCTTCCAAGCACCCTCCAGCCCAGATGCCCTTGGTGCCCACTCTGTTGCCAGAGGGAAGTCCTCAGTAGCACTCCCTAGCTTGTGCACCCAGAGTGCCTAATGTTTGGAAACTTCCTCCGGAACTCAGTGGGAATGAGGCTTCTCCTTCCACGCTTGTCAGCCAGCAGATGGAGCCACCGCCCCACCAAAACATCTCTCTGCATTGCCTTCAGCCATGGATCGCCTAGCTGTCCTCTCTCTGCCTCAAGCAGCAGCTCGAGTGCGCATGCAGCCTACAGAAAGGAGAGTGCCTTTTCTGGAGCACTGCTATGTTGTGGCAGCTCCCTGAAGGCCTCCTCGGGCCTCCTCTCCCCTAACACAGTTGTGCCATTCCAACCACCTGGGCCGCAAAGGTCACCCTAAGCAGGGCACAGGGTTCGGCCTGTGTGTATTTTCGTGGCTGGGACAGGGCAGATCCAGAAGCTGGGGGCCCACTTGTGAATAGGGCCTGATGGGCATCGCCAGCATTCCCTGGTGGGGAAGCAGGACATCTGCGACCTCCAAGCTGCATGCAAATCCCCTCCCTGGCTGCCCCTCTTGCTTCTTCTCTGCTGCCAAGCCTCTCTCACCACACGTGCGTCTCACCAAAAGGAGCAGGCTGCTTGCCACTCTTTGCAAGGTGCTCATCCCACAAGCCTCATTTACTCAAAGAGGAGTGCAAATTGACCCATAACCTCCAGAGGAGCTGCAGTCTCTGCAGCCACAAAGGCCTGCAGCCGAGTCCATGACAGCCTGCTGCGTTGAGGGCTTCAAAGGGACAGTGCCCTGCATTCCTGTAAGGGAGCTTTTTGACACCACTTTCCGTGGGGAAACACTGTGTGTGCCAATGACTCCTGTGTGCAGAAAATCTCTCCCCAGCACCAGAGGTGCAGGGAATCCTCTTAGTATGCAGAGCAATGTTCAAGGCAGGCCTCCAATGTTGGGAGAGCCTCCACTTCCCAACTGTCCAAATGCCTCAGAAACACACTTCTAGGGAGTGTGGGTCTGACAAGCAGAGCAGCCCGAGTGAGGAACATGGATTACAGGGAGAAGCCACTGGCCTGAGCATTCGCCCTGTAGGTCCTGGCTGAAGGCTCTCTGCACCAGGCCCAACCTGGAATGAGCCTGCAGCCTGGCCTCAAGTTCCAGGCTTGCCCATTGCCCTGCTAGGTCGCGGCCCATCCCAGGCTGGGCCAGGCCTCCCTAGGGTCTGTGCTGGCCTAGGCCACTGCCAGGCAACAGGACCTCCATGGAGCACAGTTCATACGAGAAGGCAACAGGGTGTTGCCTGTGTGTCTCTTGCACTCCTGGGAAGCTGCAGGTCCAGAGGCTATGTATGCAGGTTGCCGTTGGAGCCTGGGGTCAAAACAGTCATGACCCCACTTTCAAGTGGGACTCATGCTGCCTCTTATCTGCCTGACACATCCCCTTGCTGCCTGCGCTGTCTTCACTGCTGGCAGGCCTCTGTGTGCACAGCCCAGTCTAGGCCAAGGAAACAAGGTGCTTGGCTCCCCTTGCTAGGAGCTCCTCCTACAGCACTCTGGACCAGGGGACACATGCCCCTGGACCAGCAGCCTGCAAGGAAGCTGCAGCTTCGCCATCCAGAAAGGCCTGCTGCACGAGGCAGGAAGCCTTCTGCTAAGGACAACTTTCCCCCTCCAAAGCCTTGCAGGAGTTCATGGATGCTCGGGCCTGCAGTGTTCTCCATCAGAGAGCACTGGGTGCCCAATGGCTCCCCTGCGGCTTCCAAGCACCCTCCAGCCCAGATGCCCTTGGTGCCCACTCTGTTGCCAGAGGGAAGTCCTCAGTAGCACTCCCTAGCTTGTGCACCCAGAGTGCCTAATGTTTGGAAACTTCCTCCGGAACTCAGTGGGAATGAGGCTTCTCCTTCCACGCTTGTCAGCCAGCAGATGGAGCCACCGCCCCACCAAAACATCTCTCTGCATTGCCTTCAGCCATGGATCGCCTAGCTGTCCTCTCTCTGCCTCAAGCAGCAGCTCGAGTGCGCATGCAGCCTACAGAAAGGAGAGTGCCTTTTCTGGAGCACTGCTATGTTGTGGCAGCTCCCTGAAGGCCTCCTCGGGCCTCCTCTCCCCTAACACAGTTGTGCCATTCCAACCACCTGGGCCGCAAAGGTCACCCTAAGCAGGGCACAGGGTTCGGCCTGTGTGTATTTTCATGGCTGGGACAGGGCAGATCCAGAAGCTGGGGGCCCACTTGTGAATAGGGCCTGATGGGCATCGCCAGCATTCCCTGGTGGGGAAGCAGGACATCTGCGACCTCCAAGCTGCATGCAAATCCCCTCCCTGGCTGCCCCTCTTGCTTCTTCTCTGCTGCCAAGCCTCTCTCACCACACGTGCGTCTCACCAAAAGGAGCAGGCTGCTTGCCACTCTTTGCAAGGTGCTCATCCCACAAGCCTCATTTACTCAAAGAGGAGTGCAAATTGACCCATAACCTCCAGAGGAGCTGCAGTCTCTGCAGCCACAAAGGCCTGCAGCCGAGTCCATGACAGCCTGCTGCGTTGAGGGCTTCAAAGGGACAGTGCCCTGCATTCCTGTAAGGGAGCTTTTTGACACCACTTTCCGTGGGGAAACACTGTGTGTGCCAATGACTCCTGTGTGCAGAAAATCTCTCCCCAGCACCAGAGGTGCAGGGAATCCTCTTAGTATGCAGAGCAATGTTCAAGGCAGGCCTCCAATGTTGGGAGAGCCTCCACTTCCCAACTGTCCAAATGCCTCAGAAACACACTTCTAGGGAGTGTGGGTCTGACAAGCAGAGCAGCCCGAGTGAGGAACATGGATTACAGGGAGAAGCCACTGGCCTGAGCATTCGCCCTGTAGGTCCTGGCTCAAGGCTCTCTGCACCAGGCCCAACCTGGAATGAGCCTGCAGCCTGGCCTCAAGTTCCAGGCTTGCCCATTGCCCTGCTAGGTCGCGGCCCATCCCAGGCTGGGCCAGGCCTCCCTAGGGTCTGTGCTGGCCTAGGCCACTGCCAGGCAACAGGACCTCCATGGAGCACAGTTCATACGAGAAGGCAACAGGGTGTTGCCTGTGTGTCTCTTGCACTCCTGGGAAGCTGCAGGTCCAGAGGCTATGTATGCAGGTTGCCGTTGGAGCCTGGGGTCAAAACAGTCATGACCCCACTTTCAAGTGGGACTCCTGCTGCCTCTTATCTGCCTGACACATCCCCTTGCTGCCTGCGCTGTCTTCACTGCTGGCAGGCCTCTGTGTGCACAGCCCAGTCTAGGCCAAGGAAACAAGGTGCTTGGCTCCCCTTGCTAGGAGCTCCTCCTACAGCACTCTGGACCAGGGGACACATGCCCCTGGACCAGCAGCCTGCAAGGAAGCTTCAGCTTCGCCATCCAGAAAGGCCTGCTGCACGAGGCAGGAAGCCTTCTGCTAAGGACAACTTTCCCCCTCCAAAGCCTTGCAGGAGTTCATGGATGCTCGGGCCTGCAGTGTTCTCCATCAGAGAGCACTGGGTGCCCAATGGCTCCCCTGCGGCTTCCAAGCACCCTCCAGCCCAGATGCCCTTGGTGCCCACTCTGTTGCCAGAGGGAAGTCCTCAGTAGCACTCCCTAGCTTGTGCACCCAGAGTGCCTAATGTTTGGAAACTTCCTCCGGAACTCAGTGGGAATGAGGCTTCTCCTTCCACGCTTGTCAGCCAGCAGATGGAGCCACCGCCCCACCAAAACATCTCTCTGCATTGCCTTCAGCCATGGATCGCCTAGCTGTCCTCTCTCTGCCTCAAGCAGCAGCTCGAGTGCGCATGCAGCCTACAGAAAGGAGAGTGCCTTTTCTGGAGCACTGCTATGTTGTGGCAGCTCCCTGAAGGCCTCCTCGGGCCTCCTCTCCCCTAACACAGTTGTGCCATTCCAACCACCTGGGCCGCAAAGGTCACCCTAAGCAGGGCACAGGGTTCGGCCTGTGTGTATTTTCATGGCTGGGACAGGGCAGATCCAGAAGCTGGGGGCCCACTTGTGAATAGGGCCTGATGGGCATCGCCAGCATTCCCTGGTGGGGAAGCAGGACATCTGCGACCTCCAAGCTGCATGCAAATCCCCTCCCTGGCTGCCCCTCTTGCTTCTTCTCTGCTGCCAAGCCTCTCTCACCACACGTGCGTCTCACCAAAAGGAGCAGGCTGCTTGCCACTCTTTGCAAGGTGCTCATCCCACAAGCCTCATTTACTCAAAGAGGAGTGCAAATTGACCCATAACCTCCAGAGGAGCTGCAGTCTCTGCAGCCACAAAGGCCTGCAGCCGAGTCCATGACAGCCTGCTGCGTTGAGGGCTTCAAAGGGACAGTGCCCTGCATTCCTGTAAGGGAGCTTTTTGACACCACTTTCCGTGGGGAAACACTGTGTGTGCCAATGACTCCTGTGTGCAGAAAATCTCTCCCCAGCACCAGAGGTGCAGGGAATCCTCTTAGTATGCAGAGCAATGTTCAAGGCAGGCCTCCAATGTTGGGAGAGCCTCCACTTCCCAACTGTCCAAATGCCTCAGAAACACACTTCTAGGGAGTGTGGGTCTGACAAGCAGAGCAGCCCGAGTGAGGAACATGGATTACAGGGAGAAGCCACTGGCCTGAGCATTCGCCCTTTAGGTCCTGGCTGAAGGCTCTCTGCACCAGGCCCAACCTGGAATGAGCCTGCAGCCTGGCCTCAAGTTCCAGGCTTGCCCATTGCCCTGCTAGGTCGCGGCCCATCCCAGGCTGGGCCAGGCCTCCCTAGGGTCTGTGCTGGCCTAGGCCACTGCCAGGCAACAGGACCTCCATGGAGCACAGTTCATACGAGAAGGCAACAGGGTGTTGCCTGTGTGTCTCTTGCACTCCTGGGAAGCTGCAGGTCCAGAGGCTATGTATGCAGGTTGCCGTTGGAGCCTGGGGTCAAAACAGTCATGACCCCACTTTCAAGTGGGACTCCTGCTGCCTCTTATCTGCCTGACACATCCCCTTGCTGCCTGCGCTGTCTTCACTGCTGGCAGGCCTCTGTGTGCACAGCCCAGTCTAGGCCAAGGAAACAAGGTGCTTGGCTCCCCTTGCTAGGAGCTCCTCCTACAGCACTCTGGACCAGGGGACACATGCCCCTGGACCAGCAGCCTGCAAGGAAGCTTCAGCTTCGCCATCCAGAAAGGCCTGCTGCACGAGGCAGGAAGCCTTCTGCTAAGGACAACTTTCCCCCTCCAAAGCCTTGCAGGAGTTCATGGATGCTCGGGCCTGCAGTGTTCTCCATCAGAGAGCACTGGGTGCCCAATGGCTCCCCTGCGGCTTCCAAGCACCCTCCAGCCCAGATGCCCTTGGTGCCCACTCTGTTGCCAGAGGGAAGTCCTCAGTAGCACTCCCTAGCTTGTGCACCCAGAGTGCCTAATGTTTGGAAACTTCCTCCGGAACTCAGTGGGAATGAGGCTTCTCCTTCCACGCTTGTCAGCCAGCAGATGGAGCCACCGCCCCACCAAAACATCTCTCTGCATTGCCTTCAGCCATGGATCGCCTAGCTGTCCTCTCTCTGCCTCAAGCAGCAGCTCGAGTGCGCATGCAGCCTACAGAAAGGAGAGTGCCTTTTCTGGAGCACTGCTATGCTGTGGCAGCTCCCTGAAGGCCTCCTCGGGCCTCCTCTCCCCTAACACAGTTGTGCCATTCCAACCACCTGGGCCGCAAAGGTCACCCTAAGCAGGGCTCAGGGTTCGGCCTGTGTGTGTTTTCGTGGCTGGGACAGGGCAGATCCAGAAGCTGGGGGCCCACTTGTGAATAGGGCCTGATGGGCATCGCCAGCATTCCCTGGTGGGGAAGCAGGACATCTGCGACCTCCAAGCTGCATGCAAATCCCCTCCCTGGCTGCCCCTCTTGCTTCTTCTCTGCTGCCAAGCCTCTCTCACCACACGTGCATCTCACCAAAAGGAGCAGGCTGCTTGCCACTCTTTGCAAGGTGCTCACCCCACAAGCCTCATTTACTCAAAGAGGAGTGCAAATTGACCCATAATCTCCAGAGGAGCTGCAGTCTCTGCAGCCACAAAGGCCTGCAGCCGAGTCCATGACAGCCTGCTGCGTTGAGGGCTTCAAAGGGACAGTGCCCTGCATTCCTGTAAGGGAGCTTTTTGACACCACTTTCCGTGGGGAAACACTGTGTGTGCCAATGACTCCTGTGTGCAGAAAATCTCTCCCCAGCACCAGAGGTGCAGGGAATCCTCTTAGTATGCAGAGCAATGTTCAAGGCAGGCCTCCAATGTTGGGAGAGCCTCCACTTCCCAACTGTCCAAATGCCTCAGAAACACACTTCTAGGGAGTGTGGGTCTGACAAGCAGAGCAGCCCGAGTGAGGAACATGGATTACAGGGAGAAGCCACTGGCCTGAGCATTCGCCCTGTAGGTCCTGGCTCAAGGCTCTCTGCACCAGGCCCAACCTGGAATGAGCCTGCAGCCTGGCCTCAAGTTCCAGGCTTGCCCGTTGCCCTGCTAGGTCGCGGCCCATCCCAGGCTGGGCCAGGCCTCCCTAGGGTCTGTGCTGGCCTAGGCCACTGCCAGGCAACAGGACCTCCATGGAGCACAGTTCATACGAGAAGGCAACAGGGTGTTGCCTGTGTGTCTCTTGCACTCCTGGGAAGCTGCAGGTCCAGAGGCTATGTATGCAGGTTGCCGTTGGAGCCTGGGGTCAAAACAGTCATGACCCCACTTTCAAGTGGGACTCCTGCTGCCTCTTATCTGCCTGACACATCCCCTTGCTGCCTGCGCTGTCTTCACTGCTGGCAGGCCTCTGTGTGCACAGCCCAGTCTAGGCCAAGGAAACAAGGTGCTTGGCTCCCCTTGCTAGGAGCTCCTCCTACAGCACTCTGGACCAGGGGACACATGCCCCTGGACCAGCAGCCTGCAAGGAAGCTGCAGCTTCGCCATCCAGAAAGGCCTGCTGCACGAGGCAGGAAGCCTTCTGCTAAGGACAACTTTCCCCCTCCAAAGCCTTGCAGGAGTTCATGGATGCTCGGGCCTGCAGTGTTCTCCATCAGAGAGCACTGGGTGCCCAATGGCTCCCCTGTGGCTTCCAAGCACCCTCCAGCCCAGATGCCCTTGGTGCCCACTCTGTTGCCAGAGGGAAGTCCTCAGTAGCACTCCCTAGCTTGTGCACCCAGAGTGCCTAATGTTTGGAAACTTCCTCCGGAACTCAGTGGGAATGAGGCTTCTCCTTCCACGCTTGTCAGCCAGCAGATGGAGCCACCGCCCCACCAAAACATCTCTCTGCATTGCCTTCAGCCATGGATCGCCTAGCTGTCCTCTCTCTGCCTCAAGCAGCAGCTCGAGTGCACATGCAGCCTACAGAAAGGAGAGTGCCTTTTCTGGAGCACTGCTATGCTGTGGCAGCTCCCTGAAGGCCTCCTCGGGCCTCCTCGGGCCTCCTCTCCCCTAACACAGTTGTGCCATTCCAACCACCTGGGCCGCAAAAGTCACCCTAAGCAGGGCTCAGGGTTCGGCCTGTGTGTGTTTTCGTGGCTGGGACAGGGCAGATCCAGAAGCTGGGGGCCCACTTGTGAATAGGGCCTGATGGGCATCGCCAGCATTCCCTGGTGGGGAAACAGGACATCTGGGACCTCCAAGCTGCATGCAAATCCCCTCCCTGGCTGCCCCTCTTGCTTCTTCTCTGCTGCCAAGCCTCTCTCACCACATGTGCGTCTCACCAAAAGGAGCAGGCTGCTTGCCACTCTTTGCAAGGTGCTCATCCCACAAGCCTCATTTACTCAAAGAGGAGTGCAAATTGACCCATAACCTCCAGAGGAGCTGCAGTCTCTGCAGCCACAAAGGCCTGCAGCCGAGTCCATGACAGCCTGCTGCGTTGAGGGCTTCAAAGGGACAGTGCCCTGCATTCCTGTAAGGGAGCTTTTTGACACCACTTTCCGTGGGGAAACACTGTGTGTGCCAATGACTCCTGTGTGCAGAAAATCTCTCCCCAGCACCAGAGGTGCAGGGAATCCTCTTAGTATGCAGAGCAATGTTCAAGGCAGGCCTCCAATGTTGGGAGAGCCTCCACTTCCCAACTGTCCAAATGCCTCAGAAACACACTTCTAGGGAGTGTGGGTCTGACAAGCAGAGCAGCCCGAGTGAGGAACATGGATTACAGGGAGAAGCCACTGGCCTGAGCATTCGCCCTTTAGGTCCTGGCTGAAGGCTCTCTGCACCAGGCCCAACCTGGAATGAGCCTGCAGCCTGGCCTCAAGTTCCAGGCTTGCCCATTGCCCTGCTAGGTCGCGGCCCATCCCAGGCTGGGCCAGGCCTCCCTAGGGTCTGTGCTGGCCTAGGCCACTGCCAGGCAACAGGACCTCCATGGAGCACAGTTCATACGAGAAGGCAACAGGGTGTTGCCTGTGTGTCTCTTGCACTCCTGGGAAGCTGCAGGTCCAGAGGCTATGTATGCAGGTTGCCATTGGAGCCTGGGGTCAAAACAGTCATGACCCCACTTTCAAGTGGGACTCCTGCTGCCTCTTATCTGCCTGACACATCCCCTTGCTGCCTGCGCTGTCTTCACTGCTGGCAGGCCTCTGTGTGCACAGCCCAGTCTAGGCCAAGGAAACAAGGTGCTTGGCTCCCCTTGCTAGGAGCTCCTCCTACAGCACTCTGGACCAGGGGACACATGCCCCTGGACCAGCAGCCTGCAAGGAAGCTTCAGCTTCGCCATCCAGAAAGGCCTGCTGCACGAGGCAGGAAGCCTTCTGCTAAGGACAACTTTCCCCCTCCAAAGCCTTGCAGGAGTTCATGGATGCTCGGGCCTGCAGTGTTCTCCATCAGAGAGCACTGGGTGCCCAATGGCTCCCCTGCGGCTTCCAAGCACCCTCCAGCCCAGATGCCCTTGGTGCCCACTCTGTTGCCAGAGGGAAGTCCTCAGTAGCACTCCCTAGCTTGTGCACCCAGAGTGCCTAATGTTTGGAAACTTCCTCCGGAACTCAGTGGGAATGAGGCTTCTCCTTCCACGCTTGTCAGCCAGCAGATGGAGCCACCGCCCCACCAAAACATCTCTCTGCATTGCCTTCAGCCATGGATCGCCTAGCTGTCCTCTCTCTGCCTCAAGCAGCAGCTCGAGTGCGCATGCAGCCTACAGAAAGGAGAGTGCCTTTTCTGGAGCACTGCTATGCTGTGGCAGCTCCCTGAAGGCCTCCTCGGGCCTCCTCTCCCCTAACACAGTTGTGCCATTCCAACCACCTGGGCCGCAAAGGTCACCCTAAGCAGGGCACAGGGTTCGGCCTGTGTGTATTTTCGTGGCTGGGACAGGGCAGATCCAGAAGCTGGGGGCCCACTTGTGAATAGGGCCTGATGGGCATCGCCAGCATTCCCTGGTGGGGAAGCAGGACATCTGCGACCTCCAAGCTGCATGCAAATCCCCTCCCTGGCTGCCCCTCTTGCTTCTTCTCTGCTGCCAAGCCTCTCTCACCACACGTGCGTCTCACCAAAAGGAGCAGGCTGCTTGCCACTCTTTGCAAGGTGCTCATCCCACAAGCCTCATTTACTCAAAGAGGAGTGCAAATTGACCCATAACCTCCAGAGGAGCTGCAGTCTCTGCAGCCACAAAGGCCTGCAGCCGAGTCCATGACAGCCTGCTGCGTTGAGGGCTTCAAAGGGACAGTGCCCTGCATTCCTGTAAGGGAGCTTTTTGACACCACTTTCCGTGGGGAAACACTGTGTGTGCCAATGACTCCTGTGTGCAGAAAATCTCTCCCCAGCACCAGAGGTGCAGGGAATCCTCTTAGTATGCAGAGCAATGTTCAAGGCAGGCCTCCAATGTTGGGAGAGCCTCCACTTCCCAACTGTCCAAATGCCTCAGAAACACACTTCTAGGGAGTGTGGGTCTGACAAGCAGAGCAGCCCGAGTGAGGAACATGGATTACAGGGAGAAGCCACTGGCCTGAGCATTCGCCCTTTAGGTCCTGGCTGAAGGCTCTCTGCACCAGGCCCAACCTGGAATGAGCCTGCAGCCTGGCCTCAAGTTCCAGGCTTGCCCATTGCCCTGCTAGGTCGCGGCCCATCCCAGGCTGGGCCAGGCCTCCCTAGGGTCTGTGCTGGCCTAGGCCACTGCCAGGCAACAGGACCTCCATGGAGCACAGTTCATACGAGAAGGCAACAGGGTGTTGCCTGTGTGTCTCTTGCACTCCTGGGAAGCTGCAGGTCCAGAGGCTATGTATGCAGGTTGCCGTTGGAGCCTGGGGTCAAAACAGTCATGACCCCACTTTCAAGTGGGACTCCTGCTGCCTCTTATCTGCCTGACACATCCCCTTGCTGCCTGCGCTGTCTTCACTGCTGGCAGGCCTCTGTGTGCACAGCCCAGTCTAGGCCAAGGAAACAAGGTGCTTGGCTCCCCTTGCTAGGAGCTCCTCCTACAGCACTCTGGACCAGGGGACACATGCCCCTGGACCAGCAGCCTGCAAGGAAGCTGCAGCTTCGCCATCCAGAAAGGCCTGCTGCACGAGGCAGGAAGCCTTCTGCTAAGGACAACTTTCCCCCTCCAAAGCCTTGGAGGAGTTCATGGATGCTCGGGCCTGCAGTGTTCTCCATCAGAGAGCACTGGGTGCCCAATGGCTCCCCTGCGGCTTCCAAGCACCCTCCAGCCCAGATGCCCTTGGTGCCCACTCTGTTGCCAGAGGGAAGTCCTCAGTAGCACTCCCTAGCTTGTGCACCCAGAGTGCCTAATGTTTGGAAACTTCCTCCGGAACTCAGTGGGAATGAGGCTTCTCCTTCCACGCTTGTCAGCCAGCAGATGGAGCCACCGCCCCACCAAAACATCTCTCTGCATTGCCTTCAGCCATGGATCGCCTAGCTGTCCTCTCTCTGCCTCAAGCAGCAGCTCGAGTGCGCATGCAGCCTACAGAAAGGAGAGTGCCTTTTCTGGAGCACTGCTATGTTGTGGCAGCTCCCTGAAGGCCTCCTCGGGCCTCCTCTCCCCTAACACAGTTGTGCCATTCCAACCACCTGGGCCGCAAAGGTCACCCTAAGCAGGGCACAGGGTTCGGCCTGTGTGTATTTTCGTGGCTGGGACAGGGCAGATCCAGAAGCTGGGGGCCCACTTGTGAATAGGGCCTGATGGGCATCGCCAGCATTCCCTGGTGGGGAAGCAGGACATCTGCGACCTCCAAGCTGCATGCAAATCCCCTCCCTGGCTGCCCCTCTTGCTTCTTCTCTGCTGCCAAGCCTCTCTCACCACACGTGCGTCTCACCAAAAGGAGCAGGCTGCTTGCCACTCTTTGCAAGGTGCTCATCCCACAAGCCTCATTTACTCAAAGAGGAGTGCAAATTGACCCATAACCTCCAGAGGAGCTGCAGTCTCTGCAGCCACAAAGGCCTGCAGCCGAGTCCATGACAGCCTGCTGCGTTGAGGGCTTCAAAGGGACAGTGCCCTGCATTCCTGTAAGGGAGCTTTTTGACACCACTTTCCGTGGGGAAACACTGTGTGTGCCAATGACTCCTGTGTGCAGAAAATCTCTCCCCAGCACCAGAGGTGCAGGGAATCCTCTTAGTATGCAGAGCAATGTTCAAGGCAGGCCTCCAATGTTGGGAGAGCCTCCACTTCCCAACTGTCCAAATGCCTCAGAAACACACTTCTAGGGAGTGTGGGTCTGACAAGCAGAGCAGCCCGAGTGAGGAACATGGATTACAGGGAGAAGCCACTGGCCTGAGCATTCGCCCTTTAGGTCCTGGCTGAAGGCTCTCTGCACCAGGCCCAACCTGGAATGAGCCTGCAGCCTGGCCTCAAGTTCCAGGCTTGCCCATTGCCCTGCTAGGTCGCGGCCCATCCCAGGCTGGGCCAGGCCTCCCTAGGGTCTGTGCTGGCCTAGGCCACTGCCAGGCAACAGGACCTCCATGGAGCACAGTTCATACGAGAAGGCAACAGGGTGTTGCCTGTGTGTCTCTTGCACTCCTGGGAAGCTGCAGGTCCAGAGGCTATGTATGCAGGTTGCCGTTGGAGCCTGGGGTCAAAACAGTCATGACCCCACTTTCAAGTGGGACTCCTGCTGCCTCTTATCTGCCTGACACATCCCCTTGCTGCCTGCGCTGTCTTCACTGCTGGCAGGCCTCTGTGTGCACAGCCCAGTCTAGGCCAAGGAAACAAGGTGCTTGGCTCCCCTTGCTAGGAGCTCCTCCTACAGCACTCTGGACCAGGGGACACATGCCCCTGGACCAGCAGCCTGCAAGGAAGCTTCAGCTTCGCCATCCAGAAAGGCCTGCTGCACGAGGCAGGAAGCCTTCTGCTAAGGACAACTTTCCCCCTCCAAAGCCTTGCAGGAGTTCATGGATGCTCGGGCCTGCAGTGTTCTCCATCAGAGAGCACTGGGTGCCCAATGGCTCCCCTGCGGCTTCCAAGCACCCTCCAGCCCAGATGCCCTTGGTGCCCACTCTGTTGCCAGAGGGAAGTCCTCAGTAGCACTCCCTAGCTTGTGCACCCAGAGTGCCTAATGTTTGGAAACTTCCTCCGGAACTCAGTGGGAATGAGGCTTCTCCTTCCACGCTTGTCAGCCAGCAGATGGAGCCACCGCCCCACCAAAACATCTCTCTGCATTGCCTTCAGCCATGGATCGCCTAGCTGTCCTCTCTCTGCCTCAAGCAGCAGCTCGAGTGCGCATGCAGCCTACAGAAAGGAGAGTGCCTTTTCTGGAGCACTGCTATGCTGTGGCAGCTCCCTGAAGGCCTCCTCGGGCCTCCTCTCCCCTAACACAGTTGTGCCATTCCAACCACCTGGGCCGCAAAGGTCACCCTAAGCAGGGCTCAGGGTTCGGCCTGTGTGTGTTTTCGTGGCTGGGACAGGGCAGATCCAGAAGCTGGGGGCCCACTTGTGAATAGGGCCTGATGGGCATCGCCAGCATTCCCTGGTGGGGAAGCAGGACATCTGCGACCTCCAAGCTGCATGCAAATCCCCTCCCTGGCTGCCCCTCTTGCTTCTTCTCTGCTGCCAAGCCTCTCTCACCACACGTGCATCTCACCAAAAGGAGCAGGCTGCTTGCCACTCTTTGCAAGGTGCTCACCCCACAAGCCTCATTTACTCAAAGAGGAGTGCAAATTGACCCATAACCTCCAGAGGAGCTGCAGTCTCTGCAGCCACAAAGGCCTGCAGCCGAGTCCATGACAGCCTGCTGCGTTGAGGGCTTCAAAGGGACAGTGCCCTGCATTCCTGTAAGGGAGCTTTTTGACACCACTTTCCGTGGGGAAACACTGTGTGTGCCAATGACTCCTGTGTGCAGAAAATCTCTCCCCAGCACCAGAGGTGCAGGGAATCCTCTTAGTATGCAGAGCAATGTTCAAGGCAGGCCTCCAATGTTGGGAGAGCCTCCACTTCCCAACTGTCCAAATGCCTCAGAAACACACTTCTAGGGAGTGTGGGTCTGACAAGCAGAGCAGCCCGAGTGAGGAACATGGATTACAGGGAGAAGCCACTGGCCTGAGCATTCGCCCTGTAGGTCCTGGCTGAAGGCTCTCTGCACCAGGCCCAACCTGGAATGAGCCTGCAGCCTGGCCTCAAGTTCCAGGCTTGCCCATTGCCCTGCTAGGTCGCGGCCCATCCCAGGCTGGGCCAGGCCTCCCTAGGGTCTGTGCTGGCCTAGGCCACTGCCAGGCAACAGGACCTCCATGGAGCACAGTTCATACGAGAAGGCAACAGGGTGTTGCCTGTGTGTCTCTTGCACTCCTGGGAAGCTGCAGGTCCAGAGGCTATGTATGCAGGTTGCCGTTGGAGCCTGGGGTCAAAACAGTCATGACCCCACTTTCAAGTGGGACTCCTGCTGCCTCTTATCTGCCTGACACATCCCCTTGCTGCCTGCGCTGTCTTCACTGCTGGCAGGCCTCTGTGTGCACAGCCCAGTCTAGGCCAAGGAAACAAGGTGCTTGGCTCCCCTTGCTAGGAGCTCCTCCTACAGCACTCTGGACCAGGGGACACATGCCCCTGGACCAGCAGCCTGCAAGGAAGCTGCAGCTTCGCCATCCAGAAAGGCCTGCTGCACGAGGCAGGAAGCCTTCTGCTAAGGACAACTTTCCCCCTCCAAAGCCTTGCAGGAGTTCATGGATGCTCGGGCCTGCAGTGTTCTCCATCAGAGAGCACTGGGTGCCCAATGGCTCCCCTGCGGCTTCCAAGCACCCTCCAGCCCAGATGCCCTTGGTGCCCACTCTGTTGCCAGAGGGAAGTCCTCAGTAGCACTCCCTAGCTTGTGCACCCAGAGTGCCTAATGTTTGGAAACTTCCTCCGGAACTCAGTGGGAATGAGGCTTCTCCTTCCACGCTTGTCAGCCAGCAGATGGAGCCACCGCCCCACCAAAACATCTCTCTGCATTGCCTTCAGCCATGGATCGCCTAGCTGTCCTCTCTCTGCCTCAAGCAGCAGCTCAAGTGCACATGCAGCCTACAGAAAGGAGAGTGCCTTTTCTGGAGCACTGCTATGCTGTGGCAGCTCCCTGAAGGCCTCCTCGGGCCTCCTCGGGCCTCCTCTCCCCTAACACAGTTGTGCCATTCCAACCACCTGGGCCGCAAAGGTCACCCTAAGCAGGGCTCAGGGTTCGGCCTGTGTGTGTTTTCGTGGCTGGGACAGGGCAGATCCAGAAGCTGGGGGCCCACTTGTGAATAGGGCCTGATGGGCATCGCCAGCATTCCCTGGTGGGGAAACAGGACATCTGGGACCTCCAAGCTGCATGCAAATCCCCTCCCTGGCTGCCCCTCTTGCTTCTTCTCTGCTGCCAAGCCTCTCTCACCACACGTGCGTCTCACCAAAAGGAGCAGGCTGCTTGCCACTCTTTGCAAGGTGCTCATCCCACAAGCCTCATTTACTCAAAGAGGAGTGCAAATTGACCCATAACCTCCAGAGGAGCTGCAGTCTCTGCAGCCACAAAGGCCTGCAGCCGAGTCCATGACAGCCTGCTGCGTTGAGGGCTTCAAAGGGACAGTGCCCTGCATTCCTGTAAGGGAGCTTTTTGACACCACTTTCCGTGGGGAAACACTGTGTGTGCCAATGACTCCTGTGTGCAGAAAATCTCTCCCCAGCACCAGAGGTGCAGGGAATCCTCTTAGTATGCAGAGCAATGTTCAAGGCAGGCCTCCAATGTTGGGAGAGCCTCCACTTCCCAACTGTCCAAATGCCTCAGAAACACACTTCTAGGGAGTGTGGGTCTGACAAGCAGAGCAGCCCGAGTGAGGAACATGGATTACAGGGAGAAGCCACTGGCCTGAGCATTCGCCCTGTAGGTCCTGGCTCAAGGCTCTCTGCACCAGGCCCAACCTGGAATGAGCCTGCAGCCTGGCCTCAAGTTCCAGGCTTGCCCGTTGCCCTGCTAGGTCGCGGCCCATCCCAGGCTGGGCCAGGCCTCCCTAGGGTCTGTGCTGGCCTAGGCCACTGCCAGGCAACAGGACCTCCATGGAGCACAGTTCATACGAGAAGGCAACAGGGTGTTGCCTGTGTGTCTCTTGCACTCCTGGGAAGCTGCAGGTCCAGAGGCTATGTATGCAGGTTGCCGTTGGAGCCTGGGGTCAAAACAGTCATGACCCCACTTTCAAGTGGGACTCCTGCTGCCTCTTATCTGCCTGACACATCCCCTTGCTGCCTGCGCTGTCTTCACTGCTGGCAGGCCTCTGTGTGCACAGCCCAGTCTAGGCCAAGGAAACAAGGTGCTTGGCTCCCCTTGCTAGGAGCTCCTCCTACAGCACTCTGGACCAGGGGACACATGCCCCTGGACCAGCAGCCTGCAAGGAAGCTGCAGCTTCGCCATCCAAAAAGGCCTGCTGCACGAGGCAGGAAGCCTTCTGCTAAGGACAACTTTCCCCCTCCAAAGCCTTGGAGGAGTTCATGGATACTCGGGCCTGCAGTGTTCTCCATCAGAGAGCACTGGGTGCCCAATGGCTCCCCTGCGGCTTCCAAGCACCCTCCAGCCCAGATGCCCTTGGTGCCCACTCTGTTGCCAGAGGGAAGTCCTCAGTAGCACTCCCTAGCTTGTGCACCCAGAGTGCCTAATGTTTGGAAACTTCCTCCGGAACTCAGTGGGAATGAGGCTTCTCCTTCCACGCTTGTCAGCCAGCAGATGGAGCCACCGCCCCACCAAAACATCTCTCTGCATTGCCTTCGGCCATGGATCGCCTAGCTGTCCTCTCTCTGCCTCAAGCAGCAGCTCGAGTGCGCATGCAGCCTACAGAAAGGAGAGTGCCTTTTCTGGAGCACTGCTATGCTGTGGCAGCTCCCTGAAGGCCTCCTCGGGCCTCCTCTCCCCTAACACAGTTGTGCCATTCCAACCACCTGGGCCACAAAGGTCACCCTAAGCAGGGCTCAGGGTTCGGCCTGTGTGTGTTTTCGTGGCTGGGACAGGGCAGATCCAGAAGCTGGGGGCCCACTTGTGAATAGGGCCTGATGGGCATCGCCAGCATTCCCTGGTGGGGAAGCAGGACATCTGCGACCTCCAAGCTGCATGCAAATCCCCTCCCTGGCTGCCCCTCTTGCTTCTTCTCTGCTGCCAAGCCTCTCTCACCACACGTGCGTCTCACCAAAAGGAGCAGGCTGCTTGCCACTCTTTGCAAGGTGCTCACCCCACAAGCCTCAGTTACTCAAAGAGGAGTGCAAATTGACCCATAACCTCCAGAGGAGCTGCAGTCTCTGCAGCCACAAAGGCCTGCAGCCGAGTCCATGACAGCCTGCTGCGTTGAGGGCTTCAAAGGGACAGTGCCCTGCATTCCTGTAAGGGAGCTTTTTGACACCACTTTCCGTGGGGAAACACTGTGTGTGCCAATGACTCCTGTGTGCAGAAAATCTCTCCCCAGCACCAGAGGTGCAGGGAATCCTCTTAGTATGCAGAGCAATGTTCAAGGCAGGCCTCCAATGTTGGGAGAGCCTCCACTTCCCAACTGTCCAAATGCCTCAGAAACACACTTCTAGGGAGTGTGGGTCTGACAAGCAGAGCAGCCCGAGTGAGGAACATGGATTACAGGGAGAAGCCACTGGCCTGAGCATTCGCCATGTAGGTCCTGGCTCAAGGCTCTCTGCACCAGGCCCAACCTGGAATGAGCCTGCAGCCTGGCCTCAAGTTCCAGGCTTGCCCATTGCCCTGCTAGGTCGTGGCCCATCCCAGGCTGGGCCAGGCCTCCCTAGGGTCTGTGCTGGCCTAGGCCACTGCCAGGCAACAGGACCTCCATGGAGCACAGTTCATACGAGAAGGCAACAGGGTGTTGCCTGTGTGTCTCTTGCACTCCTGGGAAGCTGCAGGTCCAGAGGCTATGTATGCAGGTTGCCGTTGGAGCCTGGGGTCAAAACAGTCATGACCCCACTTTCAAGTGGGACTCCTGCTGCCTCTTATCTGCCTGACACATCCCCTTGCTGCCTGCGCTGTCTTCACTGCTGGCAGGCCTCTGTGTGCACAGCCCAGTCTAGGCCAAGGAAACAAGGTGCTTGGCTCCCCTTGCTAGGAGCTCCTCCTACAGCACTCTGGACCAGGGGACACATGCCCCTGGACCAGCAGCCTGCAAGGAAGCTGCAGCTTCGCCATCCAGAAAGGCCTGCTGCACGAGGCAGGAAGCCTTCTGCTAAGGACAACTTTCCCCCTCCAAAGCCTTGCAGGAGTTCATGGATGCTCGGGCCTGCAGTGTTCTCCATCAGAGAGCACTGGGTGCCCAATGGCTCCCCTGCGGCTTCCAAGCACCCTCCAGCCCAGATGCCCTTGGTGCCCACTCTGTTGCCAGAGGGAAGTCCTCAGTAGCACTCCCTAGCTTGTGCACCCAGAGTGCCTAATGTTTGGAAACTTCCTCCGGAACTCAGTGGGAATGAGGCTTCTCCTTCCACGCTTGTCAGCCAGCAGATGGAGCCACCGCCCCACCAAAACATCTCTCTGCATTGCCTTCAGCCATGGATCGCCTAGCTGTCCTCTCTCTGCCTCAAGCAGCAGCTCGAGTGCGCATGCAGCCTACAGAAAGGAGAGTGCCTTTTCTGGAGCACTGCTATGCTGTGGCAGCTCCCTGAAGGCCTCCTCGGGCCTCCTCTCCCCTAACACAGTTGTGCCATTCCAACCACCTGGGCCACAAAGGTCACCCTAAGCAGGGCTCAGGGTTCGGCCTGTGTGTGTTTTCGTGGCTGGGACAGGGCAGATCCAGAAGCTGGGGGCCCACTTGTGAATAGGGCCTGATGGGCATCGCCAGCATTCCCTGGTGGGGAAGCAGGACATCTGGGACCTCCAAGCTGCATGCAAATCCCCTCCCTGGCTGCCCCTCTTGCTTCTTCTCTGCTGCCAAGCCTCTCTCACCACACGTGCGTCTCACCAAAAGGAGCAGGCTGCTTGCCACTCTTTGCAAGGTGCTCACCCCACAAGCCTCATTTACTCAAAGAGGAGTGCAAATTGACCCATAACCTCCAGAGGAGCTGCAGTCTCTGCAGCCACAAAGGCCTGCAGCCGAGTCCATGACAGCCTGCTGCGTTGAGGGCTTCAAAGGGACAGTGCCCTGCATTCCTGTAAGGGAGCTTTTTGACACCACTTTCCGTGGGGAAACACTGTGTGTGCCAATGACTCCTGTGTGCAGAAAATCTCTCCCCAGCACCAGAGGTGCAGGGAATCCTCTTAGTATGCAGAGCAATGTTCAAGGCAGGCCTCCAATGTTGGGAGAGCCTCCACTTCCCAACTGTCCAAATGCCTCAGAAACACACTTCTAGGGAGTGTGGGTCTGACAAGCAGAGCAGCCCGAGTGAGGAACATGGATTACAGGGAGAAGCCACTGGCCTGAGCATTCGCCCTGTAGGTCCTGGCTCAAGGCTCTCTGCACCAGGCCCAACCTGGAATGAGCCTGCAGCCTGGCCTCAAGTTCCAGGCTTGCCCATTGCCCTGCTAGGTCGTGGCCCATCCCAGGCTGGGCCAGGCCTCCCTAGGGTCTGTGCTGGCCTAGGCCACTGCCAGGCAACAGGACCTCCATGGAGCACAGTTCATACGAGAAGGCAACAGGGTGTTGCCTGTGTGTCTCTTGCACTCCTGGGAAGCTGCAGGTCCAGAGGCTATGTATGCAGGTTGCCGTTGGAGCCTGGGGTCAAAACAGTCATGACCCCACTTTCAAGTGGGACTCCTGCTGCCTCTTATCTGCCTGACACATCCCCTTGCTGCCTGCGCTGTCTTCACTGCTGGCAGGCCTCTGTGTGCACAGCCCAGTCTAGGCCAAGGAAACAAGGTGCTTGGCTCCCCTTGCTAGGAGCTCCTCCTACAGCACTCTGGACCAGGGGACACATGCCCCTGGACCAGCAGCCTGCAAGGAAGCTGCAGCTTCGCCATCCAGAAAGGCCTGCTGCACGAGGCAGGAAGCCTTCTGCTAAGGACAACTTTCCCCCTCCAAAGCCTTGGAGGAGTTCATGGATGCTCGGGCCTGCAGTGTTCTCCATCAGAGAGCACTGGGTGCCCAATGGCTCCCCTGCGGCTTCCAAGCACCCTCCAGCCCAGATGCCCTTGGTGCCCACTCTGTTGCCAGAGGGAAGTCCTCAGTAGCACTCCCTAGCTTGTGCACCCAGAGTGCCTAATGTTTGGAAACTTCCTCCGGAACTCAGTGGGAATGAGGCTTCTCCTTCCACGCTTGTCAGCCAGCAGATGGAGCCACCGCCCCACCAAAACATCTCTCTGCATTGCCTTCAGCCATGGATCGCCTAGCTGTCCTCTCTCTGCCTCAAGCAGCAGCTCGAGTGCGCATGCAGCCTACAGAAAGGAGAGTGCCTTTTCTGGAGCACTGCTATGCTGTGGCAGCTCCCTGAAGGCCTCCTCGGGCCTCCTCTCCCCTAACACAGTTGTGCCATTCCAACCACCTGGGCCGCAAAGGTCACCCTAAGCAGGGCTCAGGGTTCGGCCTGTGTGTGTTTTCGTGGCTGGGACAGGGCAGATCCAGAAGCTGGGGGCCCACTTGTGAATAGGGCCTGATGGGCATCGCCAGCATTCCCTGGTGGGGAAGCAGGACATCTGGGACCTCCAAGCTGCATGCAAATCCCCTCCCTGGCTGCCCCTCTTGCTTCTTCTCTGCTGCCAAGCCTCTCTCACCACACGTGCGTCTCACCAAAAGGAGCAGGCTGCTTGCCACTCTTTGCAAGGTGCTCATCCCACAAGCCTCATTTACTCAAAGAGGAGTGCAAATTGACCCATAACCTCCAGAGGAGCTGCAGTCTCTGCAGCCACAAAGGCCTGCAGCCGAGTCCATGACAGCCTGCTGCGTTGAGGGCTTCAAAGGGACAGTGCCCTGCATTCCTGTAAGGGAGCTTTTTGACACCACTTTCCGTGGGGAAACACTGTGTGTGCCAATGACTCCTGTGTGCAGAAAATCTCTCCCCAGCACCAGAGGTGCAGGGAATCCTCTTAGTATGCAGAGCAATGTTCAAGGCAGGCCTCCAATGTTGGGAGAGCCTCCACTTCCCAACTGTCCAAATGCCTCAGAAACACACTTCTAGGGAGTGTGGGTCTGACAAGCAGAGCAGCCCGAGTGAGGAACATGGATTACAGGGAGAAGCCACTGGCCTGAGCATTCGCCCTGTAGGTCCTGGCTCAAGGCTCTCTGCACCAGGCCCAACCTGGAATGAGCCTGCAGCCTGGCCTCAAGTTCCAGGCTTGCCCATTGCCCTGCTAGGTCGTGGCCCATCCCAGGCTGGGCCAGGCCTCCCTAGGGTCTGTGCTGGCCTAGGCCACTGCCAGGCAACAGGACCTCCATGGAGCACAGTTCATACGAGAAGGCAACAGGGTGTTGCCTGTGTGTCTCTTGCACTCCTGGGAAGCTGCAGGTCCAGAGGCTATGTATGCAGGTTGCCGTTGGAGCCTGGGGTCAAAACAGTCATGACCCCACTTTCAAGTGGGACTCCTGCTGCCTCTTATCTGCCTGACACATCCCCTTGCTGCCTGCGCTGTCTTCACTGCTGGCAGGCCTCTGTGTGCACAGCCCAGTCTAGGCCAAGGAAACAAGGTGCTTGGCTCCCCTTGCTAGGAGCTCCTCCTACAGCACTCTGGACCAGGGGACACATGCCCCTGGACCAGCAGCCTGCAAGGAAGCTGCAGCTTCGCCATCCAGAAAGGCCTGCTGCACGAGGCAGGAAGCCTTCTGCTAAGGACAACTTTCCCCCTCCAAAGCCTTGGAGGAGTTCATGGATGCTCGGGCCTGCAGTGTTCTCCATCAGAGAGCACTGGGTGCCCAATGGCTCCCCTGCGGCTTCCAAGCACCCTCCAGCCCAGATGCCCTTGGTGCCCACTCTGTTGCCAGAGGGAAGTCCTCAGTAGCACTCCCTAGCTTGTGCACCCAGAGTGCCTAATGTTTGGAAACTTCCTCCGGAACTCAGTGGGAATGAGGCTTCTCCTTCCACGCTTGTCAGCCAGCAGATGGAGCTACCGCCCCACCAAAACATCTCTCTGCATTGCCTTCAGCCATGGATCGCCTAGCTGTCCTCTCTCTGCCTCAAGCAGCAGCTCGAGTGCGCATGCAGCCTACAGAAAGGAGAGTGCCTTTTCTGGAGCACTGCTATGCTGTGGCAGCTCCCTGAAGGCCTCCTCGGGCCTCCTCTCCCCTAACACAGTTGTGCCATTCCAACCACCTGGGCCGCAAAGGTCACCCTAAGCAGGGCTCAGGGTTCGGCCTGTGTGTGTTTTCGTGGCTGGGACAGGGCAGATCCAGAAGCTGGGGGCCCACTTGTGAATAGGGCCTGATGGGCATCGCCAGCATTCCCTGGTGGGGAAGCAGGACATCTGGGACCTCCAAGCTGCATGCAAATCCCCTCCCTGGCTGCCCCTCTTGCTTCTTCTCTGCTGCCAAGCCTCTCTCACCACACGTGCGTCTCACCAAAAGGAGCAGGCTGCTTGCCACTCTTTGCAAGGTGCTCATCCCACAAGCCTCATTTACTCAAAGAGGAGTGCAAATTGACCCATAACCTCCAGAGGAGCTGCAGTCTCTGCAGCCACAAAGGCCTGCAGCCGAGTCCATGACAGCCTGCTGCGTTGAGGGCTTCAAAGGGACAGTGCCCTGCATTCCTGTAAGGGAGCTTTTTGACACCACTTTCCGTGGGGAAACACTGTGTGTGCCAATGACTCCTGTGTGCAGAAAATCTCTCCCCAGCACCAGAGGTGCAGGGAATCCTCTTAGTATGCAGAGCAATGTTCAAGGCAGGCCTCCAATGTTGGGAGAGCCTCCACTTCCCAACTGTCCAAATGCCTCAGAAACACACTTCTAGGGAGTGTGGGTCTGACAAGCAGAGCAGCCCGAGTGAGGAACATGGATTACAGGGAGAAGCCACTGGCCTGAGCATTCGCCCTGTAGGTCCTGGCTCAAGGCTCTCTGCACCAGGCCCAACCTGGAATGAGCCTGCAGCCTGGCCTCAAGTTCCAGGCTTGCCCATTGCCCTGCTAGGTCGCGGCCCATCCCAGGCTGGGCCAGGCCTCCCTAGGGTCTGTGCTGGCCTAGGCCACTGCCAGGCAACAGGACCTCCATGGAGCACAGTTCATACGAGAAGGCAACAGGGTGTTGCCTGTGTGTCTCTTGCACTCCTGGGAAGCTGCAGGTCCAGAGGCTATGTATGCAGGTTGCCGTTGGAGCCTGGGGTCAAAACAGTCATGACCCCACTTTCAAGTGGGACTCCTGCTGCCTCTTATCTGCCTGACACATCCCCTTGCTGCCTGCGCTGTCTTCACTGCTGGCAGGCCTCTGTGTGCACAGCCCAGTCTAGGCCAAGGAAACAAGGTGCTTGGCTCCCCTTGCTAGGAGCTCCTCCGACAGCACTCGGGACCAGGGGACACATGCCCCTGGACCAGCAGCCTGCAAGGAAGCTGCAGCTTCGCCATCCAAAAAGGCCTGCTGCACGAGGCAGGAAGCCTTCTGCTAAGGACAACTTTCCCCCTCCAAAGCCTTGGAGGAGTTCATGGATACTCGGGCCTGCAGTGTTCTCCATCAGAGAGCACTGGGTGCCCAATGGCTCCCCTGCGGCTTCCAAGCACCCTCCAGCCCAGATGCCCTTGGTGCCCACTCTGTTGCCAGAGGGAAGTCCTCAGTAGCACTCCCTAGCTTGTGCACCCAGAGTGCCTAATGTTTGGAAACTTCCTCCGGAACTCAGTGGGAATGAGGCTTCTCCTTCCACGCTTGTCAGCCAGCAGATGGAGCCACCGCCCCACCAAAACATCTCTCTGCATTGCCTTCAGCCATGGATCGCCTAGCTGTCCTCTCTCTGCCTCAAGCAGCAGCTCGAGTGCGCATGCAGCCTACAGAAAGGAGAGTGCCTTTTCTGGAGCACTGCTATGCTGTGGCAGCTCCCTGAAGGCCTCCTCGGGCCTCCTCTCCCCTAACACAGTTGTGCCATTCCAACCACCTGGGCCGCAAAGGTCACCCTAAGCAGGGCTCAGGGTTCGGCCTGTGTGTGTTTTCGTGGCTGGGACAGGGCAGATCCAGAAGCTGGGGGCCCACTTGTGAATAGGGCCTGATGGGCATCGCCAGCATTCCCTGGTGGGGAAGCAGGACATCTGCGACCTCCAAGCTGCATGCAAATCCCCTCCCTGGCTGCCCCTCTTGCTTCTTCTCTGCTGCCAAGCCTCTCTCACCACACGTGCGTCTCACCAAAAGGAGCAGGCTGCTTGCCACTCTTTGCAAGGTGCTCATCCCACAAGCCTCATTTACTCAAAGAGGAGTGCAAATTGACCCATAACCTCCAGAGGAGCTGCAGTCTCTGCAGCCACAAAGGCCTGCAGCCGAGTCCATGACAGCCTGCTGCGTTGAGGGCTTCAAAGGGACAGTGCCCTGCATTCCTGTAAGGGAGCTTTTTGACACCACTTTCCGTGGGGAAACACTGTGTGTGCCAATGACTCCTGTGTGCAGAAAATCTCTCCCCAGCACCAGAGGTGCAGGGAATCCTCTTAGTATGCAGAGCAATGTTCAAGGCAGGCCTCCAATGTTGGGAGAGCCTCCACTTCCCAACTGTCCAAATGCCTCAGAAACACACTTCTAGGGAGTGTGGGTCTGACAAGCAGAGCAGCCCGAGTGAGGAACATGGATTACAGGGAGAAGCCACTGGCCTGAGCATTCGCCCTGTAGGTCCTGGCTCAAGGCTCTCTGCACCAGGCCCAACCTGGAATGAGCCTGCAGCCTGGCCTCAAGTTCCAGGCTTGCCCGTTGCCCTGCTAGGTCGCGGCCCATCCCAGGCTGGGCCAGGCCTCCCTAGGGTCTGTGCTGGCCTAGGCCACTGCCAGGCAACAGGACCTCCATGGAGCACAGTTCATACGAGAAGGCAACAGGGTGTTGCCTGTGTGTCTCTTGCACTCCTGGGAAGCTGCAGGTCCAGAGGCTATGTATGCAGGTTGCCGTTGGAGCCTGGGGTCAAAACAGTCATGACCCCACTTTCAAGTGGGACTCCTGCTGCCTCTTATCTGCCTGACACATCCCCTTGCTGCCTGCGCTGTCTTCACTGCTGGCAGGCCTCTGTGTGCACAGCCCAGTCTAGGCCAAGGAAACAAGGTGCTTGGCTCCCCTTGCTAGGAGCTCCTCCGACAGCACTCGGGACCAGGGGACACATGCCCCTGGACCAGCAGCCTGCAAGGAAGCTGCAGCTTCGCCATCCAAAAAGGCCTGCTGCACGAGGCAGGAAGCCTTCTGCTAAGGACAACTTTCCCCCTCCAAAGCCTTGGAGGAGTTCATGGATACTCGGGCCTGCAGTGTTCTCCATCAGAGAGCACTGGGTGCCCAATGGCTCCCCTGCGGCTTCCAAGCACCCTCCAGCCCAGATGCCCTTGGTGCCCACTCTGTTGCCAGAGGGAAGTCCTCAGTAGCACTCCCTAGCTTGTGCACCCAGAGTGCCTAATGTTTGGAAACTTCCTCCGGAACTCAGTGGGAATGAGGCTTCTCCTTCCACGCTTGTCAGCCAGCAGATGGAGCCACCGCCCCACCAAAACATCTCTCTGCATTGCCTTCAGCCATGGATCGCCTAGCTGTCCTCTCTCTGCCTCAAGCAGCAGCTCGAGTGCGCATGCAGCCTACAGAAAGGAGAGTGCCTTTTCTGGAGCACTGCTATGCTGTGGCAGCTCCCTGAAGGCCTCCTCGGGCCTCCTCTCCCCTAACACAGTTGTGCCATTCCAACCACCTGGGCTGCAAAGGTCACCCTAAGCAGGGCTCAGGGTTCGGCCTGTGTGTGTTTTCGTGGCTGGGACAGGGCAGATCCAGAAGCTGGGGGCCCACTTGTGAATAGGGCCTGATGGGCATCGCCAGCATTCCCTGGTGGGGAAGCAGGACATCTGGGACCTCCAAGCTGCATGCAAATCCCCTCCCTGGCTGCCCCTCTTGCTTCTTCTCTGCTGCCAAGCCTCTCTCACCACACGTGCGTCTCACCAAAAGGAGCAGGCTGCTTGCCACTCTTTGCAAGGTGCTCACCCCACAAGCCTCATTTACTCAAAGAGGAGTGCAAATTGACCCATAACCTCCAGAGGAGCTGCAGTCTCTGCAGCCACAAAGGCCTGCAGCCGAGTCCATGACAGCCTGCTGCGTTGAGGGCTTCAAAGGGACAGTGCCCTGCATTCCTGTAAGGGAGCTTTTTGACACCACTTTCCGTGGGGAAACACTGTGTGTGCCAATGACTCCTGTGTGCAGAAAATCTCTCCCCAGTACCAGAGGTGCAGGGAATCCTCTTAGTATGCAGAGCAATGTTCAAGGCAGGCCTCCAATGTTGGGAGAGCCTCCACTTCCCAACTGTCCAAATGCCTCAGAAACACACTTCTAGGGAGTGTGGGTCTGACAAGCAGAGCAGCCCGAGTGAGGAACATGGATTACAGGGAGAAGCCACTGGCCTGAGCATTCGCCCTGTAGGTCCTGGCTCAAGGCTCTCTGCACCAGGCCCAACCTGGAATGAGCCTGCAGCCTGGCCTCAAGTTCCAGGCTTGCCCGTTGCCCTGCTAGGTCGCGGCCCATCCCAGGCTGGGCCAGGCCTCCCTAGGGTCTGTGCTGGCCTAGGCCACTGCCAGGCAACAGGACCTCCATGGAGCACAGTTCATACGAGAAGGCAACAGGGTGTTGCCTGTGTGTCTCTTGCACTCCTGGGAAGCTGCAGGTCCAGAGGCTATGTATGCAGGTTGCCGCTGGAGCCTGGGGTCAAAACAGTCATGACCCCACTTTCAAGTGGGACTCCTGCTGCCTCTTATCTGCCTGACACATCCCCTTGCTGCCTGCGCTGTCTTCACTGCTGGCAGGCCTCTGTGTGCACAGCCCAGTCTAGGCCAAGGAAACAAGGTGCTTGGCTCCCCTTGCTAGGAGCTCCTCCTACAGCACTCTGGACCAGGGGACACATGCCCCTGGACCAGCAGCCTGCAAGGAAGCTGCAGCTTCGCCATCCAGAAAGGCCTGCTGCACGAGGCAGGAAGCCTTCTGCTAAGGACAACTTTCCCCCTCCAAAGCCTTGGAGGAGTTCATGGATGCTCGGGCCTGCAGTGTTCTCCATCAGAGAGCACTGGGTGCCCAATGGCTCCCCTGCGGCTTCCAAGCACCCTCCAGCCCAGATGCCCTTGGTGCCCACTCTGTTGCCAGAGGGAAGTCCTCAGTAGCACTCCCTAGCTTGTGCACCCAGAGTGCCTAATGTTTGGAAACTTCCTCCGGAACTCAGTGGGAATGAGGCTTCTCCTTCCACGCTTGTCAGCCAGCAGATGGAGCCACCGCCCCACCAAAACATCTCTCTGCATTGCCTTCAGCCATGGATCGCCTAGCTGTCCTCTCTCTGCCTCAAGCAGCAGCTCGAGTGCGCATGCAGCCTACAGAAAGGAGAGTGCCTTTTCTGGAGCACTGCTATGCTGTGGAAGCTCCCTGAAGGCCTCCTCGGGCCTCCTCTCCCCTAACACAGTTGTGCCATTCCAACCACCTGGGCCGCAAAGGTCACCCTAAGCAGGGCTCAGGGTTCGGCCTGTGTGTGTTTTCGTGGCTGGGACAGGGCAGATCCAGAAGCTGGGGGCCCACTTGTGAATAGGGCCTGATGGGCATCGCCAGCATTCCCTGGTGGGGAAGCAGGACATCTGCGACCTCCAAGCTGCATGCAAATCCCCTCCCTGGCTGCCCCTCTTGCTTCTTCTCTGCTGCCAAGCCTCTCTCACCACACGTGCGTCTCACCAAAAGGAGCAGGCTGCTTGCCACTCTTTGCAAGGTGCTCATCCCACAAGCCTCATTTACTCAAAGAGGAGTGCAAATTGACCCATAACCTCCAGAGGAGCTGCAGTCTCTGCAGCCACAAAGGCCTGCAGCCGAGTCCATGACAGCCTGCTGCGTTGAGGGCTTCAAAGGGACAGTGCCCTGCATTCCTGTAAGGGAGCTTTTTGACACCACTTTCCGTGGGGAAACACTGTGTGTGCCAATGACTCCTGTGTGCAGAAAATCTCTCCCCAGCACCAGAGGTGCAGGGAATCCTCTTAGTATGCAGAGCAATGTTCAAGGCAGGCCTCCAATGTTGGGAGAGCCTCCACTTCCCAACTGTCCAAATGCCTCAGAAACACACTTCTAGGGAGTGTGGGTCTGACAAGCAGAGCAGCCCGAGTGAGGAACATGGATTACAGGGAGAAGCCACTGGCCTGAGCATTCGCCCTGTAGGTCCTGGCTCAAGGCTCTCTGCACCAGGCCCAACCTGGAATGAGCCTGCAGCCTGGCCTCAAGTTCCAGGCTTGCCCGTTGCCCTGCTAGGTCGCGGCCCATCCCAGGCTGGGCCAGGCCTCCCTAGGGTCTGTGCTGGCCTAGGCCACTGCCAGGCAACAGGACCTCCATGGAGCACAGTTCATACGAGAAGGCAACAGGGTGTTGCCTGTGTGTCTCTTGCACTCCTGGGAAGCTGCAGGTCCAGAGGCTATGTATGCAGGTTGCCGTTGGAGCCTGGGGTCAAAACAGTCATGACCCCACTTTCAAGTGGGACTCCTGCTGCCTCTTATCTGCCTGACACATCCCCTTGCTGCCTGCGCTGTCTTCACTGCTGGCAGGCCTCTGTGTGCACAGCCCAGTCTAGGCCAAGGAAACAAGGTGCTTGGCTCCCCTTGCTAGGAGCTCCTCCGACAGCACTCGGGACCAGGGGACACATGCCCCTGGACCAGCAGCCTGCAAGGAAGCTGCAGCTTCGCCATCCAAAAAGGCCTGCTGCACGAGGCAGGAAGCCTTCTGCTAAGGACAACTTTCCCCCTCCAAAGCCTTGGAGGAGTTCATGGATACTCGGGCCTGCAGTGTTCTCCATCAGAGAGCACTGGGTGCCCAATGGCTCCCCTGCGGCTTCCAAGCACCCTCCAGCCCAGATGCCCTTGGTGCCCACTCTGTTGCCAGAGGGAAGTCCTCAGTAGCACTCCCTAGCTTGTGCACCCAGAGTGCCTAATGTTTGGAAACTTCCTCCGGAACTCAGTGGGAATGAGGCTTCTCCTTCCACGCTTGTCAGCCAGCAGATGGAGCCACCGCCCCACCAAAACATCTCTCTGCATTGCCTTCAGCCATGGATCGCCTAGCTGTCCTCTCTCTGCCTCAAGCAGCAGCTCGAGTGCGCATGCAGCCTACAGAAAGGAGAGTGCCTTTTCTGGAGCACTGCTATGCTGTGGCAGCTCCCTGAAGGCCTCCTCGGGCCTCCTCTCCCCTAACACAGTTGTGCCATTCCAACCACCTGGGCCGCAAAGGTCACCCTAAGCAGGGCTCAGGGTTCGGCCTGTGTGTGTTTTCGTGGCTGGGACAGGGCAGATCCAGAAGCTGGGGGCCCACTTGTGAATAGGGCCTGATGGGCATCGCCAGCATTCCCTGGTGGGGAAGCAGGACATCTGGGACCTCCAAGCTGCATGCAAATCCCCTCCCTGGCTGCCCCTCTTGCTTCTTCTCTGCTGCCAAGCCTCTCTCACCACACGTGCGTCTCACCAAAAGGAGCAGGCTGCTTGCCACTCTTTGCAAGGTGCTCACCCCACAAGCCTCATTTACTCAAAGAGGAGTGCAAATTGACCCATAACCTCCAGAGGAGCTGCAGTCTCTGCAGCCACAAAGGCCTGCAGCCGAGTCCATGACAGCCTGCTGCGTTGAGGGCTTCAAAGGGACAGTGCCCTGCATTCCTGTAAGGGAGCTTTTTGACACCACTTTCCGTGGGGAAACACTGTGTGTGCCAATGACTCCTGTGTGCAGAAAATCTCTCCCCAGCACCAGAGGTGCAGGGAATCCTCTTAGTATGCAGAGCAATGTTCAAGGCAGGCCTCCAATGTTGGGAGAGCCTCCACTTCCCAACTGTCCAAATGCCTCAGAAACACACTTCTAGGGAGTGTGGGTCTGACAAGCAGAGCAGCCCGAGTGAGGAACATGGATTACAGGGAGAAGCCACTGGCCTGAGCATTCGCCCTGTAGGTCCTGGCTCAAGGCTCTCTGCACCAGGCCCAACCTGGAATGAGCCTGCAGCCTGGCCTCAAGTTCCAGGCTTGCCCGTTGCCCTGCTAGGTCGCGGCCCATCCCAGGCTGGGCCAGGCCTCCCTAGGGTCTGTGCTGGCCTAGGCCACTGCCAGGCAACAGGACCTCCATGGAGCACAGTTCATACGAGAAGGCAACAGGGTGTTGCCTGTGTGTCTCTTGCACTCCTGGGAAGCTGCAGGTCCAGAGGCTATGTATGCAGGTTGCCGCTGGAGCCTGGGGTCAAAACAGTCATGACCCCACTTTCAAGTGGGACTCCTGCTGCCTCTTATCTGCCTGACACATCCCCTTGCTGCCTGCGCTGTCTTCACTGCTGGCAGGCCTCTGTGTGCACAGCCCAGTCTAGGCCAAGGAAACAAGGTGCTTGGCTCCCCTTGCTAGGAGCTCCTCCTACAGCACTCTGGACCAGGGGACACATGCCCCTGGACCAGCAGCCTGCAAGGAAGCTGCAGCTTCGCCATCCAGAAAGGCCTGCTGCACGAGGCAGGAAGCCTTCTGCTAAGGACAACTTTCCCCCTCCAAAGCCTTGGAGGAGTTCATGGATGCTCGGGCCTGCAGTGTTCTCCATCAGAGAGCACTGGGTGCCCAATGGCTCCCCTGCGGCTTCCAAGCACCCTCCAGCCCAGATGCCCTTGGTGCCCACTCTGTTGCCAGAGGGAAGTCCTCAGTAGCACTCCCTAGCTTGTGCACCCAGAGTGCCTAATGTTTGGAAACTTCCTCCGGAACTCAGTGGGAATGAGGCTTCTCCTTCCACGCTTGTCAGCCAGCAGATGGAGCCACCGCCCCACCAAAACATCTCTCTGCATTGCCTTCAGCCATGGATCGCCTAGCTGTCCTCTCTCTGCCTCAAGCAGCAGCTCGAGTGCGCATGCAGCCTACAGAAAGGAGAGTGCCTTTTCTGGAGCACTGCTATGCTGTGGAAGCTCCCTGAAGGCCTCCTCGGGCCTCCTCTCCCCTAACACAGTTGTGCCATTCCAACCACCTGGGCCGCAAAGGTCACCCTAAGCAGGGCTCAGGGTTCGGCCTGTGTGTGTTTTCGTGGCTGGGACAGGGCAGATCCAGAAGCTGGGGGCCCACTTGTGAATAGGGCCTGATGGGCATCGCCAGCATTCCCTGGTGGGGAAGCAGGACATCTGGGACCTCCAAGCTGCATGCAAATCCCCTCCCTGGCTGCCCCTCTTGCTTCTTCTCTGCTGCCAAGCCTCTCTCACCACACGTGCGTCTCACCAAAAGGAGCAGGCTGCTTGCCACTCTTTGCAAGGTGCTCACCCCACAAGCCTCAGTTACTCAAAGAGGAGTGCAAATTGACCCATAACCTCCAGAGGAGCTGCAGTCTCTGCAGCCACAAAGGCCTGCAGCCGAGTCCATGACAGCCTGCTGCGTTGAGGGCTTCAAAGGGACAGTGCCCTGCATTCCTGTAAGGGAGCTTTTTGACACCACTTTCCGTGGGGAAACACTGTGTGTGCCAATGACTCCTGTGTGCAGAAAATCTCTCCCCAGCACCAGAGGTGCAGGGAATCCTCTTAGTATGCAGAGCAATGTTCAAGGCAGGCCTCCAATGTTGGGAGAGCCTCCACTTCCCAACTGTCCAAATGCCTCAGAAACACACTTCTAGGGAGTGTGGGTCTGACAAGCAGAGCAGCCCGAGTGAGGAACATGGATTACAGGGAGAAGCCACTGGCCTGAGCATTCGCCCTGTAGGTCCTGGCTCAAGGCTCTCTGCACCAGGCCCAACCTGGAATGAGCCTGCAGCCTGGCCTCAAGTTCCAGGCTTGCCCGTTGCCCTGCTAGGTCGCGGCCCATCCCAGGCTGGGCCAGGCCTCCCTAGGGTCTGTGCTGGCCTAGGCCACTGCCAGGCAACAGGACCTCCATGGAGCACAGTTCATACGAGAAGGCAACAGGGTGTTGCCTGTGTGTCTCTTGCACTCCTGGGAAGCTGCAGGTCCAGAGGCTATGTATGCAGGTTGCCGCTGGAGCCTGGGGTCAAAACAGTCATGACCCCACTTTCAAGTGGGACTCCTGCTGCCTCTTATCTGCCTGACACATCCCCTTGCTGCCTGCGCTGTCTTCACTGCTGGCAGGCCTCTGTGTGCACAGCCCAGTCTAGGCCAAGGAAACAAGGTGCTTGGCTCCCCTTGCTAGGAGCTCCTCCTACAGCACTCTGGACCAGGGGACACATGCCCCTGGACCAGCAGCCTGCAAGGAAGCTGCAGCTTCGCCATCCAGAAAGGCCTGCTGCACGAGGCAGGAAGCCTTCTGCTAAGGACAACTTTCCCCCTCCAAAGCCTTGGAGGAGTTCATGGATGCTCGGGCCTGCAGTGTTCTCCATCAGAGAGCACTGGGTGCCCAATGGCTCCCCTGCGGCTTCCAAGCACCCTCCAGCCCAGATGCCCTTGGTGCCCACTCTGTTGCCAGAGGGAAGTCCTCAGTAGCACTCCCTAGCTTGTGCACCCAGAGTGCCTAATGTTTGGAAACTTCCTCCGGAACTCAGTGGGAATGAGGCTTCTCCTTCCACGCTTGTCAGCCAGCAGATGGAGCCACCGCCCCACCAAAACATCTCTCTGCATTGCCTTCAGCCATGGATCGCCTAGCTGTCCTCTCTCTGCCTCAAGCAGCAGCTCGAGTGCGCATGCAGCCTACAGAAAGGAGAGTGCCTTTTCTGGAGCACTGCTATGCTGTGGAAGCTCCCTGAAGGCCTCCTCGGGCCTCCTCTCCCCTAACACAGTTGTGCCATTCCAACCACCTGGGCCGCAAAGGTCACCCTAAGCAGGGCTCAGGGTTCGGCCTGTGTGTGTTTTCGTGGCTGGGACAGGGCAGATCCAGAAGCTGGGGGCCCACTTGTGAATAGGGCCTGATGGGCATCGCCAGCATTCCCTGGTGGGGAAGCAGGACATCTGCGACCTCCAAGCTGCATGCAAATCCCCTCCCTGGCTGCCCCTCTTGCTTCTTCTCTGCTGCCAAGCCTCTCTCACCACACGTGCGTCTCACCAAAAGGAGCAGGCTGCTTGCCACTCTTTGCAAGGTGCTCATCCCACAAGCCTCATTTACTCAAAGAGGAGTGCAAATTGACCCATAACCTCCAGAGGAGCTGCAGTCTCTGCAGCCACAAAGGCCTGCAGCCGAGTCCATGACAGCCTGCTGCGTTGAGGGCTTCAAAGGGACAGTGCCCTGCATTCCTGTAAGGGAGCTTTTTGACACCACTTTCCGTGGGGAAACACTGTGTGTGCCAATGACTCCTGTGTGCAGAAAATCTCTCCCCAGCACCAGAGGTGCAGGGAATCCTCTTAGTATGCAGAGCAATGTTCAAGGCAGGCCTCCAATGTTGGGAGAGCCTCCACTTCCCAACTGTCCAAATGCCTCAGAAACACACTTCTAGGGAGTGTGGGTCTGACAAGCAGAGCAGCCCGAGTGAGGAACATGGATTACAGGGAGAAGCCACTGGCCTGAGCATTCGCCCTGTAGGTCCTGGCTCAAGGCTCTCTGCACCAGGCCCAACCTGGAATGAGCCTGCAGCCTGGCCTCAAGTTCCAGGCTTGCCCGTTGCCCTGCTAGGTCGCGGCCCATCCCAGGCTGGGCCAGGCCTCCCTAGGGTCTGTGCTGGCCTAGGCCACTGCCAGGCAACAGGACCTCCATGGAGCACAGTTCATACGAGAAGGCAACAGGGTGTTGCCTGTGTGTCTCTTGCACTCCTGGGAAGCTGCAGGTCCAGAGGCTATGTATGCAGGTTGCCGTTGGAGCCTGGGGTCAAAACAGTCATGACCCCACTTTCAAGTGGGACTCCTGCTGCCTCTTATCTGCCTGACACATCCCCTTGCTGCCTGCGCTGTCTTCACTGCTGGCAGGCCTCTGTGTGCACAGCCCAGTCTAGGCCAAGGAAACAAGGTGCTTGGCTCCCCTTGCTAGGAGCTCCTCCGACAGCACTCGGGACCAGGGGACACATGCCCCTGGACCAGCAGCCTGCAAGGAAGCTGCAGCTTCGCCATCCAAAAAGGCCTGCTGCACGAGGCAGGAAGCCTTCTGCTAAGGACAACTTTCCCCCTCCAAAGCCTTGGAGGAGTTCATGGATACTCGGGCCTGCAGTGTTCTCCATCAGAGAGCACTGGGTGCCCAATGGCTCCCCTGCGGCTTCCAAGCACCCTCCAGCCCAGATGCCCTTGGTGCCCACTCTGTTGCCAGAGGGAAGTCCTCAGTAGCACTCCCTAGCTTGTGCACCCAGAGTGCCTAATGTTTGGAAACTTCCTCCGGAACTCAGTGGGAATGAGGCTTCTCCTTCCACGCTTGTCAGCCAGCAGATGGAGCCACCGCCCCACCAAAACATCTCTCTGCATTGCCTTCAGCCATGGATCGCCTAGCTGTCCTCTCTCTGCCTCAAGCAGCAGCTCGAGTGCGCATGCAGCCTACAGAAAGGAGAGTGCCTTTTCTGGAGCACTGCTATGCTGTGGCAGCTCCCTGAAGGCCTCCTCGGGCCTCCTCTCCCCTAACACAGTTGTGCCATTCCAACCACCTGGGCCGCAAAGGTCACCCTAAGCAGGGCTCAGGGTTCGGCCTGTGTGTGTTTTCGTGGCTGGGACAGGGCAGATCCAGAAGCTGGGGGCCCACTTGTGAATAGGGCCTGATGGGCATCGCCAGCATTCCCTGGTGGGGAAGCAGGACATCTGGGACCTCCAAGCTGCATGCAAATCCCCTCCCTGGCTGCCCCTCTTGCTTCTTCTCTGCTGCCAAGCCTCTCTCACCACACGTGCGTCTCACCAAAAGGAGCAGGCTGCTTGCCACTCTTTGCAAGGTGCTCACCCCACAAGCCTCATTTACTCAAAGAGGAGTGCAAATTGACCCATAACCTCCAGAGGAGCTGCAGTCTCTGCAGCCACAAAGGCCTGCAGCCGAGTCCATGACAGCCTGCTGCGTTGAGGGCTTCAAAGGGACAGTGCCCTGCTTTCCTGTAAGGGAGCTTTTTGACACCACTTTCCGTGGGGAAACACTGTGTGTGCCAATGACTCCTGTGTGCAGAAAATCTCTCCCCAGCACCAGAGGTGCAGGGAATCCTCTTAGTATGCAGAGCAATGTTCAAGGCAGGCCTCCAATGTTGGGAGAGCCTCCACTTCCCAACTGTCCAAATGCCTCAGAAACACACTTCTAGGGAGTGTGGGTCTGACAAGCAGAGCAGCCCGAGTGAGGAACATGGATTACAGGGAGAAGCCACTGGCCTGAGCATTCGCCCTGTAGGTCCTGGCTCAAGGCTCTCTGCACCAGGCCCAACCTGGAATGAGCCTGCAGCCTGGCCTCAAGTTCCAGGCTTGCCCGTTGCCCTGCTAGGTCGCGGCCCATCCCAGGCTGGGCCAGGCCTCCCTAGGGTCTGTGCTGGCCTAGGCCACTGCCAGGCAACAGGACCTCCATGGAGCACAGTTCATACGAGAAGGCAACAGGGTGTTGCCTGTGTGTCTCTTGCACTCCTGGGAAGCTGCAGGTCCAGAGGCTATGTATGCAGGTTGCCGCTGGAGCCTGGGGTCAAAACAGTCATGACCCCACTTTCAAGTGGGACTCCTGCTGCCTCTTATCTGCCTGACACATCCCCTTGCTGCCTGCGCTGTCTTCACTGCTGGCAGGCCTCTGTGTGCACAGCCCAGTCTAGGCCAAGGAAACAAGGTGCTTGGCTCCCCTTGCTAGGAGCTCCTCCTACAGCACTCTGGACCAGGGGACACATGCCCCTGGACCAGCAGCCTGCAAGGAAGCTGCAGCTTCGCCATCCAGAAAGGCCTGCTGCACGAGGCAGGAAGCCTTCTGCTAAGGACAACTTTCCCCCTCCAAAGCCTTGGAGGAGTTCATGGATGCTCGGGCCTGCAGTGTTCTCCATCAGAGAGCACTGGGTGCCCAATGGCTCCCCTGCGGCTTCCAAGCACCCTCCAGCCCAGATGCCCTTGGTGCCCACTCTGTTGCCAGAGGGAAGTCCTCAGTAGCACTCCCTAGCTTGTGCACCCAGAGTGCCTAATGTTTGGAAACTTCCTCCGGAACTCAGTGGGAATGAGGCTTCTCCTTCCACGCTTGTCAGCCAGCAGATGGAGCCACCGCCCCACCAAAACATCTCTCTGCATTGCCTTCAGCCATGGATCGCCTAGCTGTCCTCTCTCTGCCTCAAGCAGCAGCTCGAGTGCGCATGCAGCCTACAGAAAGGAGAGTGCCTTTTCTGGAGCACTGCTATGCTGTGGAAGCTCCCTGAAGGCCTCCTCGGGCCTCCTCTCCCCTAACACAGTTGTGCCATTCCAACCACCTGGGCCGCAAAGGTCACCCTAAGCAGGGCTCAGGGTTCGGCCTGTGTGTGTTTTCGTGGCTGGGACAGGGCAGATCCAGAAGCTGGGGGCCCACTTGTGAATAGGGCCTGATGGGCATCGCCAGCATTCCCTGGTGGGGAAGCAGGACATCTGGGACCTCCAAGCTGCATGCAAATCCCCTCCCTGGCTGCCCCTCTTGCTTCTTCTCTGCTGCCAAGCCTCTCTCACCACACGTGCGTCTCACCAAAAGGAGCAGGCTGCTTGCCACTCTTTGCAAGGTGCTCACCCCACAAGCCTCAGTTACTCAAAGAGGAGTGCAAATTGACCCATAACCTCCAGAGGAGCTGCAGTCTCTGCAGCCACAAAGGCCTGCAGCCGAGTCCATGACAGCCTGCTGCGTTGAGGGCTTCAAAGGGACAGTGCCCTGCATTCCTGTAAGGGAGCTTTTTGACACCACTTTCCGTGGGGAAACACTGTGTGTGCCAATGACTCCTGTGTGCAGAAAATCTCTCCCCAGCACCAGAGGTGCAGGGAATCCTCTTAGTATGCAGAGCAATGTTCAAGGCAGGCCTCCAATGTTGGGAGAGCCTCCACTTCCCAACTGTCCAAATGCCTCAGAAACACACTTCTAGGGAGTGTGGGTCTGACAAGCAGAGCAGCCCGAGTGAGGAACATGGATTACAGGGAGAAGCCACTGGCCTGAGCATTCGCCCTGTAGGTCCTGGCTCAAGGCTCTCTGCACCAGGCCCAACCTGGAATGAGCCTGCAGCCTGGCCTCAAGTTCCAGGCTTGCCCATTGCCCTGCTAGGTCGCGGCCCATCCCAGGCTGGGCCAGGCCTCCCTAGGGTCTGTGCTGGCCTAGGCCACTGCCAGGCAACAGGACCTCCATGGAGCACAGTTCATACGAGAAGGCAACAGGGTGTTGCCTGTGTGTCTCTTGCACTCCTGGGAAGCTGCAGGTCCAGAGGCTATGTATGCAGGTTGCCGTTGGAGCCTGGGGTCAAAACAGTCATGACCCCACTTTCAAGTGGGACTCCTGCTGCCTCTTATCTGCCTGACACATCCCCTTGCTGCCTGCGCTGTCTTCACTGCTGGCAGGCCTCTGTGTGCACAGCCCAGTCTAGGCCAAGGAAACAAGGTGCTTGGCTCCCCTTGCTAGGAGCTCCTCCTACAGCACTCTGGACCAGGGGACACATGCCCCTGGACCAGCAGCCTGCAAGGAAGCTGCAGCTTCGCCATCCAGAAAGGCCTGCTGCACGAGGCAGGAAGCCTTCTGCTAAGGACAACTTTCCCCCTCCAAAGCCTTGGAGGAGTTCATGGATGCTCGGGCCTGCAGTGTTCTCCATCAGAGAGCACTGGGTGCCCAATGGCTCCCCTGCGGCTTCCAAGCACCCTCCAGCCCAGATGCCCTTGGTGCCCACTCTGTTGCCAGAGGGAAGTCCTCAGTAGCACTCCCTAGCTTGTGCACCCAGAGTGCCTAATGTTTGGAAACTTCCTCCGGAACTCAGTGGGAATGAGGCTTCTCCTTCCACGCTTGTCAGCCAGCAGATGGAGCCACCGCCCCACCAAAACATCTCTCTGCATTGCCTTCAGCCATGGATCGCCTAGCTGTCCTCTCTCTGCCTCAAGCAGCAGCTCGAGTGCGCATGCAGCCTACAGAAAGGAGAGTGCCTTTTCTGGAGCACTGCTATGCTGTGGCAGCTCCCTGAAGGCCTCCTCGGGCCTCCTCTCCCCTAACACAGTTGTGCCATTCCAACCACCTGGGCCGCAAAGGTCACCCTAAGCAGGGCTCAGGGTTCGGCCTGTGTGTGTTTTCGTGGCTGGGACAGGGCAGATCCAGAAGCTGGGGGCCCACTTGTGAATAGGGCCTGATGGGCATCGCCAGCATTCCCTGGTGGGGAAGCAGGACATCTGGGACCTCCAAGCTGCATGCAAATCCCCTCCCTGGCTGCCCCTCTTGCTTCTTCTCTGCTGCCAAGCCTCTCTCACCACACGTGCGTCTCACCAAAAGGAGCAGGCTGCTTGCCACTCTTTGCAAGGTGCTCATCCCACAAGCCTCATTTACTCAAAGAGGAGTGCAAATTGACCCATAACCTCCAGAGGAGCTGCAGTCTCTGCAGCCACAAAGGCCTGCAGCCGAGTCCATGACAGCCTGCTGCGTTGAGGGCTTCAAAGGGACAGTGCCCTGCATTCCTGTAAGGGAGCTTTTTGACACCACTTTCCGTGGGGAAACACTGTGTGTGCCAATGACTCCTGTGTGCAGAAAATCTCTCCCCAGCACCAGAGGTGCAGGGAATCCTCTTAGTATGCAGAGCAATGTTCAAGGCAGGCCTCCAATGTTGGGAGAGCCTCCACTTCCCAACTGTCCAAATGCCTCAGAAACACACTTCTAGGGAGTGTGGGTCTGACAAGCAGAGCAGCCCGAGTGAGGAACATGGATTACAGGGAGAAGCCACTGGCCTGAGCATTCGCCCTGTAGGTCCTGGCTCAAGGCTCTCTGCACCAGGCCCAACCTGGAATGAGCCTGCAGCCTGGCCTCAAGTTCCAGGCTTGCCCGTTGCCCTGCTAGGTCGCGGCCCATCCCAGGCTGGGCCAGGCCTCCCTAGGGTCTGTGCTGGCCTAGGCCACTGCCAGGCAACAGGACCTCCATGGAGCACAGTTCATACGAGAAGGCAACAGGGTGTTGCCTGTGTGTCTCTTGCACTCCTGGGAAGCTGCAGGTCCAGAGGCTATGTATGCAGGTTGCCGTTGGAGCCTGGGGTCAAAACAGTCATGACCCCACTTTCAAGTGGGACTCCTGCTGCCTCTTATCTGCCTGACACATCCCCTTGCTGCCTGCGCTGTCTTCACTGCTGGCAGGCCTCTGTGTGCACAGCCCAGTCTAGGCCAAGGAAACAAGGTGCTTGGCTCCCCTTGCTAGGAGCTCCTCCTACAGCACTCTGGACCAGGGGACACATGCCCCTGGACCAGCAGCCTGCAAGGAAGCTGCAGCTTCGCCATCCAGAAAGGCCTGCTGCACGAGGCAGGAAGCCTTCTGCTAAGGACAAATTTCCCCCTCCAAAGCCTTGCAGGAGTTCATGGATGCTCGGGCCTGCAGTGTTCTCCATCAGAGAGCACTGGGTGCCCAATGGCTCCCCTGCGGCTTCCAAGCACCCTCCAGCCCAGATGCCCTTGGTGCCCACTCTGTTGCCAGAGGGAAGTCCTCAGTAGCACTCCCTAGCTTGTGCACCCAGAGTGCCTAATGTTTGGAAACTTCCTCTGGAACTCAGTGGGAATGAGGCTTCTCCTTCCACGCTTGTCAGCCAGCAGATGGAGCCACCGCCCCACCAAAACATCTCTCTGCATTGCCTTCAGCCATGGATCGCCTAGCTGTCCTCTCTCTGCCTCAAGCAGCAGCTCGAGTGCGCATGCAGCCTACAGAAAGGAGAGTGCCTTTTCTGGAGCACTGCTATGCTGTGGCAGCTCCCTGAAGGCCTCCTCGGGCCTCCTCTCCCCTAACACAGTTGTGCCATTCCAACCACCTGGGCCGCAAAGGTCAACCTAAGCAGGGCTCAGGGTTCGGCCTGTGTGTATTATCGTGGCTGGGACAGGGCAGATCCAGACGCTGGGGGCCCACTTGTGAATAGGGCCTGATGGGCATCGCCAGCATTCCCTGGTGGGGAAGCAGGACATCTGGGACCTCCAAGCTGCATGCAAATCCCCTCCCTGGCTGCCCCTCTTGCTTCTTCTCTGCTGCCAAGCCTCTCTCACCACACGTGCGTCTCACCAAAAGGAGCAGGCTGCTTGCCACTCTTTGCAAGGTGCTCACCCCACAAGCCTCATTTACTCAAAGAGGAGTGCAAATTGACCCATAACCTCCAGAGGAGCTGCAGTCTCTGCAGCCACAAAGGCCTGCAGCCGAGTCCATGACAGCCTGCTGCGTTGAGGGCTTCAAAGGGACAGTGCCCTGCATTCCTGTAAGGGAGCTTTTTGACACCACTTTCCGTGGGGAAACACTGTGTGTGCCAATGACTCCTGTGTGCAGAAAATCTCTCCCCAGCACCAGAGGTGCAGGGAATCCTCTTAGTATGCAGAGCAATGTTCAAGGCAGGCCTCCAATGTTGGGAGAGCCTCCACTTCCCAACTGTCCAAATGCCTCAGAAACACACTTCTAGGGAGTGTGGGTCTGACAAGCAGAGCAGCCCGAGTGAGGAACATGGATTACAGGGAGAAGCCACTGGCCTGAGCATTCGCCCTGTAGGTCCTGGCTCAAGGCTCTCTGCACCAGGCCCAACCTGGAATGAGCCTGCAGCCTGGCCTCAAGTTCCAGGCTTGCCCGTTGCCCTGCTAGGTCGCGGCCCATCCCAGGCTGGGCCAGGCCTCCCTAGGGTCTGTGCTGGCCTAGGCCACTGCCAGGCAACAGGACCTCCATGGAGCACAGTTCATACGAGAAGGCAACAGGGTGTTGCCTGTGTGTCTCTTGCACTCCTGGGAAGCTGCAGGTCCAGAGGCTATGTATGCAGGTTGCCGCTGGAGCCTGGGGTCAAAACAGTCATGACCCCACTTTCAAGTGGGACTCCTGCTGCCTCTTATCTGCCTGACACATCCCCTTGCTGCCTGCGCTGTCTTCACTGCTGGCAGGCCTCTGTGTGCACAGCCCAGTCTAGGCCAAGGAAACAAGGTGCTTGGCTCCCCTTGCTAGGAGCTCCTCCTACAGCACTCTGGACCAGGGGACACATGCCCCTGGACCAGCAGCCTGCAAGGAAGCTGCAGCTTCGCCATCCAGAAAGGCCTGCTGCACGAGGCAGGAAGCCTTCTGCTAAGGACAACTTTCCCCCTCCAAAGCCTTGGAGGAGTTCATGGATGCTCGGGCCTGCAGTGTTCTCCATCAGAGAGCACTGGGTGCCCAATGGCTCCCCTGCGGCTTCCAAGCACCCTCCAGCCCAGATGCCCTTGGTGCCCACTCTGTTGCCAGAGGGAAGTCCTCAGTAGCACTCCCTAGCTTGTGCACCCAGAGTGCCTAATGTTTGGAAACTTCCTCCGGAACTCAGTGGGAATGAGGCTTCTCCTTCCACGCTTGTCAGCCAGCAGATGGAGCCACCGCCCCACCAAAACATCTCTCTGCATTGCCTTCAGCCATGGATCGCCTAGCTGTCCTCTCTCTGCCTCAAGCAGCAGCTCGAGTGCGCATGCAGCCTACAGAAAGGAGAGTGCCTTTTCTGGAGCACTGCTATGCTGTGGCAGCTCCCTGAAGGCCTCCTCGGGCCTCCTCTCCCCTAACACAGTTGTGCCATTCCAACCACCTGGGCCGCAAAGGTCACCCTAAGCAGGGCTCAGGGTTCGGCCTGTGTGTGTTTTCGTGGCTGGGACAGGGCAGATCCAGAAGCTGGGGGCCCACTTGTGAATAGGGCCTGATGGGCATCGCCAGCATTCCCTGGTGGGGAAGCAGGACATCTGCGACCTCCAAGCTGCATGCAAATCCCCTCCCTGGCTGCCCCTCTTGCTTCTTCTCTGCTGCCAATCCTCTCTCACCACACGTGCGTCTCACCAAAAGGAGCAGGCTGCTTGCCACTCTTTGCAAGGTGCTCACCCCACAAGCCTCATTTACTCAAAGAGGAGTGCAAATTGACCCATAACCTCCAGAGGAGCTGCAGTCTCTGCAGCCACAAAGGCCTGCAGCCGAGTCCATGACAGCCTGCTGCGTTGAGGGCTTCAAAGGGACAGTGCCCTGCATTCCTGTAAGGGAGCTTTTTGACACCACTTTCCGTGGGGAAACACTGTGTGTGCCAATGACTCCTGTGTGCAGAAAATCTCTCCCCAGCACCAGAGGTGCAGGGAATCCTCTTAGTATGCAGAGCAATGTTCAAGGCAGGCCTCCAATGTTGGGAGAGCCTCCACTTCCCAACTGTCCAAATGCCTCAGAAACACACTTCTAGGGAGTGTGGGTCTGACAAGCAGAGCAGCCCGAGTGAGGAACATGGATTACAGGGAGAAGCCACTGGCCTGAGCATTCGCCCTGTAGGTCCTGGCTCAAGGCTCTCTGCACCAGGCCCAACCTGGAATGAGCCTGCAGCCTGGCCTCAAGTTCCAGGCTTGCCCGTTGCCCTGCTAGGTCGCGGCCCATCCCAGGCTGGGCCAGGCCTCCCTAGGGTCTGTGCTGGCCTAGGCCACTGCCAGGCAACAGGACCTCCATGGAGCACAGTTCATACGAGAAGGCAACAGGGTGTTGCCTGTGTGTCTCTTGCACTCCTGGGAAGCTGCAGGTCCAGAGGCTATGTATGCAGGTTGCCGCTGGAGCCTGGGGTCAAAACAGTCATGACCCCACTTTCAAGTGGGACTCCTGCTGCCTCTTATCTGCCTGACACATCCCCTTGCTGCCTGCGCTGTCTTCACTGCTGGCAGGCCTCTGTGTGCACAGCCCAGTCTAGGCCAAGGAAACAAGGTGCTTGGCTCCCCTTGCTAGGAGCTCCTCCTACAGCACTCTGGACCAGGGGACACATGCCCCTGGACCAGCAGCCTGCAAGGAAGCTGCAGCTTCGCCATCCAGAAAGGCCTGCTGCACGAGGCAGGAAGCCTTCTGCTAAGGACAACTTTCCCCCTCCAAAGCCTTGCAGGAGTTCATGGATGCTCGGGCCTGCAGTGTTCTCCATCAGAGAGCACTGGGTGCCCAATGGCTCCCCTGCGGCTTCCAAGCACCCTCCAGCCCAGATGCCCTTGGTGCCCACTCTGTTGCCAGAGGGAAGTCCTCAGTAGCACTCCCTAGCTTGTGCACCCAGAGTGCCTAATGTTTGGAAACTTCCTCCGGAACTCAGTGGGAATGAGGCTTCTCCTTCCACGCTTGTCAGCCAGCAGATGGAGCCACCGCCCCACCAAAACATCTCTCTGCATTGCCTTCAGCCATGGATCGCCTAGCTGTCCTCTCTCTGCCTCATGCAGCAGCTCGAGTGCGCATGCAGCCTACAGAAAGGAGAGTGCCTTTTCTGGAGCACTGCTATGCTGTGGCAGCTCCCTGAAGGCCTCCTCGGGCCTCCTCTCCCCTAACACAGTTGTGCCATTCCAACCACCTGGGCCGCAAAGGTCACCCTAAGCAGGGCTCAGGGTTCGGCCTGTGTGTGTTTTCGTGGCTGGGACAGGGCAGATCCAGAAGCTGGGGGCCCACTTGTGAATAGGGCCTGATGGGCATCGCCAGCATTCCCTGGTGGGGAAGCAGGACATCTGCGACCTCCAAGCTGCATGCAAATCCCCTCCCTGGCTGCCCCTCTTGCTTCTTCTCTGCTGCCAAGCCTCTCTCACCACACGTGCGTCTCACCAAAAGGAGCAGGCTGCTTGCCACTCTTTGCAAGGTGCTCATCCCACAAGCCTCATTTACTCAAAGAGGAGTGCAAATTGACCCATAACCTCCAGAGGAGCTGCAGTCTCTGCAGCCACAAAGGCCTGCAGCCGAGTCCATGACAGCCTGCTGCGTTGAGGGCTTCAAAGGGACAGTGCCCTGCATTCCTGTAAGGGAGCTTTTTGACACCACTTTCCGTGGGGAAACACTGTGTGTGCCAATGACTCCTGTGTGCAGAAAATCTCTCCCCAGCACCAGAGGTGCAGGGAATCCTCTTAGTATGCAGAGCAATGTTCAAGGCAGGCCTCCAATGTTGGGAGAGCCTCCACTTCCCAACTGTCCAAATGCCTCAGAAACACACTTCTAGGGAGTGTGGGTCTGACAAGCAGAGCAGCCCGAGTGAGGAACATGGATTACAGGGAGAAGCCACTGGCCTGAGCATTCGCCCTGTAGGTCCTGGCTCAAGGCTCTCTGCACCAGGCCCAACCTGGAATGAGCCTGCAGCCTGGCCTCAAGTTCCAGGCTTGCCCGTTGCCCTGCTAGGTCGCGGCCCATCCCAGGCTGGGCCAGGCCTCCCTAGGGTCTGTGCTGGCCTAGGCCACTGCCAGGCAACAGGACCTCCATGGAGCACAGTTCATACGAGAAGGCAACAGGGTGTTGCCTGTGTGTCTCTTGCACTCCTGGGAAGCTGCAGGTCCAGAGGCTATGTATGCAGGTTGCCGTTGGAGCCTGGGGTCAAAACAGTCATGACCCCACTTTCAAGTGGGACTCCTGCTGCCTCTTATCTGCCTGACACATCCCCTTGCTGCCTGCGCTGTCTTCACTGCTGGCAGGCCTCTGTGTGCACAGCCCAGTCTAGGCCAAGGAAACAAGGTGCTTGGCTCCCCTTGCTAGGAGCTCCTCCTACAGCACTCTGGACCAGGGGACACATGCCCCTGGACCAGCAGCCTGCAAGGAAGCTGCAGCTTCGCCATCCAGAAAGGCCTGCTGCACGAGGCAGGAAGCCTTCTGCTAAGGACAACTTTCCCCCTCCAAAGCCTTGCAGGAGTTCATGGATGCTCGGGCCTGCAGTGTTCTCCATCAGAGAGCACTGGGTGCCCAATGGCTCCCCTGCGGCTTCCAAGCACCCTCCAGCCCAGATGCCCTTGGTGCCCACTCTGTTGCCAGAGGGAAGTCCTCAGTAGCACTCCCTAGCTTGTGCACCCAGAGTGCCTAATGTTTGGAAACTTCCTCTGGAACTCAGTGGGAATGAGGCTTCTCCTTCCACGCTTGTCAGCCAGCAGATGGAGCCACCGCCCCACCAAAACATCTCTCTGCATTGCCTTCAGCCATGGATCGCCTAGCTGTCCTCTCTCTGCCTCAAGCAGCAGCTCGAGTGCGCATGCAGCCTACAGAAAGGAGAGTGCCTTTTCTGGAGCACTGCTATGCTGTGGCAGCTCCCTGAAGGCCTCCTCGGGCCTCCTCTCCCCTAACACAGTTGTGCCATTCCAACCACCTGGGCCGCAAAGGTCACCCTAAGCAGGGCTCAGGGTTCGGCCTGTGTGTGTTTTCGTGGCTGGGACAGGGCAGATCCAGAAGCTGGGGGCCCACTTGTGAATAGGGCCTGATGGGCATCGCCAGCATTCCCTGGTGGGGAAGCAGGACATCTGGGACCTCCAAGCTGCATGCAAATCCCCTCCCTGGCTGCCCCTCTTGCTTCTTCTCTGCTGCCAAGCCTCTCTCACCACACGTGCGTCTCACCAAAAGGAGCAGGCTGCTTGCCACTCTTTGCAAGGTGCTCATCCCACAAGCCTCAGTTACTCAAAGAGGAGTGCAAATTGACCCATAACCTCCAGAGGAGCTGCAGTCTCTGCAGCCACAAAGGCCTGCAGCCGAGTCCATGACAGCCTGCTGCGTTGAGGGCTTCAAAGGGACAGTGCCCTGCATTCCTGTAAGGGAGCTTTTTGACACCACTTTCCGTGGGGAAACACTGTGTGTGCCAATGACTCCTGTGTGCAGAAAATCTCTCCCCAGCACCAGAGGTGCAGGGAATCCTCTTAGTATGCAGAGCAATGTTCAAGGCAGGCCTCCAATGTTGGGAGAGCCTCCACTTCCCAACTGTCCAAATGCCTCAGAAACACACTTCTAGGGAGTGTGGGTCTGACAAGCAGAGCAGCCCGAGTGAGGAACATGGATTACAGGGAGAAGCCACTGGCCTGAGCATTCGCCCTGTAGGTCCTGGCTCAAGGCTCTCTGCACCAGGCCCAACCTGGAATGAGCCTGCAGCCTGGCCTCAAGTTCCAGGCTTGCCCGTTGCCCTGCTAGGTCGCGGCCCATCCCAGGCTGGGCCAGGCCTCCCTAGGGTCTGTGCTGGCCTAGGCCACTGCCAGGCAACAGGACCTCCATGGAGCACAGTTCATACGAGAAGGCAACAGGGTGTTGCCTGTGTGTCTCTTGCACTCCTGGGAAGCTGCAGGTCCAGAGGCTATGTATGCAGGTTGCCGTTGGAGCCTGGGGTCAAAACAGTCATGACCCCACTTTCAAGTGGGACTCCTGCTGCCTCTTATCTGCCTGACACATCCCCTTGCTGCCTGCGCTGTCTTCACTGCTGGCAGGCCTCTGTGTGCACAGCCCAGTCTAGGCCAAGGAAACAAGGTGCTTGGCTCCCCTTGCTAGGAGCTCCTCCTACAGCACTCTGGACCAGGGGACACATGCCCCTGGACCAGCAGCCTGCAAGGAAGCTGCAGCTTCGCCATCCAGAAAGGCCTGCTGCACGAGGCAGGAAGCCTTCTGCTAAGGACAACTTTCCCCCTCCAAAGCCTTGCAGGAGTTCATGGATGCTCGGGCCTGCAGTGTTCTCCATCAGAGAGCACTGGGTGCCCAATGGCTCCCCTGCGGCTTCCAAGCACCCTCCAGCCCAGATGCCCTTGGTGCCCACTCTGTTGCCAGAGGGAAGTCCTCAGTAGCACTCCCTAGCTTGTGCACCCAGAGTGCCTAATGTTTGGAAACTTCCTCCGGAACTCAGTGGGAATGAGGCTTCTCCTTCCACGCTTGTCAGCCAGCAGATGGAGCCACCGCCCCACCAAAACATCTCTCTGCATTGCCTTCAGCCATGGATCGCCTAGCTGTCCTCTCTCTGCCTCAAGCAGCAGCTCGAGTGCGCATGCAGCCTACAGAAAGGAGAGTGCCTTTTCTGGAGCACTGCTATGCTGTGGCAGCTCCCTGAAGGCCTCCTCGGGCCTCCTCTCCCCTAACACAGTTGTGCCATTCCAACCACCTGGGCCGCAAAGGTCACCCTAAGCAGGGCTCAGGGTTCGGCCTGTGTGTGTTTTCGTGGCTGGGACAGGGCAGATCCAGAAGCTGGGGGCCCACTTGTGAATAGGGCCTGATGGGCATCGCCAGCATTCCCTGGTGGGGAAGCAGGACATCTGCGACCTCCAAGCTGCATGCAAATCCCCTCCCTGGCTGCCCCTCTTGCTTCTTCTCTGCTGCCAAGCCTCTCTCACCACACGTGCGTCTCACCAAAAGGAGCAGGCTGCTTGCCACTCTTTGCAAGGTGCTCATCCCACAAGCCTCAGTTACTCAAAGAGGAGTGCAAATTGACCCATAACCTCCAGAGGAGCTGCAGTCTCTGCAGCCACAAAGGCCTGCAGCCGAGTCCATGACAGCCTGCTGCGTTGAGGGCTTCAAAGGGACAGTGCCCTGCATTCCTGTAAGGGAGCTTTTTGACACCACTTTCCGTGGGGAAACACTGTGTGTGCCAATGACTCCTGTGTGCAGAAAATCTCTCCCCAGCACCAGAGGTGCAGGGAATCCTCTTAGTATGCAGAGCAATGTTCAAGGCAGGCCTCCAATGTTGGGAGAGCCTCCACTTCCCAACTGTCCAAATGCCTCAGAAACACACTTCTAGGGAGTGTGGGTCTGACAAGCAGAGCAGCCCGAGTGAGGAACATGGATTACAGGGAGAAGCCACTGGCCTGAGCATTCGCCCTGTAGGTCCTGGCTCAAGGCTCTCTGCACCAGGCCCAACCTGGAATGAGCCTGCAGCCTGGCCTCAAGTTCCAGGCTTGCCCGTTGCCCTGCTAGGTCGCGGCCCATCCCAGGCTGGGCCAGGCCTCCCTAGGGTCTGTGCTGGCCTAGGCCACTGCCAGGCAACAGGACCTCCATGGAGCACAGTTCATACGAGAAGGCAACAGGGTGTTGCCTGTGTGTCTCTTGCACTCCTGGGAAGCTGCAGGTCCAGAGGCTATGTATGCAGGTTGCCGTTGGAGCCTGGGGTCAAAACAGTCATGACCCCACTTTCAAGTGGGACTCCTGCTGCCTCTTATCTGCCTGACACATCCCCTTGCTGCCTGCGCTGTCTTCACTGCTGGCAGGCCTCTGTGTGCACAGCCCAGTCTAGGCCAAGGAAACAAGGTGCTTGGCTCCCCTTGCTAGGAGCTCCTCCTACAGCACTCTGGACCAGGGGACACATGCCCCTGGACCAGCAGCCTGCAAGGAAGCTGCAGCTTCGCCATCCAGAAAGGCCTGCTGCACGAGGCAGGAAGCCTTCTGCTAAGGACAACTTTCCCCCTCCAAAGCCTTGCAGGAGTTCATGGATGCTCGGGCCTGCAGTGTTCTCCATCAGAGAGCACTGGGTGCCCAATGGCTCCCCTGCGGCTTCCAAGCACCCTCCAGCCCAGATGCCCTTGGTGCCCACTCTGTTGCCAGAGGGAAGTCCTCAGTAGCACTCCCTAGCTTGTGCACCCAGAGTGCCTAATGTTTGGAAACTTCCTCTGGAACTCAGTGGGAATGAGGCTTCTCCTTCCACGCTTGTCAGCCAGCAGATGGAGCCACCGCCCCACCAAAACATCTCTCTGCATTGCCTTCAGCCATGGATCGCCTAGCTGTCCTCTCTCTGCCTCAAGCAGCAGCTCGAGTGCGCATGCAGCCTACAGAAAGGAGAGTGCCTTTTCTGGAGCACTGCTATGCTGTGGCAGCTCCCTGAAGGCCTCCTCGGGCCTCCTCTCCCCTAACACAGTTGTGCCATTCCAACCACCTGGGCCGCAAAGGTCACCCTAAGCAGGGCTCAGGGTTCGGCCTGTGTGTGTTTTCGTGGCTGGGACAGGGCAGATCCAGAAGCTGGGGGCCCACTTGTGAATAGGGCCTGATGGGCATCGCCAGCATTCCCTGGTGGGGAAGCAGGACATCTGGGACCTCCAAGCTGCATGCAAATCCCCTCCCTGGCTGCCCCTCTTGCTTCTTCTCTGCTGCCAAGCCTCTCTCACCACACGTGCGTCTCACCAAAAGGAGCAGGCTGCTTGCCACTCTTTGCAAGGTGCTCACCCCACAAGCCTCAGTTACTCAAAGAGGAGTGCAAATTGACCCATAACCTCCAGAGGAGCTGCAGTCTCTGCAGCCACAAAGGCCTGCAGCCGAGTCCATGACAGCCTGCTGCGTTGAGGGCTTCAAAGGGACAGTGCCCTGCATTCCTGTAAGGGAGCTTTTTGACACCACTTTCCGTGGGGAAACACTGTGTGTGCCAATGACTCCTGTGTGCAGAAAATCTCTCCCCAGCACCAGAGGTGCAGGGAATCCTCTTAGTATGCAGAGCAATGTTCAAGGCAGGCCTCCAATGTTGGGAGAGCCTCCACTTCCCAACTGTCCAAATGCCTCAGAAACACACTTCTAGGGAGTGTGGGTCTGACAAGCAGAGCAGCCCGAGTGAGGAACATGGATTACAGGGAGAAGCCACTGGCCTGAGCATTCGCCCTGTAGGTCCTGGCTCAAGGCTCTCTGCACCAGGCCCAACCTGGAATGAGCCTGCAGCCTGGCCTCAAGTTCCAGGCTTGCCCATTGCCCTGCTAGGTCGCGGCCCATCCCAGGCTGGGCCAGGCCTCCCTAGGGTCTGTGCTGGCCTAGGCCACTGCCAGGCAACAGGACCTCCATGGAGCACAGTTCATACGAGAAGGCAACAGGGTGTTGCCTGTGTGTCTCTTGCACTCCTGGGAAGCTGCAGGTCCAGAGGCTATGTATGCAGGTTGCCGCTGGAGCCTGGGGTCAAAACAGTCATGACCCCACTTTCAAGTGGGACTCCTGCTGCCTCTTATCTGCCTGACACATCCCCTTGCTGCCTGCGCTGTCTTCACTGCTGGCAGGCCTCTGTGTGCACAGCCCAGTCTAGGCCAAGGAAACAAGGTGCTTGGCTCCCCTTGCTAGGAGCTCCTCCTACAGCACTCTGGACCAGGGGACACATGCCCCTGGACCAGCAGCCTGCAAGGAAGCTGCAGCTTCGCCATCCAGAAAGGCCTGCTGCACGAGGCAGGAAGCCTTCTGCTAAGGACAACTTTCCCCCTCCAAAGCCTTGCAGGAGTTCATGGATGCTCGGGCCTGCAGTGTTCTCCATCAGAGAGCACTGGGTGCCCAATGGCTCCCCTGCGGCTTCCAAGCACCCTCCAGCCCAGATGCCCTTGGTGCCCACTCTGTTGCCAGAGGGAAGTCCTCAGTAGCACTCCCTAGCTTGTGCACCCAGAGTGCCTAATGTTTGGAAACTTCCTCCGGAACTCAGTGGGAATGAGGCTTCTCCTTCCACGCTTGTCAGCCAGCAGATGGAGCCACCGCCCCACCAAAACATCTCTCTGCATTGCCTTCAGCCATGGATCGCCTAGCTGTCCTCTCTCTGCCTCAAGCAGCAGCTCGAGTGCGCATGCAGCCTACAGAAAGGAGAGTGCCTTTTCTGGAGCACTGCTATGCTGTGGCAGCTCCCTGAAGGCCTCCTCGGGCCTCCTCTCCCCTAACACAGTTGTGCCATTCCAACCACCTGGGCCGCAAAGGTCACCCTAAGCAGGGCTCAGGGTTCGGCCTGTGTGTGTTTTCGTGGCTGGGACAGGGCAGATCCAGAAGCTGGGGGCCCACTTGTGAATAGGGCCTGATGGGCATCGCCAGCATTCCCTGGTGGGGAAGCAGGACATCTGCGACCTCCAAGCTGCATGCAAATCCCCTCCCTGGCTGCCCCTCTTGCTTCTTCTCTGCTGCCAAGCCTCTCTCACCACACGTGCGTCTCACCAAAAGGAGCAGGCTGCTTGCCACTCTTTGCAAGGTGCTCACCCCACAAGCCTCATTTACTCAAAGAGGAGTGCAAATTGACCCATAACCTCCAGAGGAGCTGCAGTCTCTGCAGCCACAAAGGCCTGCAGCCGAGTCCATGACAGCCTGCTGCGTTGAGGGCTTCAAAGGGACAGTGCCCTGCATTCCTGTAAGGGAGCTTTTTGACACCACTTTCCGTGGGGAAACACTGTGTGTGCCAATGACTCCTGTGTGCAGAAAATCTCTCCCCAGCACCAGAGGTGCAGGGAATCCTCTTAGTATGCAGAGCAATGTTCAAGGCAGGCCTCCAATGTTGGGAGAGCCTCCACTTCCCAACTGTCCAAATGCCTCAGAAACACACTTCTAGGGAGTGTGGGTCTGACAAGCAGAGCAGCCCGAGTGAGGAACATGGATTACAGGGAGAAGCCACTGGCCTGAGCATTCGCCCTGTAGGTCCTGGCTCAAGGCTCTCTGCACCAGGCCCAACCTGGAATGAGCCTGCAGCCTGGCCTCAAGTTCCAGGCTTGCCCGTTGCCCTGCTAGGTCACGGCCCATCCCAGGCTGGGCCAGGCCTCCCTAGGGTCTGTGCTGGCCTAGGCCACTGCCAGGCAACAGGACCTCCATGGAGCACAGTTCATACGAGAAGGCAACAGGGTGTTGCCTGTGTGTCTCTTGCACTCCTGGGAAGCTGCAGGTCCAGAGGCTATGTATGCAGGTTGCCGCTGGAGCCTGGGGTCAAAACAGTCATGACCCCACTTTCAAGTGGGACTCCTGCTGCCTCTTATCTGCCTGACACATCCCCTTGCTGCCTGCGCTGTCTTCACTGCTGGCAGGCCTCTGTGTGCACAGCCCAGTCTAGGCCAAGGAAACAAGGTGCTTGGCTCCCCTTGCTAGGAGCTCCTCCTACAGCACTCTGGACCAGGGGACACATGCCCCTGGACCAGCAGCCTGCAAGGAAGCTGCAGCTTCGCCATCCAGAAAGGCCTGCTGCACGAGGCAGGAAGCCTTCTGCTAAGGACAACTTTCCCCCTCCAAAGCCTTGCAGGAGTTCATGGATGCTCGGGCCTGCAGTGTTCTCCATCAGAGAGCACTGGGTGCCCAATGGCTCCCCTGCGGCTTCCAAGCACCCTCCAGCCCAGATGCCCTTGGTGCCCACTCTGTTGCCAGAGGGAAGTCCTCAGTAGCACTCCCTAGCTTGTGCACCCAGAGTGCCTAATGTTTGGAAACTTCCTCCGGAACTCAGTGGGAATGAGGCTTCTCCTTCCACGCTTGTCAGCCAGCAGATGGAGCCACCGCCCCACCAAAACATCTCTCTGCATTGCCTTCAGCCATGGATCGCCTAGCTGTCCTCTCTCTGCCTCAAGCAGCAGCTCGAGTGCGCATGCAGCCTACAGAAAGGAGAGTGCCTTTTCTGGAGCACTGCTATGCTGTGGCAGCTCCCTGAAGGCCTCCTCGGGCCTCCTCTCCCCTAACACAGTTGTGCCATTCCAACCACCTGGGCCGCAAAGGTCACCCTAAGCAGGGCTCAGGGTTCGGCCTGTGTGTGTTTTCGTGGCTGGGACAGGGCAGATCCAGAAGCTGGGGGCCCACTTGTGAATAGGGCCTGATGGGCATCGCCAGCATTCCCTGGTGGGGAAGCAGGACATCTGGGACCTCCAAGCTGCATGCAAATCCCCTCCCTGGCTGCCCCTCTTGCTTCTTCTCTGCTGCCAAGCCTCTCTCACCACACGTGCGTCTCACCAAAAGGAGCAGGCTGCTTGCCACTCTTTGCAAGGTGCTCACCCCACAAGCCTCATTTACTCAAAGAGGAGTGCAAATTGACCCATAACCTCCAGAGGAGCTGCAGTCTCTGCAGCCACAAAGGCCTGCAGCCGAGTCCATGACAGCCTGCTGCGTTGAGGGCTTCAAAGGGACAGTGCCCTGCATTCCTGTAAGGGAGCTTTTTGACACCACTTTCCGTGGGGAAACACTGTGTGTGCCAATGACTCCTGTGTGCAGAAAATCTCTCCCCAGCACCAGAGGTGCAGGGAATCCTCTTAGTATGCAGAGCAATGTTCAAGGCAGGCCTCCAATGTTGGGAGAGCCTCCACTTCCCAACTGTCCAAATGCCTCAGAAACACACTTCTAGGGAGTGTGGGTCTGACAAGCAGAGCAGCCCGAGTGAGGAACATGGATTACAGGGAGAAGCCACTGGCCTGAGCATTCGCCCTGTAGGTCCTGGCTCAAGGCTCTCTGCACCAGGCCCAACCTGGAATGAGCCTGCAGCCTGGCCTCAAGTTCCAGGCTTGCCCGTTGCCCTGCTAGGTCGCGGCCCATCCCAGGCTGGGCCAGGCCTCCCTAGGGTCTGTGCTGGCCTAGGCCACTGCCAGGCAACAGGACCTCCATGGAGCACAGTTCATACGAGAAGGCAACAGGGTGTTGCCTGTGTGTCTCTTGCACTCCTGGGAAGCTGCAGGTCCAGAGGCTATGTATGCAGGTTGCCACTGGAGCCTGGGGTCAAAACAGTCATGACCCCACTTTCAAGTGGGACTCCTGCTGCCTCTTATCTGCCTGACACATCCCCTTGCTGCCTGCGCTGTCTTCACTGCTGGCAGGCCTCTGTGTGCACAGCCCAGTCTAGGCCAAGGAAACAAGGTGCTTGGCTCCCCTTGCTAGGAGCTCCTCCTACAGCACTCTGGACCAGGGGACACATGCCCCTGGACCAGCAGCCTGCAAGGAAGCTGCAGCTTCGCCATCCAGAAAGGCCTGCTGCACGAGGCAGGAAGCCTTCTGCTAAGGACAACTTTCCCCCTCCAAAGCCTTGCAGGAGTTCATGGATGCTCGGGCCTGCAGTGTTCTCCATCAGAGAGCACTGGGTGCCCAATGGCTCCCCTGCGGCTTCCAAGCACCCTCCAGCCCAGATGCCCTTGGTGCCCACTCTGTTGCCAGAGGGAAGTCCTCAGTAGCACTCCCTAGCTTGTGCACCCAGAGTGCCTAATGTTTGGAAACTTCCTCCGGAACTCAGTGGGAATGAGGCTTCTCCTTCCACGCTTGTCAGCCAGCAGATGGAGCCACCGCCCCACCAAAACATCTCTCTGCATTGCCTTCAGCCATGGATCGCCTAGCTGTCCTCTCTCTGCCTCAAGCAGCAGCTCGAGTGCGCATGCAGCCTACAGAAAGGAGAGTGCCTTTTCTGGAGCACTGCTATGCTGTGGCAGCTCCCTGAAGGCCTCCTCGGGCCTCCTCTCCCCTAACACAGTGGTGCCATTCCAACCACCTGGGCCGCAAAGGTCACCCTAAGCAGGGCTCAGGGTTCGGCCTGTGTGTGTTTTCGTGGCTGGGACAGGGCAGATCCAGAAGCTGGGGGCCCACTTGTGAATAGGGCCTGATGGGCATCGCCAGCATTCCCTGGTGGGGAAGCAGGACATCTGCGACCTCCAAGCTGCATGCAAATCCCCTCCCTGGCTGCCCCTCTTGCTTCTTCTCTGCTGCCAAGCCTCTCTCACCACACGTGCGTCTCACCAAAAGGAGCAGGCTGCTTGCCACTCTTTGCAAGGTGCTCACCCCACAAGCCTCATTTACTCAAAGAGGAGTGCAAATTGACCCATAACCTCCAGAGGAGCTGCAGTCTCTGCAGCCACAAAGGCCTGCAGCCGAGTCCATGACAGCCTGCTGCGTTGAGGGCTTCAAAGGGACAGTGCCCTGCATTCCTGTAAGGGAGCTTTTTGACACCACTTTCCGTGGGGAAACACTGTGTGTGCCAATGACTCCTGTGTGCAGAAAATCTCTCCCCAGCACCAGAGGTGCAGGGAATCCTCTTAGTATGCAGAGCAATGTTCAAGGCAGGCCTCCAATGTTGGGAGAGCCTCCACTTCCCAACTGTCCAAATGCCTCAGAAACACACTTCTAGGGAGTGTGGGTCTGACAAGCAGAGCAGCCCGAGTGAGGAACATGGATTACAGGGAGAAGCCACTGGCCTGAGCATTCGCCCTGTAGGTCCTGGCTCAAGGCTCTCTGCACCAGGCCCAACCTGGAATGAGCCTGCAGCCTGGCCTCAAGTTCCAGGCTTGCCCGTTGCCCTGCTAGGTCGCGGCCCATCCCAGGCTGGGCCAGGCCTCCCTAGGGTCTGTGCTGGCCTAGGCCACTGCCAGGCAACAGGACCTCCATGGAGCACAGTTCATACGAGAAGGCAACAGGGTGTTGCCTGTGTGTCTCTTGCACTCCTGGGAAGCTGCAGGTCCAGAGGCTATGTATGCAGGTTGCCGTTGGAGCCTGGGGTCAAAACAGTCATGACCCCACTTTCAAGTGGGACTCCTGCTGCCTCTTATCTGCCTGACACATCCCCTTGCTGCCTGCGCTGTCTTCACTGCTGGCAGGCCTCTGTGTGCACAGCCCAGTCTAGGCCAAGGAAACAAGGTGCTTGGCTCCCCTTGCTAGGAGCTCCTCCTACAGCACTCTGGACCAGGGGACACATGCCCCTGGACCAGCAGCCTGCAAGGAAGCTGCAGCTTCGCCATCCAGAAAGGCCTGCTGCACGAGGCAGGAAGCCTTCTGCTAAGGACAACTTTCCCCCTCCAAAGCCTTGCAGGAGTTCATGGATGCTCGGGCCTGCAGTGTTCTCCATCAGAGAGCACTGGGTGCCCAATGGCTCCCCTGCGGCTTCCAAGCACCCTCCAGCCCAGATGCCCTTGGTGCCCACTCTGTTGCCAGAGGGAAGTCCTCAGTAGCACTCCCTAGCTTGTGCACCCAGAGTGCCTAATGTTTGGAAACTTCCTCTGGAACTCAGTGGGAATGAGGCTTCTCCTTCCACGCTTGTCAGCCAGCAGATGGAGCCACCGCCCCACCAAAACATCTCTCTGCATTGCCTTCAGCCATGGATCGCCTAGCTGTCCTCTCTCTGCCTCAAGCAGCAGCTCGAGTGCGCATGCAGCCTACAGAAAGGAGAGTGCCTTTTCTGGAGCACTGCTATGCTGTGGCAGCTCCCTGAAGGCCTCCTCGGGCCTCCTCTCCCCTAACACAGTTGTGCCATTCCAACCACCTGGGCCGCAAAGGTCACCCTAAGCAGGGCTCAGGGTTCGGCCTGTGTGTGTTTTCGTGGCTGGGACAGGGCAGATCCAGAAGCTGGGGGCCCACTTGTGAATAGGGCCTGATGGGCATCGCCAGCATTCCCTGGTGGGGAAGCAGGACATCTGGGACCTCCAAGCTGCATGCAAATCCCCTCCCTGGCTGCCCCTCTTGCTTCTTCTCTGCTGCCAAGCCTCTCTCACCACACGTGCGTCTCACCAAAAGGAGCAGGCTGCTTGCCACTCTTTGCAAGGTGCTCATCCCACAAGCCTCATTTACTCAAAGAGGAGTGCAAATTGACCCATAACCTCCAGAGGAGCTGCAGTCTCTGCAGCCACAAAGGCCTGCAGCCGAGTCCATGACAGCCTGCTGCGTTGAGGGCTTCAAAGGGACAGTGCCCTGCATTCCTGTAAGGGAGCTTTTTGACACCACTTTCCGTGGGGAAACACTGTGTGTGCCAATGACTCCTGTGTGCAGAAAATCTCTCCCCAGCACCAGAGGTGCAGGGAATCCTCTTAGTATGCAGAGCAATGTTCAAGGCAGGCCTCCAATGTTGGGAGAGCCTCCACTTCCCAACTGTCCAAATGCCTCAGAAACACACTTCTAGGGAGTGTGGGTCTGACAAGCAGAGCAGCCCGAGTGAGGAACATGGATTACAGGGAGAAGCCACTGGCCTGAGCATTCGCCCTGTAGGTCCTGGCTCAAGGCTCTCTGCACCAGGCCCAACCTGGAATGAGCCTGCAGCCTGGCCTCAAGTTCCAGGCTTGCCCGTTGCCCTGCTAGGTCGCGGCCCATCCCAGGCTGGGCCAGGCCTCCCTAGGGTCTGTGCTGGCCTAGGCCACTGCCAGGCAACAGGACCTCCATGGAGCACAGTTCATACGAGAAGGCAACAGGGTGTTGCCTGTGTGTCTCTTGCACTCCTGGGAAGCTGCAGGTCCAGAGGCTATGTATGCAGGTTGCCGTTGGAGCCTGGGGTCAAAACAGTCATGACCCCACTTTCAAGTGAGACTCCTGCTGCCTCTTATCTGCCTGACACATCCCCTTGCTGCCTGCGCTGTCTTCACTGCTGGCAGGCCTCTGTGTGCACAGCCCAGTCTAGGCCAAGGAAACAAGGTGCTTGGCTCCCCTTGCTAGGAGCTCCTCCTACAGCACTCGGGACCAGGGGACACATGCCCCTGGACCAGCAGCCTGCAAGGAAGCTGCAGCTTCGCCATCCAGAAAGGCCTGCTGCACGAGGCAGGAAGCCTTCTGCTAAGGACAACTTTCCCCCTACAAAGCCTTGGAGGAGTTCATGGATGCTCGGGCCTGCAGTGTTCTCCATCAGAGAGCACTGGGTGCCCAATGGCTCCCCTGCAGCTTCCAAGCACCCTCCAGCCCAGATGCCCTTGGTGCCCACTCTGTTGCCAGAGGGAAGTCCTCAGTAGCACTCCCTAGCTTGTGCACCCAGAGTGCCTAATGTTTGGAAACTTCCTCCGGAACTCAGTGGGAATGAGGCTTCTCCTTCCACGCTTGTCAGCCAGCAGATGGAGCCACCGCCCCACCAAAACATCTCTCTGCATTGCCTTCAGCCATGGATCGCCTAGCTGTCCTCTCTCTGCCTCAAGCAGCAGCTCGAGTGCGCATGCAGCCTACAGAAAGGAGAGTGCCTTTTCTGGAGCACTGCTATGCTGTGGCAGCTCCCTGAAGGCCTCCTCGGGCCTCCTCTCCCCTAACACAGTTGTGCCATTCCAACCACCTGGGCCGCAAAGGTCACCCTAAGCAGGGCTCAGGGTTCGGCCTGTGTGTGTTTTCGTGGCTGGGACAGGGCAGATCCAGACGCTGGGGGCCCACTTGTGAATAGGGCCTGATGGGCATCGCCAGCATTCCCTGGTGGGGAAGCAGGACATCTGCGACCTCCAAGCTGCATGCAAATCCCCTCCCTGGCTGCCCCTCTTGCTTCTTCTCTGCTGCCAAGCCTCTCTCACCACACGTGCGTCTCACCAAAAGGAGCAGGCTGCTTGCCACTCTTTGCAAGGTGCTCATCCCACAAGCCTCATTTACTCAAAGAGGAGTGCAAATTGACCCATAACCTCCAGAGGAGCTGCAGTCTCTGCAGCCACAAAGACCTGCAGCCGAGTCCATGACAGCCTGCTGCGTTGAGGGCTTCAAAGGGACAGTGCCCTGCATTCCTGTAAGGGAGCTTTTTGACACCACTTTCCGTGGGGAAACACTGTGTGTGCCAATGACTCCTGTGTGCAGAAAATCTCTCCCCAGCACCAGAGGTGCAGGGAATCCTCTTAGTATGCAGAGCAATGTTCAAGGCAGGCCTCCAATGTTGGGAGAGCCTCCACTTCCCAACTGTCCAAATGCCTCAGAAACACACTTCTAGGGAGTGTGGGTCTGACAAGCAGAGCAGCCCGAGTGAGGAACATGGATTACAGGGAGAAGCCACTGGCCTGAGCATTCGCCCTGTAGGTCCTGGCTCAAGGCTCTCTGCACCAGGCCCAACCTGGAATGAGCCTGCAGCCTGGCCTCAAGTTCCAGGCTTGCCCGTTGCCCTGCTAGGTCGCGGCCCATCCCAGGCTGGGCCAGGCCTCCCTAGGGTCTGTGCTGGCCTAGGCCACTGCCAGGCAACAGGACCTCCATGGAGCACAGTTCATACGAGAAGGCAACAGGGTGTTGCCTGTGTGTCTCTTGCACTCCTGGGAAGCTGCAGGTCCAGAGGCTATGTATGCAGGTTGCCGTTGGAGCCTGGGGTCAAAACAGTCATGACCCCACTTTCAAGTGGGACTCCTGCTGCCTCTTATCTGCCTGACACATCCCCTTGCTGCCTGCGCTGTCTTCACTGCTGGCAGGCCTCTGTGTGCACAGCCCAGTCTAGGCCAAGGAAACAAGGTGCTTGGCTCCCCTTGCTAGGAGCTCCTCCTACAGCACTCTGGACCAGGGGACACATGCCCCTGGACCAGCAGCCTGCAAGGAAGCTGCAGCTTCGCCATCCAGAAAGGCCTGCTGCACGAGGCAGGAAGCCTTCTGCTAAGGACAACATTCCCCCTCCAAAGCCTTGGAGGAGTTCATGGTTGCTCGGGCCTGCAGTGTTCTCCATCAGAGAGCACTGGGTGCCCAATGGCTCCCCTGTGGCTTCCAAGCACCCTCCAGCCCAGATGCCCTTGGTGCCCACTCTGTTGCCAGAGGGAAGTCCTCAGTAGCACTCCCTAGCTTGTGCACCCAGAGTGCCTAATGTTTGGAAACTTCCTCCGGAACTCAGTGGGAATGAGCCTTCTCCTTCCACACTTGTCAGCCAGCAGATGGAGCCACCGCCCCACCAAAACATCTCTCTGCATTGCCTTCAGCCATGGATCGTCTAGCTGTCCTCTCTCTGCCTCAAGCAGCAGCTCGAGTGCACATGCAGCCTACAGAAAGGAGAGTGCCTTTTCTGGAGCACTGCTATGCTGTGGCAGCTCCCTGAAGGCCTCCTCGGGCCTCCTCTCCCCTAACACAGTGGTGCCATTCCAACCACCTGGGCCACAAAGGTCACCCTAAGCAGGGCTCAGGGTTCGGCCTGTGTGTGTTTTCGTGGCTGGGACAGGGCAGATCCAGACGCTGGGGGCCCACTTGTGAATAGGGCCTGATGGGCATCGCCAGCATTCCCTGGTGGGGAAGCAGGACATCTGGGACCTCCAAGCTGCATGCAAATCCCCTCCCTGGCTGCCCCTCTTGCTTCTTCTCTGCTGCCAAGCCTCTCTCACCACACGTGCGTCTCACCAAAAGGAGCAGGCTGCTTGCCACTCTTTGCAAGGTGCTCACCCCACAAACCTCATTTACTCAAAGAGGAGTGCAAATTGACCCATAACCTCCAGAGGAGCTGCAGTCTCTGCAGCCACAAAGGCCTGCAGCCGAGTCCATGACAGCCTGCTGCGTTGAGGGCTTCAAAGGGACAGTGCCCTGCATTCCTGTAAGGGAGCTTTTTGACACCACTTTCCGTGGGGCAACACTGTGTGTGCCAATGACTCCTGTGTGCAGAAAATCTCTCCCCAGCACCAGAGGTGCAGGGAATCCTCTTAGTATGCAGAGCAATGTTCATGGCAGGCCTCCAATGTTGGGAGAGCCTCCACTTCCCAACTGTCCAAATGCCTCAGAAACACACTTCTAGGGAGTGTGGGTCTGACAAGCAGAGCAGCCCGAGTGAGGAACATGGATTACAGGGAGAAGCCACTGGCCTGAGCATTCGCCCTGTAGGTCCTGGCTCAAGGCTCTCTGCACCAGGCCCAACCTGGAATGAGCCTGCAGCCTGGCCTCAAGTTCCAGGCTTGCCCGTTGCCCTGCTAGGTCGCGGCCCATCCCAGGCTGGGCCAGGCCTCCCTAGGGTCTGTGCTGGCCTAGGCCACTGCCAGGCAACAGGACCTCCATGGAGCACAGTTCATACGAGAAGGCAACAGGGTGTTGCCTGTGTGTCTCTTGCACTCCTGGGAAGCTGCAGGTCCAGAGGCTATGTATGCAGGTTGCCGTTGGAGCCTGGGGTCAAAACAGTCATGACCCCACTTTCAAGTGGGACTCCTGCTGCCTCTTATCTGCCTGACACATCCCCTTGCTGCCTGCGCTGTCTTCACTGCTGGCAGGCCTCTGTGTGCACAGCCCAGTCTAGGCCAAGGAAACAAGGTGCTTGGCTCCCCTTGCTAGGAGCTCCTCCTACAGCACTCTGGACCAGGGGACACATGCCCCTGGACCAGCAGCCTGCAAGGAAGCTGCAGCTTCGCCATCCAGAAAGGCCTGCTGCACGAGGCAGGAAGCCTTCTGCTAAGGACAACTTTCCCCCTCCAAAGCCTTGGAGGAGTTCATGGATGCTCGGGCCTACAGTGTTCTCCATCAGAGAGCACTGGGTGCCCAATGGCTCCCCTGCGGCTTCCAAGCACCCTCCAGCCCAGATGCCCTTGGTGCCCACTCTGTTGCCAGAGGGAAGTCCTCAGTAGCACTCCCTAGCTTGTGCACCCAGAGTGCCTAATGTTTGGAAACTTCCTCCGGAACTCAGTGGGAATGAGGCTTCTCCTTCCACGCTTGTCAGCCAGCAGATGGAGCCACCGCCCCACCAAAACATCTCTCTGCATTGCCTTCAGCCATGGATCGCCTAGCTGTCCTCTCTCTGCCTCAAGCAGCAGCTCGAGTGCGCATGCAGCCTACAGAAAGGAGAGTGCCTTTTCTGGAGCACTGCTATGCTGTGGCAGCTCCCTGAAGGCCTCCTCGGGCCTCCTCTCCCCTAACACAGTGGTGCCATTCCAACCACCTGGGCCGCAAAGGTCACCCTAAGCAGGGCTCAGGGTTCGGCCTGTGTGTGTTTTCGTGGCTGGGACAGGGCAGATCCAGAAGCTGGGGGCCCACTTGTGAATAGGGCCTGATGGGCATCGCCAGCATTCCCTGGTGGGGAAGCAGGACATCTGCGACCTCCAAGCTGCATGCAAATCCCCTCCCTGGCTGCCCCTCTTGCTTCTTCTCTGCTGCCAAGCCTCTCTCACCACACGTGCGTCTCACCAAAAGGAGCAGGCTGCTTGCCACTCTTTGCAAGGTGCTCACCCCACAAGCCTCATTTACTCAAAGAGGAGTGCAAATTGACCCATAACCTCCAGAGGAGCTGCAGTCTCTGCAGCCACAAAGGCCTGCAGCCGAGTCCATGACAGCCTGCTGCGTTGAGGGCTTCAAAGGGACAGTGCCCTGCATTCCTGTAAGGGAGCTTTTTGACACCACTTTCCGTGGGGAAACACTGTGTGTGCCAATGACTCCTGTGTGCAGAAAATCTCTCCCCAGCACCAGAGGTGCAGGGAATCCTCTTAGTATGCAGAGCAATGTTCAAGGCAGGCCTCCAATGTTGGGAGAGCCTCCACTTCCCAACTGTCCAAATGCCTCAGAAACACACTTCTAGGGAGTGTGGGTCTGACAAGCAGAGCAGCCCGAGTGAGGAACATGGATTACAGGGAGAAGCCACTGGCCTGAGCATTCGCCCTGTAGGTCCTGGCTCAAGGCTCTCTGCACCAGGCCCAACCTGGAATGAGCCTGCAGCCTGGCCTCAAGTTCCAGGCTTGCCCGTTGCCCTGCTAGGTCGCGGCCCATCCCAGGCTGGGCCAGGCCTCCCTAGGGTCTGTGCTGGCCTAGGCCACTGCCAGGCAACAGGACCTCCATGGAGCACAGTTCATACGAGAAGGCAACAGGGTGTTGCCTGTGTGTCTCTTGCACTCCTGGGAAGCTGCAGGTCCAGAGGCTATGTATGCAGGTTGCCGTTGGAGCCTGGGGTCAAAACAGTCATGACCCCACTTTCAAGTGGGACTCCTGCTGCCTCTTATCTGCCTGACACATCCCCTTGCTGCCTGCGCTGTCTTCACTGCTGGCAGGCCTCTGTGTGCACAGCCCAGTCTAGGCCAAGGAAACAAGGTGCTTGGCTCCCCTTGCTAGGAGCTCCTCCTACAGCACTCTGGACCAGGGGACACATGCCCCTGGACCAGCAGCCTGCAAGGAAGCTGCAGCTTCGCCATCCAGAAAGGCCTGCTGCACGAGGCAGGAAGCCTTCTGCTAAGGACAACTTTCCCCCTCCAAAGCCTTGCAGGAGTTCATGGATGCTCGGGCCTGCAGTGTTCTCCATCAGAGAGCACTGGGTGCCCAATGGCTCCCCTGCGGCTTCCAAGCACCCTCCAGCCCAGATGCCCTTGGTGCCCACTCTGTTGCCAGAGGGAAGTCCTCAGTAGCACTCCCTAGCTTGTGCACCCAGAGTGCCTAATGTTTGGAAACTTCCTCTGGAACTCAGTGGGAATGAGGCTTCTCCTTCCACGCTTGTCAGCCAGCAGATGGAGCCACCGCCCCACCAAAACATCTCTCTGCATTGCCTTCAGCCATGGATCGCCTAGCTGTCCTCTCTCTGCCTCAAGCAGCAGCTCGAGTGCGCATGCAGCCTACAGAAAGGAGAGTGCCTTTTCTGGAGCACTGCTATGCTGTGGCAGCTCCCTGAAGGCCTCCTCGGGCCTCCTCTCCCCTAACACAGTTGTGCCATTCCAACCACCTGGGCCGCAAAGGTCACCCTAAGCAGGGCTCAGGGTTCGGCCTGTGTGTGTTTTCGTGGCTGGGACAGGGCAGATCCAGAAGCTGGGGGCCCACTTGTGAATAGGGCCTGATGGGCATCGCCAGCATTCCCTGGTGGGGAAGCAGGACATCTGGGACCTCCAAGCTGCATGCAAATCCCCTCCCTGGCTGCCCCTCTTGCTTCTTCTCTGCTGCCAAGCCTCTCTCACCACACGTGCGTCTCACCAAAAGGAGCAGGCTGCTTGCCACTCTTTGCAAGGTGCTCATCCCACAAGCCTCATTTACTCAAAGAGGAGTGCAAATTGACCCATAACCTCCAGAGGAGCTGCAGTCTCTGCAGCCACAAAGGCCTGCAGCCGAGTCCATGACAGCCTGCTGCGTTGAGGGCTTCAAAGGGACAGTGCCCTGCATTCCTGTAAGGGAGCTTTTTGACACCACTTTCCGTGGGGAAACACTGTGTGTGCCAATGACTCCTGTGTGCAGAAAATCTCTCCCCAGCACCAGAGGTGCAGGGAATCCTCTTAGTATGCAGAGCAATGTTCAAGGCAGGCCTCCAATGTTGGGAGAGCCTCCACTTCCCAACTGTCCAAATGCCTCAGAAACACACTTCTAGGGAGTGTGGGTCTGACAAGCAGAGCAGCCCGAGTGAGGAACATGGATTACAGGGAGAAGCCACTGGCCTGAGCATTCGCCCTGTAGGTCCTGGCTCAAGGCTCTCTGCACCAGGCCCAACCTGGAATGAGCCTGCAGCCTGGCCTCAAGTTCCAGGCTTGCCCGTTGCCCTGCTAGGTCGCGGCCCATCCCAGGCTGGGCCAGGCCTCCCTAGGGTCTGTGCTGGCCTAGGCCACTGCCAGGCAACAGGACCTCCATGGAGCACAGTTCATACGAGAAGGCAACAGGGTGTTGCCTGTGTGTCTCTTGCACTCCTGGGAAGCTGCAGGTCCAGAGGCTATGTATGCAGGTTGCCGTTGGAGCCTGGGGTCAAAACAGTCATGACCCCACTTTCAAGTGAGACTCCTGCTGCCTCTTATCTGCCTGACACATCCCCTTGCTGCCTGCGCTGTCTTCACTGCTGGCAGGCCTCTGTGTGCACAGCCCAGTCTAGGCCAAGGAAACAAGGTGCTTGGCTCCCCTTGCTAGGAGCTCCTCCTACAGCACTCGGGACCAGGGGACACATGCCCCTGGACCAGCAGCCTGCAAGGAAGCTGCAGCTTCGCCATCCAGAAAGGCCTGCTGCACGAGGCAGGAAGCCTTCTGCTAAGGACAACTTTCCCCCTACAAAGCCTTGGAGGAGTTCATGGATGCTCGGGCCTGCAGTGTTCTCCATCAGAGAGCACTGGGTGCCCAATGGCTCCCCTGCAGCTTCCAAGCACCCTCCAGCCCAGATGCCCTTGGTGCCCACTCTGTTGCCAGAGGGAAGTCCTCAGTAGCACTCCCTAGCTTGTGCACCCAGAGTGCCTAATGTTTGGAAACTTCCTCCGGAACTCAGTGGGAATGAGGCTTCTCCTTCCACGCTTGTCAGCCAGCAGATGGAGCCACCGCCCCACCAAAACATCTCTCTGCATTGCCTTCAGCCATGGATCGCCTAGCTGTCCTCTCTCTGCCTCAAGCAGCAGCTCGAGTGCGCATGCAGCCTACAGAAAGGAGAGTGCCTTTTCTGGAGCACTGCTATGCTGTGGCAGCTCCCTGAAGGCCTCCTCGGGCCTCCTCTCCCCTAACACAGTTGTGCCATTCCAACCACCTGGGCCGCAAAGGTCACCCTAAGCAGGGCTCAGGGTTCGGCCTGTGTGTGTTTTCGTGGCTGGGACAGGGCAGATCCAGACGCTGGGGGCCCACTTGTGAATAGGGCCTGATGGGCATCGCCAGCATTCCCTGGTGGGGAAGCAGGACATCTGCGACCTCCAAGCTGCATGCAAATCCCCTCCCTGGCTGCCCCTCTTGCTTCTTCTCTGCTGCCAAGCCTCTCTCACCACACGTGCGTCTCACCAAAAGGAGCAGGCTGCTTGCCACTCTTTGCAAGGTGCTCATCCCACAAGCCTCATTTACTCAAAGAGGAGTGCAAATTGACCCATAACCTCCAGAGGAGCTGCAGTCTCTGCAGCCACAAAGACCTGCAGCCGAGTCCATGACAGCCTGCTGCGTTGAGGGCTTCAAAGGGACAGTGCCCTGCATTCCTGTAAGGGAGCTTTTTGACACCACTTTCCGTGGGGAAACACTGTGTGTGCCAATGACTCCTGTGTGCAGAAAATCTCTCCCCAGCACCAGAGGTGCAGGGAATCCTCTTAGTATGCAGAGCAATGTTCAAGGCAGGCCTCCAATGTTGGGAGAGCCTCCACTTCCCAACTGTCCAAATGCCTCAGAAACACACTTCTAGGGAGTGTGGGTCTGACAAGCAGAGCAGCCCGAGTGAGGAACATGGATTACAGGGAGAAGCCACTGGCCTGAGCATTCGCCCTGTAGGTCCTGGCTCAAGGCTCTCTGCACCAGGCCCAACCTGGAATGAGCCTGCAGCCTGGCCTCAAGTTCCAGGCTTGCCCGTTGCCCTGCTAGGTCGCGGCCCATCCCAGGCTGGGCCAGGCCTCCCTAGGGTCTGTGCTGGCCTAGGCCACTGCCAGGCAACAGGACCTCCATGGAGCACAGTTCATACGAGAAGGCAACAGGGTGTTGCCTGTGTGTCTCTTGCACTCCTGGGAAGCTGCAGGTCCAGAGGCTATGTATGCAGGTTGCCGTTGGAGCCTGGGGTCAAAACAGTCATGACCCCACTTTCAAGTGGGACTCCTGCTGCCTCTTATCTGCCTGACACATCCCCTTGCTGCCTGCGCTGTCTTCACTGCTGGCAGGCCTCTGTGTGCACAGCCCAGTCTAGGCCAAGGAAACAAGGTGCTTGGCTCCCCTTGCTAGGAGCTCCTCCTACAGCACTCTGGACCAGGGGACACATGCCCCTGGACCAGCAGCCTGCAAGGAAGCTGCAGCTTCGCCATCCAGAAAGGCCTGCTGCACGAGGCAGGAAGCCTTCTGCTAAGGACAACATTCCCCCTCCAAAGCCTTGGAGGAGTTCATGGTTGCTCGGGCCTGCAGTGTTCTCCATCAGAGAGCACTGGGTGCCCAATGGCTCCCCTGTGGCTTCCAAGCACCCTCCAGCCCAGATGCCCTTGGTGCCCACTCTGTTGCCAGAGGGAAGTCCTCAGTAGCACTCCCTAGCTTGTGCACCCAGAGTGCCTAATGTTTGGAAACTTCCTCCGGAACTCAGTGGGAATGAGCCTTCTCCTTCCACACTTGTCAGCCAGCAGATGGAGCCACCGCCCCACCAAAACATCTCTCTGCATTGCCTTCAGCCATGGATCGTCTAGCTGTCCTCTCTCTGCCTCAAGCAGCAGCTCGAGTGCACATGCAGCCTACAGAAAGGAGAGTGCCTTTTCTGGAGCACTGCTATGCTGTGGCAGCTCCCTGAAGGCCTCCTCGGGCCTCCTCTCCCCTAACACAGTGGTGCCATTCCAACCACCTGGGCCACAAAGGTCACCCTAAGCAGGGCTCAGGGTTCGGCCTGTGTGTGTTTTCGTGGCTGGGACAGGGCAGATCCAGACGCTGGGGGCCCACTTGTGAATAGGGCCTGATGGGCATCGCCAGCATTCCCTGGTGGGGAAGCAGGACATCTGGGACCTCCAAGCTGCATGCAAATCCCCTCCCTGGCTGCCCCTCTTGCTTCTTCTCTGCTGCCAAGCCTCTCTCACCACACGTGCGTCTCACCAAAAGGAGCAGGCTGCTTGCCACTCTTTGCAAGGTGCTCACCCCACAAACCTCATTTACTCAAAGAGGAGTGCAAATTGACCCATAACCTCCAGAGGAGCTGCAGTCTCTGCAGCCACAAAGGCCTGCAGCCGAGTCCATGACAGCCTGCTGCGTTGAGGGCTTCAAAGGGACAGTGCCCTGCATTCCTGTAAGGGAGCTTTTTGACACCACTTTCCGTGGGGCAACACTGTGTGTGCCAATGACTCCTGTGTGCAGAAAATCTCTCCCCAGCACCAGAGGTGCAGGGAATCCTCTTAGTATGCAGAGCAATGTTCATGGCAGGCCTCCAATGTTGGGAGAGCCTCCACTTCCCAACTGTCCAAATGCCTCAGAAACACACTTCTAGGGAGTGTGGGTCTGACAAGCAGAGCAGCCCGAGTGAGGAACATGGATTACAGGGAGAAGCCACTGGCCTGAGCATTCGCCCTGTAGGTCCTGGCTCAAGGCTCTCTGCACCAGGCCCAACCTGGAATGAGCCTGCAGCCTGGCCTCAAGTTCCAGGCTTGCCCGTTGCCCTGCTAGGTCGCGGCCCATCCCAGGCTGGGCCAGGCCTCCCTAGGGTCTGTGCTGGCCTAGGCCACTGCCAGGCAACAGGACCTCCATGGAGCACAGTTCATACGAGAAGGCAACAGGGTGTTGCCTGTGTGTCTCTTGCACTCCTGGGAAGCTGCAGGTCCAGAGGCTATGTATGCAGGTTGCCGTTGGAGCCTGGGGTCAAAACAGTCATGACCCCACTTTCAAGTGGGACTCCTGCTGCCTCTTATCTGCCTGACACATCCCCTTGCTGCCTGCGCTGTCTTCACTGCTGGCAGGCCTCTGTGTGCACAGCCCAGTCTAGGCCAAGGAAACAAGGTGCTTGGCTCCCCTTGCTAGGAGCTCCTCCTACAGCACTCTGGACCAGGGGACACATGCCCCTGGACCAGCAGCCTGCAAGGAAGCTGCAGCTTCGCCATCCAGAAAGGCCTGCTGCACGAGGCAGGAAGCCTTCTGCTAAGGACAACTTTCCCCCTCCAAAGCCTTGGAGGAGTTCATGGATGCTCGGGCCTACAGTGTTCTCCATCAGAGAGCACTGGGTGCCCAATGGCTCCCCTGTGGCTTCCAAGCACCCTCCAGCCCAGATGCCCTTGGTGCCCACTCTGTTGCCAGAGGGAAGTCCTCAGTAGCACTCCCTAGCTTGTGCACCCAGAGTGCCTAATGTTTGGAAACTTCCTCCGGAACTCAGTGGGAATGAGGCTTCTCCTTCCACACTTGTCAGCCAGCAGATGGAGCCACCGCCCCACCAAAACATCTCTCTGCATTGCCTTCAGCCATGGATCGTCTAGCTGTCCTCTCTCTGCCTCAAGCAGCAGCTCGAGTGCACATGCAGCCTACAGAAAGGAGAGTGCCTTTTCTGGAGCACTGCTATGCTGTGGCAGCTCCCTGAAGGCCTCCTCGGGCCTCCTCTCCCCTAACACAGTGGTGCCTTTCCAACCACCTGGGCCACAAAGGTCACCCTAAGCAGGGCTCAGGGTTCGGCCTGTGTGTGTTTTCGTGGCTGGGACAGGGCAGATCCAGACGCTGGGGGCCCACTTGTGAATAGGGCCTGATGGGCATCGCCAGCATTCCCTGGTGGGGAAGCAGGACATCTGGGACCTCCAAGCTGCATGCAAATCCCCTCCCTGGCTGCCCCTTTTGCTTCTTCTCTGCTGCCAAGCCTCTCTCACCACACGTGCGTCTCACCAAAAGGAGCAGGCTGCTTGCCACTCTTTGCAAGGTGCTCACCCCACAAACCTCATTTACTCAAAGAGGAGTGCAAATTGACCCATAACCTCCAGAGGAGCTGCAGTCTCTGCAGCCACAAAGGCCTGCAGCCGAGTCCATGACAGCCTGCTGCGTTGAGGGCTTCAAAGGGACAGTGCCCTGCATTCCTGTAAGGGAGCTTTTTGACACCACTTTCCGTGGGGAAACACTGTGTGTGCCAATGACTCCTGTGTGCAGAAAATCTCTCCCCAGCACCAGAGGTGCAGGGAATCCTCTTAGTATGCAGAGCAATGTTCATGGCAGGCCTCCAATGTTGGGAGAGCCTCCACTTCCCAACTGTCCAAATGCCTCAGAAACACACTTCTAGGGAGTGTGGGTCTGACAAGCAGAGCAGCCCGAGTGAGGAACATGGATTACAGGGAGAAGCCACTGGCCTGAGCATTCGCCCTGTAGGTCCTGGCTCAAGGCTCTCTGCACCAGGCCCAACCTGGAATGAGCCTGCAGCCTGGCCTCAAGTTCCAGGCTTGCCCGTTGCCCTGCTAGGTCGCGGCCCATCCCAGGCTGGGCCAGGCCTCCCTAGGGTCTGTGCTGGCCTAGGCCACTGCCAGGCAACAGGACCTCCATGGAGCACAGTTCATACGAGAAGGCAACAGGGTGTTGCCTGTGTGTCTCTTGCACTCCTGGGAAGCTGCAGGTCCAGAGGCTATGTATGCAGGTTGCCGTTGGAGCCTGGGGTCAAAACAGTCATGACCCCACTTTCAAGTGAGACTCCTGCTGCCTCTTATCTGCCTGACACATCCCCTTGCTGCCTGCGCTGTCTTCACTGCTGGCAGGCCTCTGTGTGCACAGCCCAGTCTAGGCCAAGGAAACAAGGTGCTTGGCTCCCCTTGCTAGGAGCTCCTCCTACAGCACTCGGGACCAGGGGACACATGCCCCTGGACCAGCAGCCTGCAAGGAAGCTGCAGCTTCGCCATCCAGAAAGGCCTGCTGCACGAGGCAGGAAGCCTTCTGCTAAGGACAACTTTCCCCCTCCAAAGCCTTGGAGGAGTTCATGGATGCTCGGGCCTGCAGTGTTCTCCATCAGAGAGCACTGGGTGCCCAATGGCTCCCCTGCGGCTTCCAAGCACCCTCCAGCCCAGATGCCCTTGGTGCCCACTCTGTTGCCAGAGGGAAGTCCTCAGTAGCACTCCCTAGCTTGTGCACCCAGAGTGCCTAATGTTTGGAAACTTCCTCCGGAACTCAGTGGGAATGAGGCTTCTCCTTCCACGCTTGTCAGCCAGCAGATGGAGCCACCGCCCCACCAAAACATCTCTCTGCATTGCCTTCAGCCATGGATTGCCTAGCTGTCCTCTCTCTGCCTCAAGCAGCAGCTCGAGTGCGCATGCAGCCTACAGAAAGGAGAGTGCCTTTTCTGGAGCACTGCTATGCTGTGGCAGCTCCCTGAAGGCCTCCTCGGGCCTCCTCTCCCCTAACACAGTTGTGCCATTCCAACCACCTGGGCCACAAAGGTCACCCTAAGCAGGGCTCAGGGTTCGGCCTGTGTGTGTTTTCGTGGCTGGGACAGGGCAGATCCAGAAGCTGGGGGCCCACTTGTGAATAGGGCCTGATGGGCATCGCCAGCATTCCCTGGTGGGGAAGCAGGACATCTGCGACCTCCAAGCTGCATGCAAATCCCCTCCCTGGCTGCCCCTCTTGCTTCTTCTCTGCTGCCAAGCCTCTCTCACCACACGTGCGTCTCACCAAAAGGAGCAGGCTGCTTGCCACTCTTTGCAAGGTGCTCATCCCACAAGCCTCATTTACTCAAAGAGGAGTGCAAATTGACCCATAACCTCCAGAGGAGCTGCAGTCTCTGCAGCCACAAAGACCTGCAGCCGAGTCCATGACAGCCTGCTGCGTTGAGGGCTTCAAAGGGACAGTGCCCTGCATTCCTGTAAGGGAGCTTTTTGACACCACTTTCCGTGGGGAAACACTGTGTGTGCCAATGACTCCTGTGTGCAGAAAATCTCTCCCCAGCACCAGAGGTGCAGGGAATCCTCTTAGTATGCAGAGCAATGTTCAAGGCAGGCCTCCAATGTTGGGAGAGCCTCCACTTCCCAACTGTCCAAATGCCTCAGAAACACACTTCTAGGGAGTGTGGGTCTGACAAGCAGAGCAGCCCGAGTGAGGAACATGGATTACAGGGAGAAGCCACTGGCCTGAGCATTCGCCCTGTAGGTCCTGGCTCAAGGCTCTCTGCACCAGGCCCAACCTGGAATGAGCCTGCAGCCTGGCCTCAAGTTCCAGGCTTGCCCGTTGCCCTGCTAGGTCGCGGCCCATCCCAGGCTGGGCCAGGCCTCCCTAGGGTCTGTGCTGGCCTAGGCCACTGCCAGGCAACAGGACCTCCATGGAGCACAGTTCATACGAGAAGGCAACAGGGTGTTGCCTGTGTGTCTCTTGCACTCCTGGGAAGCTGCAGGTCCAGAGGCTATGTATGCAGGTTGCCGTTGGAGCCTGGGGTCAAAACAGTCATGACCCCACTTTCAAGTGGGACTCCTGCTGCCTCTTATCTGCCTGACACATCCCCTTGCTGCCTGCGCTGTCTTCACTGCTGGCAGGCCTCTGTGTGCACAGCCCAGTCTAGGCCAAGGAAACAAGGTGCTTGGCTCCCCTTGCTAGGAGCTCCTCCTACAGCACTCTGGACCAGGGGACACATGCCCCTGGACCAGCAGCCTGCAAGGAAGCTGCAGCTTCGCCATCCAGAAAGGCCTGCTGCACGAGGCAGGAAGCCTTCTGCTAAGGACAACTTTCCCCCTCCAAAGCCTTGGAGGAGTTCATGGATGCTCGGGCCTGCAGTGTTCTCCATCAGAGAGCACTGGGTGCCCAATGGCTCCCCTGTGGCTTCCAAGCACCCTCCAGCCCAGATGCCCTTGGTGCCCACTCTGTTGCCAGAGGGAAGTCCTCAGTAGCACTCCCTAGCTTGTGCACCCAGAGTGCCTAATGTTTGGAAACTTCCTCCGGAACTCAGTGGGAATGAGGCTTCTCCTTCCACACTTGTCAGCCAGCAGATGGAGCCACCGCCCCACCAAAACATCTCTCTGCATTGCCTTCAGCCATGGATCGTCTAGCTGTCCTCTCTCTGCCTCAAGCAGCAGCTCGAGTGCACATGCAGCCTACAGAAAGGAGAGTGCCTTTTCTGGAGCACTGCTATGCTGTGGCAGCTCCCTGAAGGCCTCCTCGGGCCTCCTCTCCCCTAACACAGTGGTGCCTTTCCAACCACCTGGGCCACAAAGGTCACCCTAAGCAGGGCTCAGGGTTCGGCCTGTGTGTGTTTTCGTGGCTGGGACAGGGCAGATCCAGACGCTGGGGGCCCACTTGTGAATAGGGCCTGATGGGCATCGCCAGCATTCCCTGGTGGGGAAGCAGGACATCTGGGACCTCCAAGCTGCATGCAAATCCCCTCCCTGGCTGCCCCTTTTGCTTCTTCTCTGCTGCCAAGCCTCTCTCACCACACGTGCGTCTCACCAAAAGGAGCAGGCTGCTTGCCACTCTTTGCAAGGTGCTCACCCCACAAACCTCATTTACTCAAAGAGGAGTGCAAATTGACCCATAACCTCCAGAGGAGCTGCAGTCTCTGCAGCCACAAAGGCCTGCAGCCGAGTCCATGACAGCCTGCTGCGTTGAGGGCTTCAAAGGGACAGTGCCCTGCATTCCTGTAAGGGAGCTTTTTGACACCACTTTCCGTGGGGAAACACTGTGTGTGCCAATGACTCCTGTGTGCAGAAAATCTCTCCCCAGCACCAGAGGTGCAGGGAATCCTCTTAGTATGCAGAGCAATGTTCATGGCAGGCCTCCAATGTTGGGAGAGCCTCCACTTCCCAACTGTCCAAATGCCTCAGAAACACACTTCTAGGGAGTGTGGGTCTGACAAGCAGAGCAGCCCGAGTGAGGAACATGGATTACAGGGAGAAGCCACTGGCCTGAGCATTCGCCCTGTAGGTCCTGGCTCAAGGCTCTCTGCACCAGGCCCAACCTGGAATGAGCCTGCAGCCTGGCCTCAAGTTCCAGGCTTGCCCGTTGCCCTGCTAGGTCGCGGCCCATCCCAGGCTGGGCCAGGCCTCCCTAGGGTCTGTGCTGGCCTAGGCCACTGCCAGGCAACAGGACCTCCATGGAGCACAGTTCATACGAGAAGGCAACAGGGTGTTGCCTGTGTGTCTCTTGCACTCCTGGGAAGCTGCAGGTCCAGAGGCTATGTATGCAGGTTGCCGTTGGAGCCTGGGGTCAAAACAGTCATGACCCCACTTTCAAGTGAGACTCCTGCTGCCTCTTATCTGCCTGACACATCCCCTTGCTGCCTGCGCTGTCTTCACTGCTGGCAGGCCTCTGTGTGCACAGCCCAGTCTAGGCCAAGGAAACAAGGTGCTTGGCTCCCCTTGCTAGGAGCTCCTCCTACAGCACTCGGGACCAGGGGACACATGCCCCTGGACCAGCAGCCTGCAAGGAAGCTGCAGCTTCGCCATCCAGAAAGGCCTGCTGCACGAGGCAGGAAGCCTTCTGCTAAGGACAACTTTCCCCCTACAAAGCCTTGGAGGAGTTCATGGATGCTCGGGCCTGCAGTGTTCTCCATCAGAGAGCACTGGGTGCCCAATGGCTCCCCTGCGGCTTCCAAGCACCCTCCAGCCCAGATGCCCTTGGTGCCCACTCTGTTGCCAGAGGGAAGTCCTCAGTAGCACTCCCTAGCTTGTGCACCCAGAGTGCCTAATGTTTGGAAACTTCCTCTGGAACTCAGTGGGAATGAGGCTTCTCCTTCCACGCTTGTCAGCCAGCAGATGGAGCCACCGCCCCACCAAAACATCTCTCTGCATTGCCTTCAGCCATGGATTGCCTAGCTGTCCTCTCTCTGCCTCAAGCAGCAGCTCGAGTGCGCATGCAGCCTACAGAAAGGAGAGTGCCTTTTCTGGAGCACTACTATGCTGTGGCAGCTCCCTGAAGGCCTCCTCGGGCCTCCTCTCCCCTAACACAGTTGTGCCATTCCAACCACCTGGGCCGCAAAGGTCACCCTAAGCAGGGCTCAGGGTTCGGCCTGTGTGTGTTTTCGTGGCTGGGACAGGGCAGATCCAGAAGCTGGGGGCCCACTTGTGAATAGGGCCTGATGGGCATCGCCAGCATTCCCTGGTGGGGAAGCAGGACATCTGCGACCTCCAAGCTGCATGCAAATCCCCTCCCTGGCTGCCCCTCTTGCTTCTTCTCTGCTGCCAAGCCTCTCTCACCACACGTGCGTCTCACCAAAAGGAGCAGGCTGCTTGCCACTCTTTGCAAGGTGCTCATCCCACAAGCCTCATTTACTCAAAGAGGAGTGCAAATTGACCCATAACCTCCAGAGGAGCTGCAGTCTCTGCAGCCACAAAGACCTGCAGCCGAGTCCATGACAGCCTGCTGCGTTGAGGGCTTCAAAGGGACAGTGCCCTGCATTCCTGTAAGGGAGCTTTTTGACACCACTTTCCGTGGGGAAACACTGTGTGTGCCAATGACTCCTGTGTGCAGAAAATCTCTCCCCAGCACCAGAGGTGCAGGGAATCCTCTTAGTATGCAGAGCAATGTTCAAGGCAGGCCTCCAATGTTGGGAGAGCCTCCACTTCCCAACTGTCCAAATGCCTCAGAAACACACTTCTAGGGAGTGTGGGTCTGACAAGCAGAGCAGCCCGAGTGAGGAACATGGATTACAGGGAGAAGCCACTGGCCTGAGCATTCGCCCTGTAGGTCCTGGCTCAAGGCTCTCTGCACCAGGCCCAACCTGGAATGAGCCTGCAGCCTGGCCTCAAGTTCCAGGCTTGCCCGTTGCCCTGCTAGGTCGCGGCCCATCCCAGGCTGGGCCAGGCCTCCCTAGGGTCTGTGCTGGCCTAGGCCACTGCCAGGCAACAGGACCTCCATGGAGCACAGTTCATACGAGAAGGCAACAGGGTGTTGCCTGTGTGTCTCTTGCACTCCTGGGAAGCTGCAGGTCCAGAGGCTATGTATGCAGGTTGCCGTTGGAGCCTGGGGTCAAAACAGTCATGACCCCACTTTCAAGTGGGACTCCTGCTGCCTCTTATCTGCCTGACACATCCCCTTGCTGCCTGCGCTGTCTTCACTGCTGGCAGGCCTCTGTGTGCACAGCCCAGTCTAGGCCAAGGAAACAAGGTGCTTGGCTCCCCTTGCTAGGAGCTCCTCCTACAGCACTCTGGACCAGGGGACACATGCCCCTGGACCAGCAGCCTGCAAGGAAGCTGCAGCTTCGCCATCCAGAAAGGCCTGCTGCACGAGGCAGGAAGCCTTCTGCTAAGGACAACTTTCCCCCTCCAAAGCCTTGGAGGAGTTCATGGATGCTCGGGCCTGCAGTGTTCTCCATCAGAGAGCACTGGGTGCCCAATGGCTCCCCTGTGGCTTCCAAGCACCCTCCAGCCCAGATGCCCTTGGTGCCCACTCTGTTGCCAGAGGGAAGTCCTCAGTAGCACTCCCTAGCTTGTGCACCCAGAGTGCCTAATGTTTGGAAACTTCCTCCGGAACTCAGTGGGAATGAGGCTTCTCCTTCCACACTTGTCAGCCAGCAGATGGAGCCACCGCCCCACCAAAACATCTCTCTGCATTGCCTTCAGCCATGGATCGTCTAGCTGTCCTCTCTCTGCCTCAAGCAGCAGCTCGAGTGCACATGCAGCCTACAGAAAGGAGAGTGCCTTTTCTGGAGCACTGCTATGCTGTGGCAGCTCCCTGAAGGCCTCCTCGGGCCTCCTCTCCCCTAACACAGTGGTGCCATTCCAACCACCTGGGCCGCAAAGGTCACCCTAAGCAGGGCTCAGGGTTCGGCCTGTGTGTGTTTTCGTGGCTGGGACAGGGCAGATCCAGACGCTGGGGGCCCACTTGTGAATAGGGCCTGATGGGCATCGCCAGCATTCCCTGGTGGGGAAGCAGGACATCTGGGACCGCCAAGCTGCATGCAAATCCCCTCCCTGGCTGCCCCTCTTGCTTCTTCTCTGCTGCCAAGCCTCTCTCACCACACGTGCGTCTCACCAAAAGGAGCAGGCTGCTTGCCACTCTTTGCAAGGTGCTCATCCCACAAGCCTCATTTACTCAAAGAGGAGTGCAAATTGACCCATAACCTCCAGAGGAGCTGCAGTCTCTGCAGCCACAAAGGCCTGCAGCCGAGTCCATGACAGCCTGCTGCGTTGAGGGCTTCAAAGGGACAGTGCCCTGCATTCCTGTAAGGGAGCTTTTTGACACCACTTTCCGTGGGGAAACACTGTGTGTGCCAATGACTCCTGTGTGCAGAAAATCTCTCCCCAGCACCAGAGGTGCAGGGAATCCTCTTAGTATGCAGAGCAATGTTCAAGGCAGGCCTCCAATGTTGGGAGAGCCTCCACTTCCCAACTGTCCAAATGCCTCAGAAACACACTTCTAGGGAGTGTGGGTCTGACAAGCAGAGCAGCCCGAGTGAGGAACATGGATTACAGGGAGAAGCCACTGGCCTGAGCATTCGCCCTGTAGGTCCTGGCTCAAGGCTCTCTGCACCAGGCCCAACCTGGAATGAGCCTGCAGCCTGGCCTCAAGTTCCAGGCTTGCCCGTTGCCCTGCTAGGTCGCGGCCCATCCCAGGCTGGGCCAGGCCTCCCTAGGGTCTGTGCTGGCCTAGGCCACTGCCAGGCAACAGGACCTCCATGGAGCACAGTTCATACGAGAAGGCAACAGGGTGTTGCCTGTGTGTCTCTTGCACTCCTGGGAAGCTGCAGGTCCAGAGGCTATGTATGCAGGTTGCCGTTGGAGCCTGGGGTCAAAACAGTCATGACCCCACTTTCAAGTGGGACTCCTGCTGCCTCTTATCTGCCTGACACATCCCCTTGCTGCCTGCGCTGTCTTCACTGCTGGCAGGCCTCTGTGTGCACAGCCCAGTCTAGGCCAAGGAAACAAGGTGCTTGGCTCCCCTTGCTAGGAGCTCCTCCTACAGCACTCTGGACCAGGGGACACATGCCCCTGGACCAGCAGCCTGCAAGGAAGCTGCAGCTTCGCCATCCAGAAAGGCCTGCTGCACGAGGCAGGAAGCCTTCTGCTAAGGACAACTTTCCCCCTCCAAAGCCTTGGAGGAGTTCATGGATGCTCGGGCCTGCAGTGTTCTCCATCAGAGAGCACTGGGTGCCCAATGGCTCCCCTGCGGCTTCCAAGCACCCTCCAGCCCAGATGCCCTTGGTGCCCACTCTGTTGCCAGAGGGAAGTCCTCAGTAGCACTCCCTAGCTTGTGCACCCAGAGTGCCTAATGTTTGGAAACTTCCTCCGGAACTCAGTGGGAATGAGGCTTCTCCTTCCACGCTTGTCAGCCAGCAGATGGAGCCACCGCCCCACCAAAACATCTCTCTGCATTGCCTTCAGCCATGGATCGCCTAGCTGTCCTCTCTCTGCCTCAAGCAGCAGCTCGAGTGCGCATGCAGCCTACAGAAAGGAGAGTGCCTTTTCTGGAGCACTGCTATGCTGTGGCAGCTCCCTGAAGGCCTCCTCGGGCCTCCTCTCCCCTAACACAGTTGTGCCATTCCAACCACCTGGGCCGCAAAGGTCACCCTAAGCAGGGCTCAGGGTTCGGCCTGTGTGTGTTTTCGTGGCTGGGACAGGGCAGATCCAGACGCTGGGGGCCCACTTGTGAATAGGGCCTGATGGGCATCGCCAGCATTCCCTGGTGGGGAAGCAGGACATCTGGGACCTCCAAGCTGCATGCAAATCCCCTCCCTGGCTGCCCCTCTTGCTTCTTCTCTGCTGCCAAGCCTCTCTCACCACACGTGCGTCTCACCAAAAGGAGCAGGCTGCTTGCCACTCTTTGCAAGGTGCTCATCCCACAAGCCTCATTTACTCAAAGAGGAGTGCAAATTGACCCATAACCTCCAGAGGAGCTGCAGTCTCTGCAGCCACAAAGGCCTGCAGCCGAGTCCATGACAGCCTGCTGCGTTGAGGGCTTCAAAGGGACAGTGCCCTGCATTCCTGTAAGGGAGCTTTTTGACACCACTTTCCGTGGGGAAACACTGTGTGTGCCAATGACTCCTGTGTGCAGAAAATCTCTCCCCAGCACCAGAGGTGCAGGGAATCCTCTTAGTATGCAGAGCAATGTTCAAGGCAGGCCTCCAATGTTGGGAGAGCCTCCACTTCCCAACTGTCCAAATGCCTCAGAAACACACTTCTAGGGAGTGTGGGTCTGACAAGCAGAGCAGCCCGAGTGAGGAACATGGATTACAGGGAGAAGCCACTGGCCTGAGCATTCGCCCTGTAGGTCCTGGCTCAAGGCTCTCTGCACCAGGCCCAACCTGGAATGAGCCTGCAGCCTGGCCTCAAGTTCCAGGCTTGCCCATTGCCCTGCTAGGTCGCGGCCCATCCCAGGCTGGGCCAGGCCTCCCTAGGGTCTGTGCTGGCCTAGGCCACTGCCAGGCAACAGGACCTCCATGGAGCACAGTTCATACGAGAAGGCAACAGGGTGTTGCCTGTGTGTCTCTTGCACTCCTGGGAAGCTGCAGGTCCAGAGGCTATGTATGCAGGTTGCCGTTGGAGCCTGGGGTCAAAACAGTCATGACCCCACTTTCAAGTGGGACTCCTGCTGCCTCTTATCTGCCTGACACATCCCCTTGCTGCCTGCGCTGTCTTCACTGCTGGCAGGCCTCTGTGTGCACAGCCCAGTCTAGGCCAAGGAAACAAGGTGCTTGGCTCCCCTTGCTAGGAGCTCCTCCTACAGCACTCTGGACCAGGGGACACATGCCCCTGGACCAGCAGCCTGCAAGGAAGCTGCAGCGTCGCCATCCAGAAAGGCCTGCTGCACGAGGCAGGAAGCCTTCTGCTAAGGACAACTTTCCCCCTCCAAAGCCTTGGAGGAGTTCATGGATGCTCGGGCCTGCAGTGTTCTCCATCAGAGAGCACTGGGTGCCCAATGGCTCCCCTGCGGCTTCCAAGCACCCTCCAGCCCAGATGCCCTTGGTGCCCACTCTGTTGCCAGAGGGAAGTCCTCAGTAGCACTCCCTAGCTTGTGCACCCAGAGTGCCTAATGTTTGGAAACTTCCTCCGGAACTCAGTGGGAATGAGGCTTCTCCTTCCACGCTTGTCAGCCAGCAGATGGAGCCACCGCTCCACCAAAAAAATCTCTCTGCATTGCCTTCAGCCATGGATCGCCTAGCTGTCCTCTCTCTGCCTCAAGCAGCAGCTCGAGTGCGCATGCAGCCTACAGAAAGGAGAGTGCCTTTTCTGGAGCACTGCTATGCTGTGGCAGCTCCCTGAAGGCCTCCTCGGGCCTCCTCTCCCCTAACACAGTTGTGCCACTCCAACCACCTGGGCCGCAAAGGTCACCCTAAGCAGGGCACAGGGTTCGGCCTGTGTGTGTTTTCGTGGCTGGGACAGGGCAGATCCAGACGCTGGGGGCCCACTTGTGAATAGGGCCTGATGGGCATCGCCAGCATTCCCTGGTGGGGAAGCAGGACATCTGGGACCTCCAAGCTGCATGCAAATCCCCTCCCTGGCTGCCCCTCTTGCTTCTTCTCTGCTGCCAAGCCTCTCTCACCACACGTGCGTCTCACCAAAAGGAGCAGGCTGCTTGCCACTCTTTGCAAGGTGCTCACCCCACAAGCCTCATTTACTCAAAGAGGAGTGCAAATTGACCCATAACCTCCAGAGGAGCTGCAGTCTCTGCAGCCACAAAGGCCTGCAGCCGAGTCCATGACAGCCTGCTGCGTTGAGGGCTTCAAAGGGACAGTGCCCTGCATTCCTGTAAGGGAGCTTTTTGACACCACTTTCCGTGGGGAAACACTGTGTGTGCCAATGACTCCTGTTTGCAGAAAATCTCTCCCCAGCACCAGAGGTGCAGGGAATCCTCTTAGTATGCAGAGCAATGTTCATGGCAGGCCTCCAATGTTGGGAGAGCCTCCACTTCCCAACTGTCCAAATGCCTCAGAAACACACTTCTAGGGAGTGTGGGTCTGACAAGCAGAGCAGCCCGCGTGAGGAACATGGATTACAGGGAGAAGCCACTGGCCTGAGCATTCGCCCTGTAGGTCCTGGCTCAAGGCTCTCTGCACCAGGCCCAACCTGGAATGAGCCTGCAGCCTGGCCTCAAGTTCCAGGCTTGCCCATTGCCCTGCTAGGTCGCGGCCCATCCCAGGCTGGGCCAGGCCTCCCTAGGGTCTGTGCTGGCCTAGGCCACTGCCAGGCAACAGGACCTCCATGGAGCACAGTTCATACGAGAAGGCAACAGGGTGTTGCCTGTGTGTCTCTTGCACTCCTGGGAAGCTGCAGGTCCAGAGGCTATGTATGCAGGTTGCCGTTGGAGCCTGGGGTCAAAACAGTCATGACCCCACTTTCAAGTGGGACTCCTGCTGCCTCTTATCTGCCTGACACATCCCCTTGCTGCCTGCGCTGTCTTCACTGCTGGCAGGCCTCTGTGTGCACAGCCCAGTCTAGGCCAAGGAAACAAGGTGCTTGGCTCCCCTTGCTAGGAGCTCCTCCTACAGCACTCTGGACCAGGGGACACATGCCCCTGGACCAGCAGCCTGCAAGGAAGCTGCAGCTTCGCCATCCAGAAAGGCCTGCTGCACGAGGCAGGAAGCCTTCTGCTAAGGACAACTTTCCCCCTCCAAAGCCTTGGAGGAGTTCATGGATGCTCGGGCCTGCAGTGTTCTCCATCAGAGAGCACTGGGTGCCCAATGGCTCCCCTGCGGCTTCCAAGCACCCTCCAGCCCAGATACCCTTGGTGCCCACTCTGTTGCCAGAGGGAAGTCCTCAGTAGCACTCCCTAGCTTGTGCACCCAGAGTGCCTAATGTTTGGAAACTTCCTCCGGAACTCAGTGGGAATGAGGCTTCTCCTTCCACGCTTGTCAGCCAGCAGATGGAGCCACCGCCCCACCAAAACATCTCTCTGCATTGCCTTCAGCCATGGATCGCCTAGCTGTCCTCTCTCTGCCTCAAGCAGCAGCTCGAGTGCGCATGCAGCCTACAGAAAGGAGAGTGCCTTTTCTGGAGCACTACTATGCTGTGGCAGCTCCCTGAAGGCCTCCTCGGGCCTCCTCTCCCCTAACACAGTTGTGCCATTCCAACCACCTGGGCCGCAAAGGTCACCCTAAGCAGGGCTCAGGGTTCGGCCTGTGTGTGTTTTCGTGGCTGGGACAGGGCAGATCCAGACGCTGGGGGCCCACTTGTGAATAGGGCCTGATGGGCATCGCCAGCATTCCCTGGTGGGGAAGCAGGACATCTGGGACCTCCAAGCTGCATGCAAATCCCCTCCCTGGCTGCCCCTCTTGCTTCTTCTCTGCTGCCAAGCCTCTCTCACCACACGTGCGTCTCACCAAAAGGAGCAGGCTGCTTGCCACTCTTTGCAAGGTGCTCACCCCACGAACCTCATTTACTCAAAGAGGAGTGCAAATTGACCCATAACCTCCAGAGGAGCTGCAGTCTCTGCAGCCACAAAGGCCTGCAGCCGAGTCCATGACAGCCTGCTGCGTTGAGGGCTTCAAAGGGACAGTGCCCTGCATTCCTGTAAGGGAGCTTTTTGACACCACTTTCCGTGGGGAAACACTGTGTGTGCCAATGACTCCTGTGTGCAGAAAATCTCTCCCCAGCACCAGAGGTGCAGGGAATCCTCTTAGTATGCAGAGCAATGTTCATGGCAGGCCTCCAATGTTGGGAGAGCCTCCACTTCCCAACTGTCCAAATGCCTCAGAAACACACTTCTATGGAGTGTGGGTCTGACAAGCAGAGCAGCCCGAGTGAGGAACATGGATTACAGGGAGAAGCCACTGGCCTGAGCATTCGCCCTGTAGGTCCTGGCTCAAGGCTCTCTGCACCAGGCCCAACCTGGAATGAGCCTGCAGCCTGGCCTCAAGTTCCAGGCTTGCCCATTGCCCTGCTAGGTCGCGGCCCATCCCAGGCTGGGCCAGGCCTCCCTAGGGTCTGTGCTGGCCTAGGCCACTGCCAGGCAACAGGACCTCCATGGAGCACAGTTCATACGAGAAGGCAACAGGGTGTTGCCTGTGTGTCTCTTGCACTCCTGGGAAGCTGCAGGTCCAGAGGCTATGTATGCAGGTTGCCGTTGGAGCCTGGGGTCAAAACAGTCATGACCCCACTTTCAAGTGGGACTCCTGCTGCCTCTTATCTGCCTGACACATCCCCTTGCTGCCTGCGCTGTCTTCACTGCTGGCAGGCCTCTGTGTGCACAGCCCAGTCTAGGCCAAGGAAACAAGGTGCTTGGCTCCCCTTGCTAGGAGCTCCTCCTACAGCACTCTGGACCAGGGGACACATGCCCCTGGACCAGCAGCCTGCAAGGAAGCTGCAGCTTCGCCATCCAGAAAGGCCTGCTGCATGAGGCAGGAAGCCTTCTGCTAAGGACAACTTTCCCCCTCCAAAGCCTTGGAGGAGTTCATGGATGCTCGGGCCTGCAGTGTTCTCCATCAGAGAGCACTGGGTGCCCAATGGCTCCCCTGCGGCTTCCAAGCACCCTCCAGCCCAGATGCCCTTGGTGCCCACTCTGTTGCCAGAGGGAAGTCCTCAGTAGCACTCCCTAGCTTGTGCACCCAGAGTGCCTAATGTTTGGAAACTTCCTCCGGAACTCAGTGGGAATGAGGCTTCTCCTTCCACGCTTGTCAGCCAGCAGATGGAGCCACCGCCCCACCAAAACATCTCTCTGCATTGCCTTCAGCCATGGATCGCCTAGCTGTCCTCTCTCTGCCTCAAGCAGCAGCTCGAGTGCGCATGCAGCCTACAGAAAGGAGAGTGCCTTTTCTGGAGCACTGCTATGCTGTGGCAGCTCCCTGAAGGCCTCCTCGGGCCTCCTCTCCCCTAACACAGTTGTGCCATTCCAACCACCTGGGCCGCAAAGGTCACCCTAAGCAGGGCTCAGGGTTCGGCCTGTGTGTGTTTTCGTGGCTGGGACAGGGCAGATCCAGACGCTGGGGGCCCACTTGTGAATAGGGCCTGATGGGCATCGCCAGCATTCCCTGGTGGGGAAGCAGGACATCTGGGACCTCCAAGCTGCATGCAAATCCCCTCCCTGGCTGCCCCTCTTGCTTCTTCTCTGCTGCCAAGCCTCTCTCACCACACGTGCGTCTCACCAAAAGGAGCAGGCTGCTTGCCACTCTTTGCAAGGTGCTCATCCCACAAGCCTCATTTACTCAAAGAGGAGTGCAAATTGACCCATAACCTCCAGAGGAGCTGCAGTCTCTGCAGCCACAAAGGCCTGCAGCCGAGTCCATGACAGCCTGCTGCGTTGAGGGCTTCAAAGGGACAGTGCCCTGCATTCCTGTAAGGGAGCTTTTTGACACCACTTTCCGTGGGGAAACACTGTGTGTGCCAATGACTCCTGTGTGCAGAAAATCTCTCCCCAGCACCAGAGGTGCAGGGAATCCTCTTAGTATGCAGAGCAATGTTCAAGGCAGGCCTCCAATGTTGGGAGAGCCTCCACTTCCCAACTGTCCAAATGCCTCAGAAACACACTTCTAGGGAGTGTGGGTCTGACAAGCAGAGCAGCCCGAGTGAGGAACATGGATTACAGGGAGAAGCCACTGGCCTGAGCATTCGCCCTGTAGGTCCTGGCTCAAGGCTCTCTGCACCAGGCCCAACCTGGAATGAGCCTGCAGCCTGGCCTCAAGTTCCAGGCTTGCCCATTGCCCTGCTAGGTCGCGGCCCATCCCAGGCTGGGCCAGGCCTCCCTAGGGTCTGTGCTGGCCTAGGCCACTGCCAGGCAACAGGACCTCCATGGAGCACAGTTCATACGAGAAGGCAACAGGGTGTTGCCTGTGTGTCTCTTGCACTCCTGGGAAGCTGCAGGTCCAGAGGCTATGTATGCAGGTTGCCGTTGGAGCCTGGGGTCAAAACAGTCATGACCCCACTTTCAAGTGGGACTCCTGCTGCCTCTTATCTGCCTGACACATCCCCTTGCTGCCTGCGCTGTCTTCACTGCTGGCAGGCCTCTGTGTGCACAGCCCAGTCTAGGCCAAGGAAACAAGGTGCTTGGCTCCCCTTGCTAGGAGCTCCTCCTACAGCACTCTGGACCAGGGGACACATGCCCCTGGACCAGCAGCCTGCAAGGAAGCTGCAGCGTCGCCATCCAGAAAGGCCTGCTGCACGAGGCAGGAAGCCTTCTGCTAAGGACAACTTTCCCCCTCCAAAGCCTTGGAGGAGTTCATGGATGCTCGGGCCTGCAGTGTTCTCCATCAGAGAGCACTGGGTGCCCAATGGCTCCCCTGCGGCTTCCAAGCACCCTCCAGCCCAGATGCCCTTGGTGCCCACTCTGTTGCCAGAGGGAAGTCCTCAGTAGCACTCCCTAGCTTGTGCACCCAGAGTGCCTAATGTTTGGAAACTTCCTCCGGAACTCAGTGGGAATGAGGCTTCTCCTTCCACGCTTGTCAGCCAGCAGATGGAGCCACCGCTCCACCAAAAAAATCTCTCTGCATTGCCTTCAGCCATGGATCGCCTAGCTGTCCTCTCTCTGCCTCAAGCAGCAGCTCGAGTGCGCATGCAGCCTACAGAAAGGAGAGTGCCTTTTCTGGAGCACTGCTATGCTGTGGCAGCTCCCTGAAGGCCTCCTCGGGCCTCCTCTCCCCTAACACAGTTGTGCCACTCCAACCACCTGGGCCGCAAAGGTCACCCTAAGCAGGGCACAGGGTTCGGCCTGTGTGTGTTTTCGTGGCTGGGACAGGGCAGATCCAGACGCTGGGGGCCCACTTGTGAATAGGGCCTGATGGGCATCGCCAGCATTCCCTGGTGGGGAAGCAGGACATCTGGGACCTCCAAGCTGCATGCAAATCCCCTCCCTGGCTGCCCCTCTTGCTTCTTCTCTGCTGCCAAGCCTCTCTCACCACACGTGCGTCTCACCAAAAGGAGCAGGCTGCTTGCCACTCTTTGCAAGGTGCTCACCCCACAAGCCTCATTTACTCAAAGAGGAGTGCAAATTGACCCATAACCTCCAGAGGAGCTGCAGTCTCTGCAGCCACAAAGGCCTGCAGCCGAGTCCATGACAGCCTGCTGCGTTGAGGGCTTCAAAGGGACAGTGCCCTGCATTCCTGTAAGGGAGCTTTTTGACACCACTTTCCGTGGGGAAACACTGTGTGTGCCAATGACTCCTGTTTGCAGAAAATCTCTCCCCAGCACCAGAGGTGCAGGGAATCCTCTTAGTATGCAGAGCAATGTTCATGGCAGGCCTCCAATGTTGGGAGAGCCTCCACTTCCCAACTGTCCAAATGCCTCAGAAACACACTTCTAGGGAGTGTGGGTCTGACAAGCAGAGCAGCCCGCGTGAGGAACATGGATTACAGGGAGAAGCCACTGGCCTGAGCATTCGCCCTGTAGGTCCTGGCTCAAGGCTCTCTGCACCAGGCCCAACCTGGAATGAGCCTGCAGCCTGGCCTCAAGTTCCAGGCTTGCCCATTGCCCTGCTAGGTCGCGGCCCATCCCAGGCTGGGCCAGGCCTCCCTAGGGTCTGTGCTGGCCTAGGCCACTGCCAGGCAACAGGACCTCCATGGAGCACAGTTCATACGAGAAGGCAACAGGGTGTTGCCTGTGTGTCTCTTGCACTCCTGGGAAGCTGCAGGTCCAGAGGCTATGTATGCAGGTTGCCGTTGGAGCCTGGGGTCAAAACAGTCATGACCCCACTTTCAAGTGGGACTCCTGCTGCCTCTTATCTGCCTGACACATCCCCTTGCTGCCTGCGCTGTCTTCACTGCTGGCAGGCCTCTGTGTGCACAGCCCAGTCTAGGCCAAGGAAACAAGGTGCTTGGCTCCCCTTGCTAGGAGCTCCTCCTACAGCACTCTGGACCAGGGGACACATGCCCCTGGACCAGCAGCCTGCAAGGAAGCTGCAGCTTCGCCATCCAGAAAGGCCTGCTGCACGAGGCAGGAAGCCTTCTGCTAAGGACAACTTTCCCCCTCCAAAGCCTTGGAGGAGTTCATGGATGCTCGGGCCTGCAGTGTTCTCCATCAGAGAGCACTGGGTGCCCAATGGCTCCCCTGCGGCTTCCAAGCACCCTCCAGCCCAGATACCCTTGGTGCCCACTCTGTTGCCAGAGGGAAGTCCTCAGTAGCACTCCCTAGCTTGTGCACCCAGAGTGCCTAATGTTTGGAAACTTCCTCCGGAACTCAGTGGGAATGAGGCTTCTCCTTCCACGCTTGTCAGCCAGCAGATGGAGCCACCGCCCCACCAAAACATCTCTCTGCATTGCCTTCAGCCATGGATCGCCTAGCTGTCCTCTCTCTGCCTCAAGCAGCAGCTCGAGTGCGCATGCAGCCTACAGAAAGGAGAGTGCCTTTTCTGGAGCACTGCTATGCTGTGGCAGCTCCCTGAAGGCCTCCTCGGGCCTCCTCTCCCCTAACACAGTTGTGCCATTCCAACCACCTGGGCCGCAAAGGTCACCCTAAGCAGGGCTCAGGGTTCGGCCTGTGTGTGTTTTCGTGGCTGGGACAGGGCAGATCCAGACGCTGGGGGCCCACTTGTGAATAGGGCCTGATGGGCATCGCCAGCATTCCCTGGTGGGGAAGCAGGACATCTGGGACCTCCAAGCTGCATGCAAATCCCCTCCCTGGCTGCCCCTCTTGCTTCTTCTCTGCTGCCAAGCCTCTCTCACCACACGTGCGTCTCACCAAAAGGAGCAGGCTGCTTGCCACTCTTTGCAAGGTGCTCACCCCACGAACCTCATTTACGCAAAGAGGAGTGCAAATTGACCCATAACCTCCAGAGGAGCTGCAGTCTCTGCAGCCACAAAGGCCTGCAGCCGAGTCCATGACAGCCTGCTGCGTTGAGGGCTTCAAAGGGACAGTGCCCTGCATTCCTGTAAGGGAGATTTTTGACACCACTTTCCGTGGGGAAACACTGTGTGTGCCAATGACTCCTGTGTGCAGAAAATCTCTCCCCAGCACCAGAGGTGCAGGGAATCCTCTTAGTATGCAGAGCAATGTTCATGGCAGGCCTCCAATGTTGGGAGAGCCTCCACTTCCCAACTGTCCAAATGCCTCAGAAACACACTTCTATGGAGTGTGGGTCTGACAAGCAGAGCAGCCCGAGTGAGGAACATGGATTACAGGGAGAAGCCACTGGCCTGAGCATTCGCCCTGTAGGTCCTGGCTCAAGGCTCTCTGCACCAGGCCCAACCTGGAATGAGCCTGCAGCCTGGCCTCAAGTTCCAGGCTTGCCCATTGCCCTGCTAGGTCGCGGCCCATCCCAGGCTGGGCCAGGCCTCCCTAGGGTCTGTGCTGGCCTAGGCCACTGCCAGGCAACAGGACCTCCATGGAGCACAGTTCATACGAGAAGGCAACAGGGTGTTGCCTGTGTGTCTCTTGCACTCCTGGGAAGCTGCAGGTCCAGAGGCTATGTATGCAGGTTGCCGTTGGAGCCTGGGGTCAAAACAGTCATGACCCCACTTTCAAGTGGGACTCCTGCTGCCTCTTATCTGCCTGACACATCCCCTTGCTGCCTGCGCTGTCTTCACTGCTGGCAGGCCTCTGTGTGCACAGCCCAGTCTAGGCCAAGGAAACAAGGTGCTTGGCTCCCCTTGCTAGGAGCTCCTCCTACAGCACTCTGGACCAGGGGACACATGCCCCTGGACCAGCAGCCTGCAAGGAAGCTGCAGCTTCGCCATCCAGAAAGGCCTGCTGCACGAGGCAGGAAGCCTTCTGCTAAGGACAACTTTCCCCCTCCAAAGCCTTGGAGGAGTTCATGGATGCTCGGGCCTGCAGTGTTCTCCATCAGAGAGCACTGGGTGCCCAATGGCTCCCCTGCGGCTTCCAAGCACCCTCCAGCCCAGATGCCCTTGGTGCCCACTCTGTTGCCAGAGGGAAGTCCTCAGTAGCACTCCCTAGCTTGTGCACCCAGAGTGCCTAATGTTTGGAAACTTCCTCCGGAACTCAGTGGGAATGAAGCTTCTCCTTCCACGCTTGTCAGCCAGCAGATGGAGCCACCACCACACCAAAACATCTCTCTGCATTGCCTTCAGCCATGGATCGCCTAGCTGTCCTCTCTCTGCCTCAAGCAGCAGCTCGAGTGCGCATGCAGCCTACAGAAAGGAGAGTGCCTTTTCTGGAGCACTGCTATGCTGTGGCAGCTCCCTGAAGGCCTCCTCGGGCCTCCTCTCCCCTAACACAGTTGTGCCATTCCAACCACGTGGGCCACAAAGGTCACCCTAAGCAGGGCTCAGGGTTCGGCCTGTGTGTGTTTTCGTGGCTGGGACAGGGCAGATCCAGACGCTGGGGGCCCACTTGTGAATAGGGCCTGATGGGCATCGCCAGCATTCCCTGGTGGGGAAGCAGGACATCTGGGACCTCCAAGCTGCATGCAAATCCCCTCCCTGGCTGCCCCTCTTGCTTCTTCTCTGCTGCCAAGCCTCTCTCACCACACGTGCGTCTCACCAAAAGGAGCAGGCTGCTTGCCACTCTTTGCAAGGTGCTCACCCCACGAACCTCATTTACGCAAAGAGGAGTGCAAATTGACCCATAACCTCCAGAGGAGCTGCAGTCTCTGCAGCCACAAAGGCCTGCAGCCGAGTCCATGACAGCCTGCTGCGTTGAGGGCTTCAAAGGGACAGTGCCCTGCATTCCTGTAAGGGAGCTTTTTGACACCACTTTCCGTGGGGAAACACTGTGTGTGCCAATGACTCCTGTGTGCAGAAAATCTCTCCCCAGCACCAGAGGTGCAGGGAATCCTCTTAGTATGCAGAGCAATGTTCATGGCAGGCCTCCAATGTTGGGAGAGCCTCCACTTCCCAACTGTCCAAATGCCTCAGAAACACACTTCTAGGGAGTGTGGGTCTGACAAGCAGAGCAGCCCGAGTGAGGAACATGGATTACAGGGAGAAGCCACTGGCCTGAGCATTCGCCCTGTAGGTCCTGGCTCAAGGCTCTCTGCACCAGGCCCAACCTGGAATGAGCCTGCAGCCTGGCCTCAAGTTCCAGGCTTGCCCATTGCCCTGCTAGGTCGCGGCCCATCCCAGGCTGGGCCAGGCCTCCCTAGGGTCTGTGCTGGCCTAGGCCACTGCCAGGCAACAGGACCTCCATGGAGCACAGTTCATACGAGAAGGCAACAGGGTGTTGCCTGTGTGTCTCTTGCACTCCTGGGAAGCTGCAGGTCCAGAGGCTATGTATGCAGGTTGCCGTTGGAGCCTGGGGTCAAAACAGTCATGACCCCACTTTCAAGTGGGACTCCTGCTGCCTCTTATCTGCCTGACACATCCCCTTGCTGCCTGCGCTGTCTTCACTGCTGGCAGGCCTCTGTGTGCACAGCCCAGTCTAGGCCAAGGAAACAAGGTGCTTGGCTCCCCTTGCTAGGAGCTCCTCCTACAGCACTCTGGACCAGGGGACACATGCCCCTGGACCAGCAGCCTGCAAGGAAGCTGCAGCTTCGCCATCCAGAAAGGCCTGCTGCACGAGGCAGGAAGCCTTCTGCTAAGGACAACTTTCCCCCTCCAAAGCCTTGGAGGAGTTCATGGATGCTCGGGCCTGCAGTGTTCTCCATCAGAGAGCACTGGGTGCCCAATGGCTCCCCTGCGGCTTCCAAGCACCCTCCAGCCCAGATGCCCTTGGTGCCCACTCTGTTGCCAGAGGGAAGTCCTCAGTAGCACTCCCTAGCTTGTGCACCCAGAGTGCCTAATGTTTGGAAACTTCCTCCGGAACTCAGTGGGAATGAGGCTTCTCCTTCCACGCTTGTCAGCCAGCAGATGGAGCCACCACCACACCAAAACATCTCTCTGCATTGCCTTCAGCCATGGATCGCCTAGCTGTCCTCTCTCTGCCTCAAGCAGCAGCTCGAGTGCGCATGCAGCCTACAGAAAGGAGAGTGCCTTTTCTGGAGCACTGCTATGCTGTGGCAGCTCCCTGAAGGCCTCCTCGGGCCTCCTCTCCCCTAACACAGTTGTGCCATTCCAACCACGTGGGCCACAAAGGTCACCCTAAGCAGGGCTCAGGGTTCGGCCTGTGTGTGTTTTCGTGGCTGGGACAGGGCAGATCCAGACGCTGGGGGCCCACTTGTGAATAGGGCCTGATGGGCATCGCCAGCATTCCCTGGTGGGGAAGCAGGACATCTGGGACCTCCAAGCTGCATGCAAATCCCCTCCCTGGCTGCCCCTCTTGCTTCTTCTCTGCTGCCAAGCCTCTCTCACCACACGTGCGTCTCACCAAAAGGAGCAGGCTGCTTGCCACTCTTTGCAAGGTGCTCACCCCACGAACCTCATTTACGCAAAGAGGAGTGCAAATTGACCCATAACCTCCAGAGGAGCTGCAGTCTCTGCAGCCACAAAGGCCTGCAGCCGAGTCCATGACAGCCTGCTGCGTTGAGGGCTTCAAAGGGACAGTGCCCTGCATTCCTGTAAGGGAGATTTTTGACACCACTTTCCGTGGGGAAACACTGTGTGTGCCAATGACTCCTGTGTGCAGAAAATCTCTCCCCAGCACCAGAGGTGCAGGGAATCCTCTTAGTATGCAGAGCAATGTTCATGGCAGGCCTCCAATGTTGGGAGAGCCTCCACTTCCCAACTGTCCAAATGCCTCAGAAACACACTTCTATGGAGTGTGGGTCTGACAAGCAGAGCAGCCCGAGTGAGGAACATGGATTACAGGGAGAAGCCACTGGCCTGAGCATTCGCCCTGTAGGTCCTGGCTCAAGGCTCTCTGCACCAGGCCCAACCTGGAATGAGCCTGCAGCCTGGCCTCAAGTTCCAGGCTTGCCCATTGCCCTGCTAGGTCGCGGCCCATCCCAGGCTGGGCCAGGCCTCCCTAGGGTCTGTGCTGGCCTAGGCCACTGCCAGGCAACAGGACCTCCATGGAGCACAGTTCATACGAGAAGGCAACAGGGTGTTGCCTGTGTGTCTCTTGCACTCCTGGGAAGCTGCAGGTCCAGAGGCTATGTATGCAGGTTGCCGTTGGAGCCTGGGGTCAAAACAGTCATGACCCCACTTTCAAGTGGGACTCCTGCTGCCTCTTATCTGCCTGACACATCCCCTTGCTGCCTGCGCTGTCTTCACTGCTGGCAGGCCTCTGTGTGCACAGCCCAGTCTAGGCCAAGGAAACAAGGTGCTTGGCTCCCGTTGCTAGGAGCTTCTCCTACAGCACTCTGGACCAGGGGACACATGCCCCTGGACCAGCAGCCTGCAAGGAAGCTGCAGCTTCGCCATCCAGAAAGGCCTGCTGCACGAGGCAGGAAGCCTTCTGCTAAGGACAACTTTCCCCCTCCAAAGCCTTGGAGGAGTTCATGGATGCTCGGGCCTGCAGTGTTCTCCATCAGAGAGCACTGGGTGCCCAATGGCTCCCCTGCGGCTTCCAAGCACCCTCCAGCCCAGATGCCCTTGGTGCCCACTCTGTTGCCAGAGGGAAGTCCTCAGTAGCACTCCCTAGCTTGTGCACCCAGAGTGCCTAATGTTTGGAAACTTCCTCCGGAACTCAGTGGGAATGAGGCTTCTCCTTCCACGCTTGTCAGCCAGCAGATGGAGCCACCGCCCCACCAAAACATCTCTCTGCATTGCCTTCAGCCATGGATCGCCTAGCTGTCCTCTCTCTGCCTCAAGCAGCAGCTCGAGTGCGCATGCAGCCTACAGAAAGGAGAGTGCCTTTTCTGGAGCACTGCTATGCTGTGGCAGCTCCCTGAAGGCCTCCTCGGGCCTCCTCTCCCCTAACACAGTTGTGCCATTCCAACCACCTGGGCCGCAAAGGTCACCCTAAGCAGGGCTCAGGGTTCGGCCTGTGTGTGTTTTCGTGGCTGGGACAGGGCAGATCCAGACGCTGGGGGCCCACTTGTGAATAGGGCCTGATGGGCATCGCCAGCATTCCCTGGTGGGGAAGCAGGACATCTGGGACCTCCAAGCTGCATGCAAATCCCCTCCCTGGCTGCCCCTCTTGCTTCTTCTCTGCTGCCAAGCCTCTCTCACCACACGTGCGTCTCACCAAAAGGAGCAGGCTGCTTGCCACTCTTTGCAAGGTGCTCATCCCACAAGCCTCATTTACTCAAAGAGGAGTGCAAATTGACCCATAACCTCCAGAGGAGCTGCAGTCTCTGCAGCCACAAAGGCCTGCAGCCGAGTCCATGACAGCCTGCTGCGTTGAGGGCTTCAAAGGGACAGTGCCCTGCATTCCTGTAAGGGAGCTTTTTGACACCACTTTCCGTGGGGAAACACTGTGTGTGCCAATGACTCCTGTGTGCAGAAAATCTCTCCCCAGCACCAGAGGTGCAGGGAATCCTCTTAGTATGCAGAGCAATGTTCAAGGCAGGCCTCCAATGTTGGGAGAGCCTCCACTTCCCAACTGTCCAAATGCCTCAGAAACACACTTCTAGGGAGTGTGGGTCTGACAAGCAGAGCAGCCCGAGTGAGGAACATGGATTACAGGGAGAAGCCACTGGCCTGAGCATTCGCCCTGTAGGTCCTGGCTCAAGGCTCTCTGCACCAGGCCCAACCTGGAATGAGCCTGCAGCCTGGCCTCAAGTTCCAGGCTTGCCCATTGCCCTGCTAGGTCGCGGCCCATCCCAGGCTGGGCCAGGCCTCCCTAGGGTCTGTGCTGGCCTAGGCCACTGCCAGGCAACAGGACCTCCATGGAGCACAGTTCATACGAGAAGGCAACAGGGTGTTGCCTGTGTGTCTCTTGCACTCCTGGGAAGCTGCAGGTCCAGAGGCTATGTATGCAGGTTGCCGTTGGAGCCTGGGGTCAAAACAGTCATGACCCCACTTTCAAGTGGGACTCCTGCTGCCTCTTATCTGCCTGACACATCCCCTTGCTGCCTGCGCTGTCTTCACTGCTGGCAGGCCTCTGTGTGCACAGCCCAGTCTAGGCCAAGGAAACAAGGTGCTTGGCTCCCCTTGCTAGGAGCTCCTCCTACAGCACTCTGGACCAGGGGACACATGCCCCTGGACCAGCAGCCTGCAAGGAAGCTGCAGCGTCGCCATCCAGAAAGGCCTGCTGCACGAGGCAGGAAGCCTTCTGCTAAGGACAACTTTCCCCCTCCAAAGCCTTGGAGGAGTTCATGGATGCTCGGGCCTGCAGTGTTCTCCATCAGAGAGCACTGGGTGCCCAATGGCTCCCCTGCGGCTTCCAAGCACCCTCCAGCCCAGATGCCCTTGGTGCCCACTCTGTTGCCAGAGGGAAGTCCTCAGTAGCACTCCCTAGCTTGTGCACCCAGAGTGCCTAATGTTTGGAAACTTCCTCCGGAACTCAGTGGGAATGAGGCTTCTCCTTCCACGCTTGTCAGCCAGCAGATGGAGCCACCGCCCCACCAAAACATCTCTCTGCATTGCCTTCAGCCATGGATCGCCTAGCTGTCCTCTCTCTGCCTCAAGCAGCAGCTCGAGTGCGCATGCAGCCTACAGAAAGGAGAGTGCCTTTTCTGGAGCACTGCTATGCTGTGGCAGCTCCCTGAAGGCCTCCTCGGGCCTCCTCTCCCCTAACACAGTTGTGCCATTCCAACCACCTGGGCCGCAAAGGTCAACCTAAGCAGGGCTCAGGGTTCGGCCTGTGTGTATTATCGTGGCTGGGACAGGGCAGATCCAGACGCTGGGGGCCCACTTGTGAATAGGGCCTGATGGGCATCGCCAGCATTCCCTGGTGGGGAAGCAGGACATCTGGGACCTCCAAGCTGCATGCAAATCCCCTCCCTGGCTGCCCCTCTTGCTTCTTCTCTGCTGCCAAGCCTCTCTCACCACACGTGCGTCTCACCAAAAGGAGCAGGCTGCTTGCCACTCTTTGCAAGGTGCTCACCCCACAAACCTCATTTACTCAAAGAGGAGTGCAAATTGACCCATAACCTCCAGAGGAGCTGCAGTCTCTGCAGCCACAAAGGCCTGCAGCCGAGTCCATGACAGCCTGCTGCGTTGAGGGCTTCAAAGGGACAGTGCCCTGCATTCCTGTAAGGGAGCTTTTTGACACCACTTTCCGTGGGGAAACACTGTGTGTGCCAATGACTCCTGTGTGCAGAAAATCTCTCCCCAGCACCAGAGGTGCAGGGAATCCTCTTAGTATGCAGAGCAATGTTCAAGGCAGGCCTCCAATGTTGGGAGAGCCTCCACTTCCCAACTGTCCAAATGCCTCAGAAACACACTTCTAGGGAGTGTGGGTCTGACAAGCAGAGCAGCCCGAGTGAGGAACATGGATTACAGGGAGAAGCCACTGGCCTGAGCATTCGCCCTGTAGGTCCTGGCTCAAGGCTCTATGCACCAGGCCCAACCTGGAATGAGCCTGCAGCCTGGCCTCAAGTTCCAGGCTTGCCCGTTGCCCTGCTAGGTCGCGGCCCATCCCAGGCTGGGCCAGGCCTCCCTAGGGTCTGTGCTGGCCTAGGCCACTGCCAGGCAACAGGACCTCCATGGAGCACAGTTCATACGAGAAGGCAACAGGGTGTTGCCTGTGTGTCTCTTGCACTCCTGGGAAGCTGCAGGTCCAGAGGCTATGTATGCAGGTTGCCGTTGGAGCCTGGGGTCAAAACAGTCATGACCCCACTTTCAAGTGGGACTCCTGCTGCCTCTTATCTGCCTGACACATCCCCTTGCTGCCTGCGCTGTCTTCACTGCTGGCAGGCCTCTGTGTGCACAGCCCAGTCTAGGCCAAGGAAACAAGGTGCTTGGCTCCCCTTGCTAGGAGCTCCTCCTACAGCACTCTGGACCTGGGGACACATGCCCCGGGACCAGCAGCCTGCAAGGAAGCTGCAGCTTCGCCATCCAGAAAGGCCTGCTGCACGAGGCAGGAAGCCTTCTGCTAAGGACAACTTTCCCCCTCCAAAGCCTTGGAGGAGTTCATGGATGCTCGGGCCTGCAGTGTTCTCCATCAGAGAGCACTGGGTGCCCAATGGCTCCCCTGCGGCTTCCAAGCACCCTCCAGCCCAGATGCCCTTGGTGCCCACTCTGTTGCCAGAGGGAAGTCCTCAGTAGCACTCCCTAGCTTGTGCACCCAGAGTGCCTAATGTTTGGAAACTTCCTCCGGAACTCAGTGGGAATGAGGCTTCTCCTTCCACACTTGTCAGCCAGCAGATGGAGCCACCGCTCCACCAAAAAAATCTCTCTGCATTGCCTTCAGCCATGGATCGCCTAGCTGTCCTCTCTCTGCCTCAAGCAGCAGCTCGAGTGCGCATGCAGCCTACAGAAAGGAGAGTGCCTTTTCTGGAGCACTGCTATGCTGTGGCAGCTCCCTGAAGGCCTCCTCGGGCCTCCTCTCCCCTAACACAGTTGTGCCACTCCAACCACCTGGGCCGCAAAGGTCACCCTAAGCAGGGCACAGGGTTCGGCCTGTGTGTGTTTTCGTGGCTGGGACAGGGCAGATCCAGACGCTGGGGGCCCACTTGTGAATAGGGCCTGATGGGCATCGCCAGCATTCCCTGGTGGGGAAGCAGGACATCTGGGACCTCCAAGCTGCATGCAAATCCCCTCCCTGGCTGCCCCTCTTGCTTCTTCTCTGCTGCCAAGCCTCTCTCACCACACGTGCGTCTCACCAAAAGGAGCAGGCTGCTTGCCACTCTTTGCAAGGTGCTCACCCCACAAGCCTCATTTACTCAAAGAGGAGTGCAAATTGACCCATAACCTCCAGAGGAGCTGCAGTCTCTGCAGCCACAAAGGCCTGCAGCCGAGTCCATGACAGCCTGCTGCGTTGAGGGCTTCAAAGGGACAGTGCCCTGCATTCCTGTAAGGGAGCTTTTTGACACCACTTTCCGTGGGGAAACACTGTGTGTGCCAATGACTCCTGTGTGCAGAAAATCTCTCCCCAGCACCAGAGGTGCAGGGAATCCTCTTAGTATGCAGAGCAATGTTCAAGGCAGGCCTCCAATGTTGGGAGAGCCTCCACTTCCCAACTGTCCAAATGCCTCAGAAACACACTTCTAGGGAGTGTGGGTCTGACAAGCAGAGCAGCCCGCGTGAGGAACATGGATTACAGGGAGAAGCCACTGGCCTGAGCATTCGCCCTGTAGGTCCTGGCTCAAGGCTCTCTGCACCAGGCCCAACCTGGAATGAGCCTGCAGCCTGGCCTCAAGTTCCAGGCTTGCCCATTGCCCTGCTAGGTCGCGGCCCATCCCAGGCTGGGCCAGGCCTCCCTAGGGTCTGTGCTGGCCTAGGCCACTGCCAGGCAACAGGACCTCCATGGAGCACAGTTCATACGAGAAGGCAACAGGGTGTTGCCTGTGTGTCTCTTGCACTCCTGGGAAGCTGCAGGTCCAGAGGCTATGTATGCAGGTTGCCGTTGGAGCCTGGGGTCAAAACAGTCATGACCCCACTTTCAAGTGGGACTCCTGCTGCCTCTTATCTGCCTGACACATCCCCTTGCTGCCTGCGCTGTCTTCACTGCTGGCAGGCCTCTGTGTGCACAGCCCAGTCTAGGCCAAGGAAACAAGGTGCTTGGCTCCCCTTGCTAGGAGCTCCTCCTACAGCACTCTGGACCAGGGGACACATGCCCCTGGACCAGCAGCCTGCAAGGAAGCTGCAGCTTCGCCATCCAGAAAGGCCTGCTGCACGAGGCAGGAAGCCTTCTGCTAAGGACAACTTTCCCCCTCCAAAGCCTTGGAGGAGTTCATGGATGCTCGGGCCTGCAGTGTTCTCCATCAGAGAGCACTGGGTGCCCAATGGCTCCCCTGCGGCTTCCAAGCACCCTCCAGCCCAGATACCCTTGGTGCCCACTCTGTTGCCAGAGGGAAGTCCTCAGTAGCACTCCCTAGCTTGTGCACCCAGAGTGCCTAATGTTTGGAAACTTCCTCCGGAACTCAGTGGGAATGAGGCTTCTCCTTCCACGCTTGTCAGCCAGCAGATGGAGCCACCGCCCCACCAAAACATCTCTCTGCATTGCCTTCAGCCATGGATCGCCTAGCTGTCCTCTCTCTGCCTCAAGCAGCAGCTCGAGTGCGCATGCAGCCTACAGAAAGGAGAGTGCCTTTTCTGGAGCACTACTATGCTGTGGCAGCTCCCTGAAGGCCTCCTCGGGCCTCCTCTCCCCTAACACAGTTGTGCCATTCCAACCACCTGGGCCGCAAAGGTCACCCTAAGCAGGGCTCAGGGTTCGGCCTGTGTGTGTTTTCGTGGCTGGGACAGGGCAGATCCAGACGCTGGGGGCCCACTTGTGAATAGGGCCTGATGGGCATCGCCAGCATTCCCTGGTGGGGAAGCAGGACATCTGGGACCTCCAAGCTGCATGCAAATCCCCTCCCTGGCTGCCCCTCTTGCTTCTTCTCTGCTGCCAAGCCTCTCTCACCACACGTGCGTCTCACCAAAAGGAGCAGGCTGCTTGCCACTCTTTGCAAGGTGCTCACCCCACAAGCCTCATTTACTCAAAGAGGAGTGCAAATTGACCCATAACCTCCAGAGGAGCTGCAGTCTCTGCAGCCACAAAGGCCTGCAGCCGAGTCCATGACAGCCTGCTGCGTTGAGGGCTTCAAAGGGACAGTGCCCTGCATTCCTGTAAGGGAGCTTTTTGACACCACTTTCCGTGGGGAAACACTGTGTGTGCCAATGACTCCTGTGTGCAGAAAATCTCTCCCCAGCACCAGAGGTGCAGGGAATCCTCTTAGTATGCAGAGCAATGTTCAAGGCAGGCCTCCAATGTTGGGAGAGCCTCCACTTCCCAACTGTCCAAATGCCTCAGAAACACACTTCTATGGAGTGTGGGTCTGACAAGCAGAGCAGCCCGCGTGAGGAACATGGATTACAGGGAGAAGCCACTGGCCTGAGCATTCGCCCTGTAGGTCCTGGCTGAAGGCTCTCTGCACCAGGCCCAACCTGGAATGAGCCTGCAGCCTGGCCTCAAGTTCCAGGCTTGCCCATTGCCCTGCTAGGTCGCGGCCCATCCCAGGCTGGGCCAGGCCTCCCTAGGGTCTGTGCTGGCCTAGGCCACTGCCAGGCAACAGGACCTCCATGGAGCACAGTTCATACGAGAAGGCAACAGGGTGTTGCCTGTGTGTCTCTTGCACTCCTGGGAAGCTGCAGGTCCAGAGGCTATGTATGCAGGTTGCCGTTGGAGCCTGGGGTCAAAACAGTCATGACCCCACTTTCAAGTGGGACTCCTGCTGCCTCTTATCTGCCTGACACATCCCCTTGCTGCCTGCGCTGTCTTCACTGCTGGCAGGCCTCTGTGTGCACAGCCCAGTCTAGGCCAAGGAAACAAGGTGCTTGGCTCCCCTTGCTAGGAGCTCCTCCTACAGCACTCTGGACCAGGGGACACATGCCCCTGGACCAGCAGCCTGCAAGGGAGCTGCAGCTTCGCCATCCAGAAAGGCCTGCTGCACGAGGCAGGAAGCCTTCTGCTAAGGACAACTTTCCCCCTCCAAAGCCTTGCAGGAGTTCATGGATGCTCGGGCCTGCAGTGTTCTCCATCAGAGAGCACTGGGTGCCCAATGGCTCCCCTGCGGCTTCCAAGCACCCTCCAGCCCAGATACCCTTGGTGCCCACTCTGTTGCCAGAGGGAAGTCCTCAGTAGCACTCCCTAGCTTGTGCACCCAGAGTGCCTAATGTTTGGAAACTTCCTCCGGAACTCAGTGGGAATGAGGCTTCTCCTTCCACGCTTGTCAGCCAGCAGATGGAGCCACCGCCCCACCAAAACATCTCTCTGCATTGCCTTCAGCCATGGATCGCCTAGCTGTCCTCTCTCTGCCTCAAGCAGCAGCTCGAGTGCGCATGCAGCCTACAGAAAGGAGAGTGCCTTTTCTGGAGCACTACTATGCTGTGGCAGCTCCCTGAAGGCCTCCTCGGGCCTCCTCTCCCCTAACACAGTTGTGCCATTCCAACCACCTGGGCCGCAAAGGTCACCCTAAGCAGGGCTCAGGGTTCGGCCTGTGTGTGTTTTCGTGGCTGGGACAGGGCAGATCCAGACGCTGGGGGCCCACTTGTGAATTGGGCCTGATGGGCATCGCCAGCATTCCCTGGTGGGGAAGCAGGACATCTGGGACCTCCAAGCTGCATGCAAATCCCCTCCCTGGCTGCCCCTCTTGCTTCTTCTCTGCTGCCAAGCCTCTCTCACCACACGTGCGTCTCACCAAAAGGAGCAGGCTGCTTGCCACTCTTTGCAAGGTGCTCACCCCACGAACCTCATTTACTCAAAGAGGAGTGCAAATTGACCCATAACCTCCAGAGGAGCTGCAGTCTCTGCAGCCACAAAGGCCTGCAGCCGAGTCCATGACAGCCTGCTGCGTTGAGGGCTTCAAAGGGACAGTGCCCTGCATTCCTGTAAGGGAGCTTTTTGACACCACTTTCCGTGGGGAAACACTGTGTGTGCCAATGACTCCTGTGTGCAGAAAATCTCTCCCCAGCACCAGAGGTGCAGGGAATCCTCTTAGTATGCAGAGCAATGTTCATGGCAGGCCTCCAATGTTGGGAGAGCCTCCACTTCCCAACTGTCCAAATGCCTCAGAAACACACTTCTATGGAGTGTGGGTCTGACAAGCAGAGCAGCCCGAGTGAGGAACATGGATTACAGGGAGAAGCCACTGGCCTGAGCATTCGCCCTGTAGGTCCTGGCTCAAGGCTCTCTGCACCAGGCCCAACCTGGAATGAGCCTGCAGCCTGGCCTCAAGTTCCAGGCTTGCCCATTGCCCTGCTAGGTCGCGGCCCATCCCAGGCTGGGCCAGGCCTCCCTAGGGTCTGTGCTGGCCTAGGCCACTGCCAGGCAACAGAACCTCCATGGAGCACAGTTCATACAAGAAGGCAACAGGGTGTTGCCTGTGTGTCTCTTGCACTCCTGGGAAGCTGCAGGTCCAGAGGCTATGTATGCAGGTTGCCGTTGGAGCCTGGGGTCAAAACAGTCATGACCCCACTTTCAAGTGGGACTCCTGCTGCCTCTTATCTGCCTGACACATCCCCTAGCTGCCTGCGCTGCCTTAACTGCTGGTAGGCCTCTGTGTGCACAGCCCAGTCTAGGCCAAGGAAACAAGGTGCTTGGCTCCCCTTGCTAGGAGCTCCTCCTACAGCACTCTGGACCAGGGGACACATGCCCCTGGACCAGCAGCCTGCAAGGAAGCTGCAGCTTCGCCATCCAGAAAGGCCTGCTGCACGAGGCAGGAAGCCTTCTGCTAAGGACAACTTTCCCCCTCCAAAGCCTTGGAGGAGTTCATGGATGCTCGGGCCTGCAGTGTTCTCCATCAGAGAGCACTGGGTGCCCAATGGCTCCCCTGCGGCTTCCAAGCACCCTCCAGCCCAGATGCCCTTGGTGCCCACTCTGTTGCCAGAGGGAAGTCCTCAGTAGCACTCCCTAGCTTGTGCACCCAGAGTGCCTAATGTTTGGAAACTTCCTCCGGAACTCAGTGGGAATGAGGCTTCTCCTTCCACGCTTGTCAGCCAGCAGATGGAGCCACCGCCCCACCAAAACATCTCTCTGCATTGCCTTCAGCCATGGATCGCCTAGCTGTCCTCTCTCTGCCTCAAGCAGCAGCTCGAGTGCGCATGCAGCCTACAGAAAGGAGAGTGCCTTTTCTGGAGCACTGCTATGCTGTGGCAGCTCCCTGAAGGCCTCCTCGGGCCTCCTCTCCCCTAACACAGTGGTGCCATTCCAACCACCTGGGCCGCAAAGGTCACCCTAAGCAGGGCTCAGGGTTCGGCCTGTGTGTGTTTTCGTGGCTGGGACAGGGCAGATCCAGAAGCTGGGGGCCCACTTGTGAATAGGGCCTGATGGGCATCGCCAGCATTCCCTGGTGGGGAAGCAGGACATCTGCGACCTCCAAGCTGCATGCAAATCCCCTCCCTGGCTGCCCCTCTTGCTTCTTCTCTGCTGCCAAGCCTCTCTCACCACACGTGCGTCTCACCAAAAGGAGCAGGCTGCTTGCCACTCTTTGCAAGGTGCTCATCCCACAAGCCTCATTTACTCAAAGAGGAGTGCAAATTGACCCATAACCTCCAGAGGAGCTGCAGTCTCTGCAGCCACAAAGGCCTGCAGCCGAGTCCATGACAGCCTGCTGCGTTGAGGGCTTCAAAGGGACAGTGCCCTGCATTCCTGTAAGGGAGCTTTTTGACACCACTTTCCGTGGGGAAACACTGTGTGTGCCAATGACTCCTGTGTGCAGAAAATCTCTCCCCAGCACCAGAGGTGCAGGGAATCCTCTTAGTATGCAGAGCAATGTTCAAGGCAGGCCTCCAATGTTGGGAGAGCCTCCACTTCCCAACTGTCCAAATGCCTCAGAAACACACTTCTAGGGAGTGTGGGTCTGACAAGCAGAGCAGCCCGAGTGAGGAACATGGATTACAGGGAGAAGCCACTGGCCTGAGCATTCGCCCTGTAGGTCCTGGCTCAAGGCTCTCTGCACCAGGCCCAACCTGGAATGAGCCTGCAGCCTGGCCTCAAGTTCCAGGCTTGCCCATTGCCCTGCTAGGTCGCGGCCCATCCCAGGCTGGGCCAGGCCTCCCTAGGGTCTGTGCTGGCCTAGGCCACTGCCAGGCAACAGGACCTCCATGGAGCACAGTTCATACGAGAAGGCAACAGGGTGTTGCCTGTGTGTCTCTTGCACTCCTGGGAAGCTGCAGGTCCAGAGGCTATGTATGCAGGTTGCCGTTGGAGCCTGGGGTCAAAACAGTCATGACCCCACTTTCAAGTGGGACTCCTGCTGCCTCTTATCTGCCTGACACATCCCCTTGCTGCCTGCGCTGTCTTCACTGCTGGCAGGCCTCTGTGTGCACAGCCCAGTCTAGGCCAAGGAAACAAGGTGCTTGGCTCCCCTTGCTAGGAGCTCCTCCTACAGCATTCTGGACCAGGGGACACATGCCCCTGGACCAGCAGCCTGCAAGGAAGCTGCAGCTTCGCCATCCAGAAAGGCCTGCTGCACGAGGCAGGAAGCCTTCTGCTAAGGACAACTTTCCCCCTCCAAAGCCTTGGAGGAGTTCATGGATGCTCGGGCCTGCAGTGTTCTCCATCAGAGAGCACTGGGTGCCCAATGGCTCCCCTGCGGCTTCCAAGCACCCTCCAGCCCAGATGCCCTTGGTGCCCACTCTGTTGCCAGAGGGAAGTCCTCAGTAGCACTCCCTAGCTTGTGCACCCAGAGTGCCTAATGTTTGGAAACTTCCTCCGGAACTCAGTGGGAATGAGGCTTCTCCTTCCACGCTTGTCAGCCAGCAGATGGAGCCACCGCCCCACCAAAACATCTCTCTGCATTGCCTTCAGCCATGGATCGCCTAGCTGTCCTCTCTCTGCCTCAAGCAGCAGCTCGAGTGCGCATGCAGCCTACAGAAAGGAGAGTGCCTTTTCTGGAGCACTGCTATGCTGTGGCAGCTCCCTGAAGGCCTCCTCGGGCCTCCTCTCCCCTAACACAGTTGTGCCATTCCAACCACCTGGGCCGCAAAGGTCACCCTAAGCAGGGCTCAGGGTTCGGCCTGTGTGTGTTTTCGTGGCTGGGACAGGGCAGATCCAGACGCTGGGGGCCCACTTGTGAATAGGGCCTGATGGGCATCGCCAGCATTCCCTGGTGGGGAAGCAGGACATCTGGGACCTCCAAGCTGCATGCAAATCCCCTCCCTGGCTGCCCCTCTTGCTTCTTCTCTGCTGCCAAGCCTCTCTCACCACACGTGCGTCTCACCAAAAGGAGCAGGCTGCTTGCCACTCTTTGCAAGGTGCTCACCGCACAAACCTCATTTACTCAAAGAGGAGTGCAAATTGACCCATAACCTCCAGAGGAGCTGCAGTCTCTGCAGCCACAAAGGCCTGCAGCCGAGTCCATGACAGCCTGCTGCGTTGAGGGCTTCAAAGGGACAGTGCCCTGCATTCCTGTAAGGGAGCTTTTTGACACCACTTTCTGTGGGGAAACACTGTGTGTGCCAATGACTCCTGTGTGCAGAAAATCTCTCCCCAGCACCAGAGGTGCAGGGAATCCTCTTAGTATGCAGAGCAATGTTCAAGGCAGGCCTCCAATGTTGGGAGAGCCTCCACTTCCCAACTGTCCAAATGCCTCAGAAACACACTTCTAGGGAGTGTGGGTCTGACAAGCAGAGCAGCCCGAGTGAGGAACATGGATTACAGGGAGAAGCCACTGGCCTGAGCATTCGCCCTGTAGGTCCTGGCTGAAGGCTCTCTGCACCAGGCCAAACCTGGAATGAGCCTGCAGCCTGGCCTCAAGTTCCAGGCTTGCCCATTGCCCTGCTAGGTCGCGGCCCATCCCAGGCTGGGCCAGGCCTCCCTAGGGTCTGTGCTGGCCTAGGCCACTGCCAGGCAACAGGACCTCCATGGAGCACAGTTCATACGAGAAGGCAACAGGGTGTTGCCTGTGTGTCTCTTGCACTCCTGGGAAGCTGCAGGTCCAGAGGCTATGTATGCAGGTTGCCGTTGGAGCCTGGGGTCAAAACAGTCATGACCCCACTTTCAAGTGGGACTCCTGCTGCCTCTTATCTGCCTGACACATCCCCTTGCTGCCTGCGCTGTCTTCACTGCTGGCAGGCCTCTGTGTGCACAGCCCAGTCTAGGCCAAGGAAACAAGGTGCTTGGCTCCCCTTGCTAGGAGCTCCTCCTACAGCACTCTGGGCCAGGGGACACATGCCCCTGGACCAGCAGCCTGCAAGGAAGCTGCAGCTTCGCCATCCAGAAAGGCCTGCTGCACGAGGCAGGAAGCCTTCTGCTAAGGACAACTTTCCCCCTCCAAAGCCTTGGAGGAGTTCATGGATGCTCGGGCCTGCAGTGTTCTCCATCAGAGAGCACTGGGTGCCCAATGGCTCCCCTGCGGCTTCCAAGCACCCTCCAGCCCAGATGCCCTTGGTGCCCACTCTGTTGCCAGAGGGAAGTCCTCAGTAGCACTCCCTAGCTTGTGCACCCAGAGTGCCTAATGTTTGGAAACTTCCTCCGGAACTCAGTGGGAATGAGGCTTCTCCTTCCACGCTTGTCAGCCAGCAGATGGAGCCACCGCCCCACCAAAACATCTCTCTGCATTGCCTTCAGCCATGGATCGCCTAGCTGTCCTCTCTCTGCCTCAAGCAGCAGCTCGAGTGCGCATGCAGCCTACAGAAAGGAGAGTGCCTTTTCTGGAGCACTGCTATGCTGTGGCAGCTCCCTGAAGGCCTCCTCGGGCCTCCTCTCCCCTAACACAGTTGTGCCATTCCAACCACCTGGGCCGCAAAGGTCACCCTAAGCAGGGCTCAGGGTTTGGCCTGTGTGTGTTTTCGTGGCTGGGACAGGGCAGATCCAGACGCTGGGGGCCCACTTGTGAATAGGGCCTGATGGGCATCGCCAGCATTCCCTGGTGGGGAAGCAGGACATCTGGGACCTCCAAGCTGCATGCAAATCCCCTCCCTGGCTGCCCCTCTTGCTTCTTCTCTGCTGCCAAGCCTCTCTCACCACACGTGCGTCTCACCAAAAGGAGCAGGCTGCTTGCCACTCTTTGCAAGGTGCTCATCCCACAAGCCTCATTTACTCAAAGAGGAGTGCAAATTGACCCATAACCTCCAGAGGAGCTGCAGTCTCTGCAGCCACAAAGGCCTGCAGCCGAGTCCATGACAGCCTGCTGCGTTGAGGGCTTCAAAGGGACAGTGCCCTGCATTCCTGTAAGGGAGCTTTTTGACACCACTTTCCGTGGGGAAACACTGTGTGTGCCAATGACTCCTGTGTGCAGAAAATCTCTCCCCAGCACCAGAGGTGCAGGGAATCCTCTTAGTATGCAGAGCAATGTTCAAGGCAGGCCTCCAATGTTGGGAGAGCCTCCACTTCCCAACTGTCCAAATGCCTCAGAAACACACTTCTAGGGAGTGTGGGTCTGACAAGCAGAGCAGCCCGAGTGAGGAACATGGATTACAGGGAGAAGCCACTGGCCTGAGCATTCGCCCTGTAGGTCCTGGCCGAAGGCTCTCTGCACCAGGCCCAACCTGGAATGAGCCTGCAGCCTGGCCTCAAGTTCCAGGCTTGCCCGTTGCCCTGCTAGGTCGCGGCCCATCCCAGGCTGGGCCAGGCCTCCCTAGGGTCTGTGCTGGCCTAGGCCACTGCCAGGCAACAGGACCTCCATGGAGCACAGTTCATACGAGAAGGCAACAGGGTGTTGCCTGTGTGTCTCTTGCACTCCTGGGAAGCTGCAGGTCCAGAGGCTATGTATGCAGGTTGCCGTTGGAGCCTGGGGTCAAAACAGTCATGACCCCACTTTCAAGTGGGACTCCTGCTGCCTCTTATCTGCCTGACACATCCCCTTGCTGCCTGCGCTGTCTTCACTGCTGGCAGGCCTCTGTGTGCACAGCCCAGTCTAGGCCAAGGAAACAAGGTGCTTGGCTCCCCTTGCTAGGAGCTCCTCCTACAGCACTCTGGACCAGGGGACACATGCCCCTGGACCAGCAGCCTGCAAGGAAGCTGCAGCTTCGCCATCCAGAAAGGCCTGCTGCACGAGGCAGGAAGCCTTCTGCTAAGGACAACTTTCCCCCTCCAAAGCCTTGGAGGAGTTCATGGATGCTCGGGCCTGCAGTGTTCTCCATCAGAGAGCACTGGGTGCCCAATGGCTCCCCTGCGGCTTCCAAGCACCCTCCAGCCCAGATGCCCTTGGTGCCCACTCTGTTGCCAGAGGGAAGTCCTCAGTAGCACTCCCTAGCTTGTGCACCCAGAGTGCCTAATGTTTGGAAACTTCCTCCGGAACTCAGTGGGAATGAGGCTTCTCCTTCCACGCTTGTCAGCCAGCAGATGGAGCCACCGCCCCACCAAAACATCTCTCTGCATTGCCTTCAGCCATGGATCGCCTAGCTGTCCTCTCTCTGCCTCAAGCAGCAGCTCGAGTGCGCATGCAGCCTACAGAAAGGAGAGTGCCTTTTCTGGAGCACTGCTATGCTGTGGCAGCTCCCTGAAGGCCTCCTCGGGCCTCCTCTCCCCTAACACAGTTGTGCCATTCCAACCACCTGGGCCGCAAAGGTCACCCTAAGCAGGGCTCAGGGTTCGGCCTGTGTGTGTTTTCGTGGCTGGGACAGGGCAGATCCAGACGCTGGGGGCCCACTTGTGAATAGGGCCTGATGGGCATCGCCAGCATTCCCTGGTGGGGAAGCAGGACATCTGGGACCTCCAAGCTGCATGCAAATCCCCTCCCTGGCTGCCCCTCTTGCTTCTTCTCTGCTGCCAAGCCTCTCTCACCACACGTGCGTCTCACCAAAAGGAGCAGGCTGCTTGCCACTCTTTGCAAGGTGCTCACCCCACAAACCTCATTTACTCAAAGAGGAGTGCAAATTGACCCATAACCTCCAGAGGAGCTGCAGTCTCTGCAGCCACAAAGGCCTGCAGCCGAGTCCATGGCAGCCTGCTGCGTTGAGGGCTTCAAAGGGACAGTGCCCTGCATTCCTGTAAGGGAGCTTTTTGACACCACTTTCCGTGGGGAAACACTGTGTGTGCCAATGACTCCTGTGTGCAGAAAATCTCTCCCCAGCACCAGAGGTGCAGGGAATCCTCTTAGTATGCAGAGCAATGTTCAAGGCAGGCCTCCAATGTTGGGAGAGCCTCCACTTCCCAACTGTCCAAATGCCTCAGAAACACACTTCTAGGGAGTGTGGGTCTGACAAGCAGAGCAGCCCGAGTGAGGAACATGGATTACAGGGAGAAGCCACTGGCCTGAGCATTCGCCCTGTAGGTCCTGGCCGAAGGCTCTCTGCACCAGGCCCAACCTGGAATGAGCCTGCAGCCTGGCCTCAAGTTCCAGGCTTGCCCGTTGCCCTGCTAGGTCGCGGCCCATCCCAGGCTGGGCCAGGCCTCCCTAGGGTCTGTGCTGGCCTAGGCCACTGCCAGGCAACAGGACCTCCATGGAGCACAGTTCATACGAGAAGGCAACAGGGTGTTGCCTGTGTGTCTCTTGCACTCCTGGGAAGCTGCAGGTCCAGAGGCTATGTATGCAGGTTGCCGTTGGAGCCTGGGGTCAAAACAGTCATGACCCCACTTTCAAGTGGGACTCCTGCTGCCTCTTATCTGCCTGACACATCCCCTTGCTGCCTGCGCTGTCTTCACTGCTGGCAGGCCTCTGTGTGCACAGCCCAGTCTAGGCCAAGGAAACAAGGTGCTTGGCTCCCCTTGCTAGGAGCTCCTCCTACAGCACTCTGGACCAGGGGACACATGCCCCTGGACCAGCAGCCTGCAAGGAAGCTGCAGCTTCGCCATCCAGAAAGGCCTGCTGCACGAGGCAGGAAGCCTTCTGCTAAGGACAACTTTCCCCCTCCAAAGCCTTGGAGGAGTTCATGGATGCTCGGGCCTGCAGTGTTCTCCATCAGAGAGCACTGGGTGCCCAATGGCTCCCCTGCGGCTTCCAAGCACCCTCCAGCCCAGATGCCCTTGGTGCCCACTCTGTTGCCAGAGGGAAGTCCTCAGTAGCACTCCCTAGCTTGTGCACCCAGAGTGCCTAATGTTTGGAAACTTCCTCCGGAACTCAGTGGGAATGAGGCTTCTCCTTCCACGCTTGTCAGCCAGCAGATGGAGCCACCGCCCCACCAAAACATCTCTCTGCATTGCCTTCAGCCATGGATCGCCTAGCTGTCCTCTCTCTGCCTCAAGCAGCAGCTCGAGTGCGCATGCAGCCTACAGAAAGGAGAGTGCCTTTTCTGGAGCACTGCTATGCTGTGGCAGCTCCCTGAAGGCCTCCTCGGGCCTCCTCTCCCCTAACACAGTTGTGCCATTCCAACCACCTGGGCCGCAAAGGTCACCCTAAGCAGGGCTCAGGGTTCGGCCTGTGTGTGTTTTCGTGGCTGGGACAGGGCAGATCCAGACGCTGGGGGCCCACTTGTGAATAGGGCCTGATGGGCATCGCCAGCATTCCCTGGTGGGGAAGCAGGACATCTGGGACCTCCAAGCTGCATGCAAATCCCCTCCCTGGCTGCCCCTCTTGCTTCTTCTCTGCTGCCAAGCCTCTCTCACCACACGTGCGTCTCACCAAAAGGAGCAGGCTGCTTGCCACTCTTTGCAAGGTGCTCATCCCACAAGCCTCATTTACTCAAAGAGGAGTGCAAATTGACCCATAACCTCCAGAGGAGCTGCAGTCTCTGCAGCCACAAAGGCCTGCAGCCGAGTCCATGACAGCCTGCTGCGTTGAGGGCTTCAAAGGGACAGTGCCCTGCATTCCTGTAAGGGAGCTTTTTGACACCACTTTCCGTGGGGAAACACTGTGTGTGCCAATGACTCCTGTGTGCAGAAAATCTCTCCCCAGCACCAGAGGTGCAGGGAATCCTCTTAGTATGCAGAGCAATGTTCAAGGCAGGCCTCCAATGTTGGGAGAGCCTCCACTTCCCAACTGTCCAAATGCCTCAGAAACACACTTCTAGGGAGTGTGGGTCTGACAAGCAGGGCAGCCCGAGTGAGGAACATGGATTACAGGGAGAAGCCACTGGCCTGAGCATTCGCCCTGTAGGTCCTGGCCGAAGGCTCTCTGCACCAGGCCCAACCTGGAATGAGCCTGCAGCCTGGCCTCAAGTTCCAGGCTTGCCCGTTGCCCTGCTAGGTCGCGGCCCATCCCAGGCTGGGCCAGGCCTCCCTAGGGTCTGTGCTGGCCTAGGCCACTGCCAGGCAACAGGACCTCCATGGAGCACAGTTCATACGAGAAGGCAACAGGGTGTTGCCTGTGTGTCTCTTGCACTCCTGGGAAGCTGCAGGTCCAGAGGCTATGTATGCAGGTTGCCGTTGGAGCCTGGGGTCAAAACAGTCATGACCCCACTTTCAAGTGGGACTCCTGCTGCCTCTTATCTGCCTGACACATCCCCTTGCTGCCTGCGCTGTCTTCACTGCTGGCAGGCCTCTGTGTGCACAGCCCAGTCTAGGCCAAGGAAACAAGGTGCTTGGCTCCCCTTGCTAGGAGCTCCTCCTACAGCACTCTGGACCAGGGGACACATGCCCCTGGACCAGCAGCCTGCAAGGAAGCTGCAGCTTCGCCATCCAGAAAGGCCTGCTGCACGAGGCAGGAAGCCTTCTGCTAAGGACAACTTTCCCCCTCCAAAGCCTTGGAGGAGTTCATGGATGCTCGGGCCTGCAGTGTTCTCCATCAGAGAGCACTGGGTGCCCAATGGCTCCCCTGCGGCTTCCAAGCACCCTCCAGCCCAGATGCCCTTGGTGCCCACTCTGTTGCCAGAGGGAAGTCCTCAGTAGCACTCCCTAGCTTGTGCACCCAGAGTGCCTAATGTTTGGAAACTTCCTCCGGAACTCAGTGGGAATGAGGCTTCTCCTTCCACGCTTGTCAGCCAGCAGATGGAGCCACCGCCCCACCAAAACATCTCTCTGCATTGCCTTCAGCCATGGATCGCCTAGCTGTCCTCTCTCTGCCTCAAGCAGCAGCTCGAGTGCGCATGCAGCCTACAGAAAGGAGAGTGCCTTTTCTGGAGCACTGCTATGCTGTGGCAGCTCCCTGAAGGCCTCCTCGGGCCTCCTCTCCCCTAACACAGTTGTGCCATTCCAACCACCTGGGCCGCAAAGGTCACCCTAAGCAGGGCTCAGGGTTCGGCCTGTGTGTGTTTTCGTGGCTGGGACAGGGCAGATCCAGACGCTGGGGGCCCACTTGTGAATAGGGCCTGATGGGCATCGCCAGCATTCCCTGGTGGGGAAGCAGGACATCTGGGACCTCCAAGCTGCATGCAAATCCCCTCCCTGGCTGCCCCTCTTGCTTCTTCTCTGCTGCCAAGCCTCTCTCACCACACGTGCGTCTCACCAAAAGGAGCAGGCTGCTTGCCACTCTTTGCAAGGTGCTCACCCCACAAACCTCATTTACTCAAAGAGGAGTGCAAATTGACCCATAACCTCCAGAGGAGCTGCAGTCTCTGCAGCCACAAAGGCCTGCAGCCGAGTCCATGGCAGCCTGCTGCGTTGAGGGCTTCAAAGGGACAGTGCCCTGCATTCCTGTAAGGGAGCTTTTTGACACCACTTTCCGTGGGGAAACACTGTGTGTGCCAATGACTCCTGTGTGCAGAAAATCTCTCCCCAGCACCAGAGGTGCAGGGAATCCTCTTAGTATGCAGAGCAATGTTCAAGGCAGGCCTCCAATGTTGGGAGAGCCTCCACTTCCCAACTGTCCAAATGCCTCAGAAACACACTTCTAGGGAGTGTGGGTCTGACAAGCAGAGCAGCCCGAGTGAGGAACATGGATTACAGGGAGAAGCCACTGGCCTGAGCATTCGCCCTGTAGGTCCTGGCTCAAGGCTCTCTGCACCAGGCCCAACCTGGAATGAGCCTGCAGCCTGGCCTCAAGTTCCAGGCTTGCCCATTGCCCTGCTAGGTCGCGGCCCATCCCAGGCTGGGCCAGGCCTCCCTAGGGTCTGTGCTGGCCTAGGCCACTGCCAGGCAACAGGACCTCCATGGAGCACAGTTCATACGAGAAGGCAACAGGGTGTTGCCTGTGTGTCTCTTGCACTCCTGGGAAGCTGCAGGTCCAGAGGCTATGTATGCAGGTTGCCGTTGGAGCCTGGGGTCAAAACAGTCATGACCCCACTTTCAAGTGGGACTCCTGCTGCCTCTTATCTGCCTGACACATCCCCTTGCTGCCTGCGCTGTCTTCACTGCTGGCAGGCCTCTGTGTGCACAGCCCAGTCTAGGCCAAGGAAACAAGGTGCTTGGCTCCCCTTGCTAGGAGCTCCTCCTACAGCACTCTGGGCCAGGGGACACATGCCCCTGGACCAGCAGCCTGCAAGGAAGCTGCAGCTTCGCCATCCAGAAAGGCCTGCTGCACGAAGCAGGAAGCCTTCTGCTAAGGACAACTTTCCCCCTCCAAAGCCTTGGAGGAGTTCATGGATGCTCGGGCCTGCAGTGTTCTCCATCAGAGAGCACTGGGTGCCCAATGGCTCCCCTGCGGCTTCCAAGCACCCTCCAGCCCAGATGCCCTTGGTGCCCACTCTGTTGCCAGAGGGAAGTCCTCAGTAGCACTCCCTAGCTTGTGCACCCAGAGTGCCTAATGTTTGGAAACTTCCTCCGGAACTCAGTGGGAATGAGGCTTCTCCTTCCACGCTTGTCAGCCAGCAGATGGAGCCACCGCCCCACCAAAACATCTCTCTGCATTGCCTTCAGCCATGGATCGCCTAGCTGTCCTCTCTCTGCCTCAAGCAGCAGCTCGAGTGCGCATGCAGCCTACAGAAAGGAGAGTGCCTTTTCTGGAGCACTGCTATGCTGTGGCAGCTCCCTGAAGGCCTCCTCGGGCCTCCTCTCCCCTAACACAGTTGTGCCATTCCAACCACCTGGGCCGCAAAGGTCACCCTAAGCAGGGCTCAGGGTTCGGCCTGTGTGTGTTTTCGTGGCTGGGACAGGGCAGATCCAGAAGCTGGGGGCCCACTTGTGAATAGGGCCTGATGGGCATCGCCAGCATTCCCTGGTGGGGAAGCAGGACATCTGGGACCTCCAAGCTGCATGCAAATCCCCTCCCTGGCTGCCCCTCTTGCTTCTTCTCTGCTGCCAAGCCTCTCTCACCACACGTGCGTCTCACCAAAAGGAGCAGGCTGCTTGCCACTCTTTGTAAGGTGCTCATCCCACAAGCCTCATTTACTCAAAGAGGAGTGCAAATTGACCCATAACCTCCAGAGGAGCTGCAGTCTCTGCAGCCACAAAGGCCTGCAGCCGAGTCCATGACAGCCTGCTGCGTTGAGGGCTTCAAAGGGACAGTGCCCTGCATTCCTGTAAGGGAGCTTTTTGACACCACTTTCCGTGGGGAAACACTGTGTGTGCCAATGACTCCTGTGTGCAGAAAATCTCTCCCCAGCACCAGAGGTGCAGGGAATCCTCTTAGTATGCAGAGCAATGTTCAAGGCAGGCCTCCAATGTTGGGAGAGCCTCCACTTCCCAACTGTCCAAATGCCTCAGAAACACACTTCTAGGGAGTGTGGGTCTGACAAGCAGAGCAGCCCGAGTGAGGAACATGGATTACAGGGAGAAGCCACTGGCCTGAGCATTCGCCCTTTAGGTCCTGGCTGAAGGCTCTCTGCACCAGGCCCAACCTGGAATGAGCCTGCAGCCTGGCCTCAAGTTCCAGGCTTGCCCATTGCCCTGCTAGGTCGCGGCCCATCCCAGGCTGGGCCAGGCCTCCCTAGGGTCTGTGCTGGCCTAGGCCACTGCCAGGCAACAGGACCTCCATGGAGCACAGTTCATACGAGAAGGCAACAGGGTGTTGCCTGTGTGTCTCTTGCACTCCTGGGAAGCTGCAGGTCCAGAGGCTATGTATGCAGGTTGCCGTTGGAGCCTGGGGTCAAAACAGTCATGACCCCACTTTCAAGTGGGACTCCTGCTGCCTCTTATCTGCCTGACACATCCCCTTGCTGCCTGCGCTGTCTTCACTGCTGGCAGGCCTCTGTGTGCACAGCCCAGTCTAGGCCAAGGAAACAAGGTGCTTGGCTCCCCTTGCTAGGAGCTCCTCCTACAGCACTCTGGACCAGGGGACACATGCCCCTGGACCAGCAGCCTGCAAGGAAGCTGCAGCTTCGCCATCCAGAAAGGCCTGCTGCACGAGGCAGGAAGCCTTCTGCTAAGGACAACTTTCCCCCTCCAAAGCCTTGGAGGAGTTCATGGATGCTCGGGCCTGCAGTGTTCTCCATCAGAGAGCACTGGGTGCCCAATGGCTCCCCTGCGGCTTCCAAGCACCCTCCAGCCCAGATGCCCTTGGTTCCCACTCTGTTGCCAGAGGGAAGTCCTCAGTAGCACTCCCTAGCTTGTGCACCCAGAGTGCCTAATGTTTGGAAACTTCCTCCGGAACTCAGTGGGAATGAGGCTTCTCCTTCCACGCTTGTCAGCCAGCAGATGGAGCCACCGCCCCACCAAAACATCTCTCTGCATTGCCTTCGGCCATGGATCGCCTAGCTGTCCTCTCTCTGCCTCAAGCAGCAGCTCGAGTGCGCATGCAGCCTACAGAAAGGAGAGTGCCTTTTCTGGAGCACTGCTATGCTGTGGCAGCTCCCTGAAGGCCTCCTCGGGCCTCCTCTCCCCTAACACAGTTGTGCCATTCCAACCACCTGGGCCGCAAAGGTCACCCTAAGCAGGGCTCAGGGTTCGGCCTGTGTGTGTTTTCGTGGCTGGGACAGGGCAGATCCAGACGCTGGGGGCCCACTTGTGAATAGGGCCTGATGGGCATCGCCAGCATTCCCTGGTGGGGAAGCAGGACATCTGGGACCTCCAAGCTGCATGCAAATCCCCTCCCTGGCTGCCCCTCTTGCTTCTTCTCTGCTGCCAAGCCTCTCTCACCACACGTGCGTCTCACCAAAAGGAGAAGGCTGCTTGCCACTCTTTGCAAGGTGCTCACCCCAAAAACCTCATTTACTCAAAGAGGAGTGCAAATTGACCCATAACCTCCAGAGGAGCTGCAGTCTCTGCAGCCACAAAGGCCTGCAGCCGAGTCCATGACAGCCTGCTGCGTTGAGGGCTTCAAAGGGACAGTGCCCTGCATTCCTGTAAGGGAGCTTTTAGACACCACTTTCCGTGGGGAAACACTGTGTGTGCCAATGACTCCTGTGTGCAGAAAATCTCTCCCCAGCACCAGAGGTGCAGGGAATCCTCTTAGTATGCAGAGCAATGTTCAAGGCAGGCCTCCAATGTTGGGAGAGCCTCCACTTCCCAACTGTCCAAATGCCTCAGAAACACACTTCTAGGGAGTGTGGGTCTGACAAGCAGAGCAGCCCGAGTGAGGAACATGGATTACAGGGAGAAGCCACTGGCCTGAGCATTCGCCCTGTAGGTCCTGGCTCAAGGCTCTCTGCACCAGGCCCAACCTGGAATGAGCCTGCAGCCTGGCCTCAAGTTCCAGGCTTGCCCATTGCCCTGCTAGGTCGCGGCCCATCCCAGGCTGGGCCAGGCCTCCCTAGGGTCTGTGCTGGCCTAGGCCACTGCCAGGCAACAGGACCTCCATGGAGCACAGTTCATACGAGAAGGCAACAGGGTGTTGCCTGTGTGTCTCTTGCACTCCTGGGAAGCTGCAGGTCCAGAGGCTATGTATGCAGGTTGCCGTTGGAGCCTGGGGTCAAAACAGTCATGACCCCACTTTCAAGTGGGATTCCTGCTGCCTCTTATCTGCCTGACACATCCCCTTGCTGCCTGCGCTGTCTTCACTGCTGGCAGGCCTCTGTGTGCACAGCCCAGTCTAGGCCAAGGAAACAAGGTGCTTGGCTCCCCTTGCTAGGAGCTCCTCCTACAGCACTCTGGACCAGGGGACACATGCCCCTGGACCAGCAGCCTGCAAGGAAGCTGCAGCTTCGCCATCCAGAAAGGCCTGCTGCACGAGGCAGGAAGCCTTCTGCTAAGGACAACTTTCCCCCTCCAAAGCCTTGGAGGAGTTCATGGATGCTCGGGCCTGCAGTGTTCTCCATCAGAGAGCACTGGGTGCCCAATGGCTCCCCTGCGGCTTCCAAGCACCCTCCAGCCCAGATGCCCTTGGTGCCCACTCTGTTGCCAGAGGGAAGTCCTCAGTAGCACTCCCTAGCTTGTGCACCCAGAGTGCCTAATGTTTGGAAACTTCCTCCGGAACTCAGTGGGAATGAGGCTTCTCCTTCCACGCTTGTCAGCCAGCAGATGGAGCCACCGCCCCACCAAAACATCTCTCTGCATTGCCTTCAGCCATGGATCGCCTAGCTGTCCTCTCTCTGCCTCAAGCAGCAGCTCGAGTGCGCATGCAGCCTACAGAAAGGAGAGTGCCTTTTCTGGAGCACTGCTATGCTGTGGCAGCTCCCTGAAGGCCTCCTCGGGCCTCCTCTCCCCTAACACAGTTGTGCCATTCCAACCACGTGGGCCACAAAGGTCACCCTAAGCAGGGCTCAGGGTTCGGCCTGTGTGTGTTTTCGTGGCTGGGACAGGGCAGATCCAGACGCTGGGGGCCCACTTGTGAATAGGGCCTGATGGGCATCGCCAGCATTCCCTGGTGGGGAAGCAGGACATCTGGGACCTCCAAGCTGCATGCAAATCCCCTCCCTGGCTGCCCCTCTTGCTTCTTCTCTGCTGCCAAGCCTCTCTCACCACACGTGTGTCTCACCAAAAGGAGCAGGCTGCTTGCCACTCTTTGCAAGGTGCTCACCCCACAAACCTCATTTACTCAAAGAGGAGTGCAAATTGACCCATAACCTCCAGAGGAGCTGCAGTCTCTGCAGCCACAAAGGCCTGCAGCCGAGTCCATGACAGCCTGCTGCGTTGAGGGCTTCAAAGGGACAGTGCCCTGCATTCCTGTAAGGGAGCTTTTAGACACCACTTTCCGTGGGGAAACACTGTGTGTGCCAATGACTCCTGTGTGCAGAAAATCTCTCCCCAGCACCAGAGGTGCAGGGAATCCTCTTAGTATGCAGAGCAATGTTCAAGGCAGGCCTCCAATGTTGGGAGAGCCTCCACTTCCCAACTGTCCAAATGCCTCAGAAACACACTTCTAGGGAGTGTGGGTCTGACAAGCAGAGCAGCCCGAGTGAGGAACATGGATTACAGGGAGAAGCCACTGGCCTGAGCATTCGCCCTGTAGGTCCTGGCCGAAGGCTCTCTGCACCAGGCCCAACCTGGAATGAGCCTGCAGCCTGGCCTCAAGTTCCAGGCTTGCCCGTTGCCCTGCTAGGTCGCGGCCCATCCCAGGCTGGGCCAGGCCTCCCTAGGGTCTGTGCTGGCCTAGGCCACTGCCAGGCAACAGGACCTCCATGGAGCACAGTTCATACGAGAAGGCAACAGGGTGTTGCCTGTGTGTCTCTTGCACTCCTGGGAAGCTGCAGGTCCAGAGGCTATGTATGCAGGTTGCCGTTGGAGCCTGGGGTCAAAACAGTCATGACCCCACTTTCAAGTGGGACTCCTGCTGCCTCTTATCTGCCTGACACATCCCCTTGCTGCCTGCGCTGTCTTCACTGCTGGCAGGCCTCTGTGTGCACAGCCCAGTCTAGGCCAAGGAAACAAGGTGCTTGGCTCCCCTTGCTAGGAGCTCCTCCTACAGCACTCTGGACCAGGGGACACATGCCCCTGGACCAGCAGCCTGCAAGGAAGCTGCAGCTTCGCCATCCAGAAAGGCCTGCTGCACGAGGCAGGAAGCCTTCTGCTAAGGACAACTTTCCCCCTCCAAAGCCTTGGAGGAGTTCATGGATGCTCGGGCCTGCAGTGTTCTCCATCAGAGAGCACTGGGTGCCCAATGGCTCCCCTGCGGCTTCCAAGCACCCTCCAGCCCAGATGCCCTTGGTGCCCACTCTGTTGCCAGAGGGAAGTCCTCAGTAGCACTCCCTAGCTTGTGCACCCAGAGTGCCTAATGTTTGGAAACTTCCTCCGGAACTCAGTGGGAATGAGGCTTCTCCTTCCACGCTTGTCAGCCAGCAGATGGAGCCACCGCCCCACCAAAACATCTCTCTGCATTGCCTTCAGCCATGGATCGCCTAGCTGTCCTCTCTCTGCCTCAAGCAGCAGCTCGAGTGCGCATGCAGCCTACAGAAAGGAGAGTGCCTTTTCTGGAGCACTGCTATGCTGTGGCAGCTCCCTGAAGGCCTCCTCGGGCCTCCTCTCCCCTAACACAGTTGTGCCATTCCAACCACCTGGGCCGCAAAGGTCACCCTAAGCAGGGCTCAGGGTTCGGCCTGTGTGTGTTTTCGTGGCTGGGACAGGGCAGATCCAGACGCTGGGGGCCCACTTGTGAATAGGGCCTGATGGGCATCGCCAGCATTCCCTGGTGGGGAAGCAGGACATCTGGGACCTCCAAGCTGCATGCAAATCCCCTCCCTGGCTGCCCCTCTTGCTTCTTCTCTGCTGCCAAGCCTCTCTCACCACACGTGCGTCTCACCAAAAGGAGCAGGCTGCTTGCCACTCTTTGCAAGGTGCTCATCCCACAAGCCTCATTTACTCAAAGAGGAGTGCAAATTGACCCATAACCTCCAGAGGAGCTGCAGTCTCTGCAGCCACAAAGGCCTGCAGCCGAGTCCATGACAGCCTGCTGCGTTGAGGGCTTCAAAGGGACAGTGCCCTGCATTCCTGTAAGGGAGCTTTTTGACACCACTTTCCGTGGGGAAACACTGTGTGTGCCAATGACTCCTGTGTGCAGAAAATCTCTCCCCAGCACCAGAGGTGCAGGGAATCCTCTTAGTATGCAGAGCAATGTTCAAGGCAGGCCTCCAATGTTGGGAGAGCCTCCACTTCCCAACTGTCCAAATGCCTCAGAAACACACTTCTAGGGAGTGTGGGTCTGACAAGCAGGGCAGCCCGAGTGAGGAACATGGATTACAGGGAGAAGCCACTGGCCTGAGCATTCGCCCTGTAGGTCCTGGCCGAAGGCTCTCTGCACCAGGCCCAACCTGGAATGAGCCTGCAGCCTGGCCTCAAGTTCCAGGCTTGCCCGTTGCCCTGCTAGGTCGCGGCCCATCCCAGGCTGGGCCAGGCCTCCCTAGGGTCTGTGCTGGCCTAGGCCACTGCCAGGCAACAGGACCTCCATGGAGCACAGTTCATACGAGAAGGCAACAGGGTGTTGCCTGTGTGTCTCTTGCACTCCTGGGAAGCTGCAGGTCCAGAGGCTATGTATGCAGGTTGCCGTTGGAGCCTGGGGTCAAAACAGTCATGACCCCACTTTCAAGTGGGACTCCTGCTGCCTCTTATCTGCCTGACACATCCCCTTGCTGCCTGCGCTGTCTTCACTGCTGGCAGGCCTCTGTGTGCACAGCCCAGTCTAGGCCAAGGAAACAAGGTGCTTGGCTCCCCTTGCTAGGAGCTCCTCCTACAGCACTCTGGACCAGGGGACACATGCCCCTGGACCAGCAGCCTGCAAGGAAGCTGCAGCTTCGCCATCCAGAAAGGCCTGCTGCACGAGGCAGGAAGCCTTCTGCTAAGGACAACTTTCCCCCTCCAAAGCCTTGGAGGAGTTCATGGATGCTCGGGCCTGCAGTGTTCTCCATCAGAGAGCACTGGGTGCCCAATGGCTCCCCTGCGGCTTCCAAGCACCCTCCAGCCCAGATGCCCTTGGTGCCCACTCTGTTGCCAGAGGGAAGTCCTCAGTAGCACTCCCTAGCTTGTGCACCCAGAGTGCCTAATGTTTGGAAACTTCCTCCGGAACTCAGTGGGAATGAGGCTTCTCCTTCCACGCTTGTCAGCCAGCAGATGGAGCCACCGCCCCACCAAAACATCTCTCTGCATTGCCTTCAGCCATGGATCGCCTAGCTGTCCTCTCTCTGCCTCAAGCAGCAGCTCGAGTGCGCATGCAGCCTACAGAAAGGAGAGTGCCTTTTCTGGAGCACTGCTATGCTGTGGCAGCTCCCTGAAGGCCTCCTCGGGCCTCCTCTCCCCTAACACAGTTGTGCCATTCCAACCACCTGGGCCGCAAAGGTCACCCTAAGCAGGGCTCAGGGTTCGGCCTGTGTGTGTTTTCGTGGCTGGGACAGGGCAGATCCAGACGCTGGGGGCCCACTTGTGAATAGGGCCTGATGGGCATCGCCAGCATTCCCTGGTGGGGAAGCAGGACATCTGGGACCTCCAAGCTGCATGCAAATCCCCTCCCTGGCTGCCCCTCTTGCTTCTTCTCTGCTGCCAAGCCTCTCTCACCACACGTGCGTCTCACCAAAAGGAGCAGGCTGCTTGCCACTCTTTGCAAGGTGCTCACCCCACAAACCTCATTTACTCAAAGAGGAGTGCAAATTGACCCATAACCTCCAGAGGAGCTGCAGTCTCTGCAGCCACAAAGGCCTGCAGCCGAGTCCATGGCAGCCTGCTGCGTTGAGGGCTTCAAAGGGACAGTGCCCTGCATTCCTGTAAGGGAGCTTTTTGACACCACTTTCCGTGGGGAAACACTGTGTGTGCCAATGACTCCTGTGTGCAGAAAATCTCTCCCCAGCACCAGAGGTGCAGGGAATCCTCTTAGTATGCAGAGCAATGTTCAAGGCAGGCCTCCAATGTTGGGAGAGCCTCCACTTCCCAACTGTCCAAATGCCTCAGAAACACACTTCTAGGGAGTGTGGGTCTGACAAGCAGAGCAGCCCGAGTGAGGAACATGGATTACAGGGAGAAGCCACTGGCCTGAGCATTCGCCCTGTAGGTCCTGGCTCAAGGCTCTCTGCACCAGGCCCAACCTGGAATGAGCCTGCAGCCTGGCCTCAAGTTCCAGGCTTGCCCATTGCCCTGCTAGGTCGCGGCCCATCCCAGGCTGGGCCAGGCCTCCCTAGGGTCTGTGCTGGCCTAGGCCACTGCCAGGCAACAGGACCTCCATGGAGCACAGTTCATACGAGAAGGCAACAGGGTGTTGCCTGTGTGTCTCTTGCACTCCTGGGAAGCTGCAGGTCCAGAGGCTATGTATGCAGGTTGCCGTTGGAGCCTGGGGTCAAAACAGTCATGACCCCACTTTCAAGTGGGACTCCTGCTGCCTCTTATCTGCCTGACACATCCCCTTGCTGCCTGCGCTGTCTTCACTGCTGGCAGGCCTCTGTGTGCACAGCCCAGTCTAGGCCAAGGAAACAAGGTGCTTGGCTCCCCTTGCTAGGAGCTCCTCCTACAGCACTCTGGGCCAGGGGACACATGCCCCTGGACCAGCAGCCTGCAAGGAAGCTGCAGCTTCGCCATCCAGAAAGGCCTGCTGCACGAGGCAGGAAGCCTTCTGCTAAGGACAACTTTCCCCCTCCAAAGCCTTGGAGGAGTTCATGGATGCTCGGGCCTGCAGTGTTCTCCATCAGAGAGCACTGGGTGCCCAATGGCTCCCCTGCGGCTTCCAAGCACCCTCCAGCCCAGATGCCCTTGGTGCCCACTCTGTTGCCAGAGGGAAGTCCTCAGTAGCACTCCCTAGCTTGTGCACCCAGAGTGCCTAATGTTTGGAAACTTCCTCCGGAACTCAGTGGGAATGAGGCTTCTCCTTCCACGCTTGTCAGCCAGCAGATGGAGCCACCGCCCCACCAAAACATCTCTCTGCATTGCCTTCAGCCATGGATCGCCTAGCTGTCCTCTCTCTGCCTCAAGCAGCAGCTCGAGTGCGCATGCAGCCTACAGAAAGGAGAGTGCCTTTTCTGGAGCACTGCTATGCTGTGGCAGCTCCCTGAAGGCCTCCTCGGGCCTCCTCTCCCCTAACACAGTTGTGCCATTCCAACCACCTGGGCCGCAAAGGTCACCCTAAGCAGGGCTCAGGGTTCGGCCTGTGTGTGTTTTCGTGGCTGGGACAGGGCAGATCCAGACGCTGGGGGCCCACTTGTGAATAGGGCCTGATGGGCATCGCCAGCATTCCCTGGTGGGGAAGCAGGACATCTGGGACCTCCAAGCTGCATGCAAATCCCCTCCCTGGCTGCCCCTCTTGCTTCTTCTCTGCTGCCAAGCCTCTCTCACCACACGTGCGTCTCACCAAAAGGAGCAGGCTGCTTGCCACTCTTTGTAAGGTGCTCATCCCACAAGCCTCATTTACTCAAAGAGGAGTGCAAATTGACCCATAACCTCCAGAGGAGCTGCAGTCTCTGCAGCCACAAAGGCCTGCAGCCGAGTCCATGACAGCCTGCTGCGTTGAGGGCTTCAAAGGGACAGTGCCCTGCATTCCTGTAAGGGAGCTTTTTGACACCACTTTCCGTGGGGAAACACTGTGTGTGCCAATGACTCCTGTGTGCAGAAAATCTCTCCCCAGCACCAGAGGTGCAGGGAATCCTCTTAGTATGCAGAGCAATGTTCAAGGCAGGCCTCCAATGTTGGGAGAGCCTCCACTTCCCAACTGTCCAAATGCCTCAGAAACACACTTCTAGGGAGTGTGGGTCTGACAAGCAGAGCAGCCCGAGTGAGGAACATGGATTACAGGGAGAAGCCACTGGCCTGAGCATTCGCCCTGTAGGTCCTGGCCGAAGGCTCTCTGCACCAGGCCCAACCTGGAATGAGCCTGCAGCCTGGCCTCAAGTTCCAGGCTTGCCCGTTGCCCTGCTAGGTCGCGGCCCATCCCAGGCTGGGCCAGGCCTCCCTAGGGTCTGTGCTGGCCTAGGCCACTGCCAGGCAACAGGACCTCCATGGAGCACAGTTCATACGAGAAGGCAACAGGGTGTTGCCTGTGTGTCTCTTGCACTCCTGGGAAGCTGCAGGTCCAGAGGCTATGTATGCAGGTTGCCGTTGGAGCCTGGGGTCAAAACAGTCATGACCCCACTTTCAAGTGGGACTCCTGCTGCCTCTTATCTGCCTGACACATCCCCTTGCTGCCTGCGCTGTCTTCACTGCTGGCAGGCCTCTGTGTGCACAGCCCAGTCTAGGCCAAGGAAACAAGGTGCTTGGCTCCCCTTGCTAGGAGCTTCTCCTACAGCACTCTGGACCAGGGGACACATGCCCCTGGACCAGCAGCCTGCAAGGAAGCTGCAGCTTCGCCATCCAAAAAGGCCTGCTGCACGAGGCAGGAAGCCTTCTGCTAAGGACAACTTTCCCCCTCCAAAGCCTTGGAGGAGTTCATGGATGCTCGGGCCTGCAGTGTTCTCCATCAGAGAGCACTGGGTGCCCAATGGCTCCCCTGCGGCTTCCAAGCACCCTCCAGCCCAGATGCCCTTGGTGCCCACTCTGTTGCCAGAGGGAAGTCCTCAGTAGCACTCCCTAGCTTGTGCACCCAGAGTGCCTAATGTTTGGAAACTTCCTCCGGAACTCAGTGGGAATGAGGCTTCTCCTTCCACGCTTGTCAGCCAGCAGATGGAGCCACCGCCCCACCAAAACATCTCTCTGCATTGCCTTCAGCCATGGATCGCCTAGCTGTCCTCTCTCTGCCTCAAGCAGCAGCTCGAGTGCGCATGCAGCCTACAGAAAGGAGAGTGCCTTTTCTGGAGCACTGCTATGCTGTGGCAGCTCCCTGAAGGCCTCCTCGGGCCTCCTCTCCCCTAACACAGTTGTGCCATTCCAACCACGTGGGCCACAAATGTCACCCTAAGCAGGGCTCAGGGTTCGGCCTGTGTGTGTTTTCGTGGCTGGGACAGGGCAGATCCAGACGCTGGGGGCCCACTTGTGAATAGGGCCTGATGGGCATCGCCAGCATTCCCTGGTGGGGAAGCAGGACATCTGGGACCTCCAAGCTGCATGCAAATCCCCTCCCTGGCTGCCCCTCTTGCTTCTTCTCTGCTGCCAAGCCTCTCTCACCACACGTGCGTCTCACCAAAAGGAGCAGGCTGCTTGCCACTCTTTGCAAGGTGCTCACCCCACAAACCTCATTTACTCAAAGAGGAGTGCAAATTGACCCATAACCTCCAGAGGAGCTGCAGTCTCTGCAGCCACAAGGGCCTGCAGCCGAGTCCATGACAGCCTGCTGCGTTGAGGGCTTCAAAGGGACAGTGCCCTGCATTCCTGTAAGGGAGCTTTTTGACACCACTTTCCGTGGGGAAACACTGTGTGTGCCAATGACTCCTGTGTGCAGAAAATCTCTCCCCAGCACCAGAGGTGCAGGGAATCCTCTTAGTATGCAGAGCAATGTTCATGGCAGGCCTCCAATGTTGGGAGAGCCTCCACTTCCCAACTGTCCAAATGCCTCAGAAACACACTTCTAGGGAGTGTGGGTCTGACAAGCAGAGCAGCCCGAGTGAGGAACATGGATTACAGGGAGAAGCCACTGGCCTGAGCATTCGCCCTGTAGGTCCTGGCTCAAGGCTCTCTGCACCAGGCCCAACCTGGAATGAGCCTGCAGCCTGGCCTCAAGTTCCAGGCTTGCCCATTGCCCTGCTAGGTCGCGGCCCATCCCAGGCTGGGCCAGGCCTCCCTAGGGTCTGTGCTGGCCTAGGCCACTGCCAGGCAACAGGACCTCCATGGAGCACAGTTCATACGAGAAGGCAACAGGGTGTTGCCTGTGTGTCTCTTGCACTCCTGGGAAGCTGCAGGTCCAGAGGCTATGTATGCAGGTTGCCGTTGGAGCCTGGGGTCAAAACAGTCATGACCCCACTTTCAAGTGGGACTCCTGCTGCCTCTTATCTGCCTGACACATCCCCTAGCTGCCTGCGCTGCCTTAACTGCTGGTAGGCCTCTGTGTGCACAGCCCAGTCTAGGCCAAGGAAACAAGGTGCTTGGCTCCCCTTGCTAGGAGCTCCTCCTACAGCACTCGGGACCAGGGGACACATGCCCCTGGACCAGCAGCCTGCAAGGAAGCTGCAGCTTCGCCATCCAGAAAGGCCTGCTGCACGAGGCAGGAAGCCTTCTGCTAAGGACAACTTTCCCCCTCCAAAGCCTTGGAGGAGTTCATGGATGCTCGGGCCTGCAGTGTTCTCCATCAGAGAGCACTGGGTGCCCAATGGCTCCCCTGCGGCTTCCAAGCACCCTCCAGCCCAGATGCCCTTGGTGCCCACTCTGTTGCCAGAGGGAAGTCCTCAGTAGCACTCCCTAGCTTGTGCACCCAGAGTGCCTAATGTTTGGAAACTTCCTCCGGAACTCAGTGGGAATGAGGCTTCTCCTTCCACGCTTGTCAGCCAGCAGATGGAGCCACCGCCCCACCAAAACATCTCTCTGCATTGCCTTCAGCCATGGATCGCCTAGCTGTCCTCTCTCTGCCTCAAGCAGCAGCTCGAGTGCGCATGCAGCCTACAGAAAGGAGAGTGCCTTTTCTGGAGCACTGCTATGCTGTGGCAGCTCCCTGAAGGCCTCCTCGGGCCTCCTCTCCCCTAACACAGTTGTGCCATTCCAACCACCTGGGCCGCAAAGGTAACCCTAAGCAGGGCTCAGGGTTCGGCCTGTGTGTGTTTTCGTGGCTGGGACAGGGCAGATCCAGAAGCTGGGGGCCCACTTGTGAATAGGGCCTGATGGGCATCGCCAGCATTCCCTGGTGGGGAAGCAGGACATCTGCGACCTCCAAGCTGCATGCAAATCCCCTCCCTGGCTGCCCCTCTTGCTTCTTCTCTGCTGCCAAGCCTCTCTCACCACACGTGCGTTTCACCAAAAGGAGCAGGCTGCTTGCCACTCTTTGCAAGGTGCTCACCCCACAAGCCTCATTTACTCAAAGAGGAGTGCAAATTGACCCATAACCTCCAGAGGAGCTGCAGTCTCTGCAGCCACAAAGGCCTGCAGCCGAGTCCATGACAGCCTGCTGCGTTGAGGGCTTCAAAGGGACAGTGCCCTGCATTCCTGTAAGGGAGCTTTTTGACACCACTTTCCGTGGGGAAACACTGTGTGTGCCAATGACTCCTGTGTGCAGAAAATCTCTCCCCAGCACCAGAGGTGCAGGGAATCCTCTTAGTATGCAGAGCAATGTTCAAGGCAGGCCTCCAATGTTGGGAGAGCCTCCACTTCCCAACTGTCCAAATGCCTCAGAAACACACTTCTAGGGAGTGTGGGTCTGACAAGCAGAGCAGCCCGAGTGAGGAACATGGATTACAGGGAGAAGCCACTGGCCTGAGCATTCGCCCTTTAGGTCCTGGCTCAAGGCTCTCTGCACCAGGCCCAACCTGGAATGAGCCTGCAGCCTGGCCTCAAGTTCCAGGCTTGCCCATTGCCCTGCTAGGTCGCGGCCCATCCCAGGCTGGGCCAGGCCTCCCTAGGGTCTGTGCTGGCCTAGGCCACTGCCAGGCAACAGGACCTCCATGGAGCACAGTTCATACGAGAAGGCAACAGGGTGTTGCCTGTGTGTCTCTTGCACTCCTGGGAAGCTGCAGGTCCAGAGGCTATGTATGCAGGTTGCCGTTGGAGCCTGGGGTCAAAACAGTCATGACCCCACTTTCAAGTGGGACTCCTGCTGCCTCTTATCTGCCTGACACATCCCCTTGCTGCCTGCGCTGTCTTCACTGCTGGCAGGCCTCTGTGTGCACAGCCCAGTCTAGGCCAAGGAAACAAGGTGCTTGGCTCCCCTTGCTAGGAGCTTCTCCTACAGCACTCTGGACCAGGGGACACATGCCCCTGGACCAGCAGCCTGCAAGGAAGCTGCAGCTTCGCCATCCAGAAAGGCCTGCTGCACGAGGCAGGAAGCCTTCTGCTAAGGACAACTTTCCCCCTCCAAAGCCTTGGAGGAGTTCATGGATGCTCGGGCCTGCAGTGTTCTCCATCAGAGAGCACTGGGTGCCCAATGGCTCCCCTGCGGCTTCCAAGCACCCTCCAGCCCAGATGCCCTTGGTTCCCACTCTGTTGCCAGAGGGAAGTCCTCAGTAGCACTCCCTAGCTTGTGCACCCAGAGTGCCTAATGTTTGGAAACTTCCTCCGGAACTCAGTGGGAATGAGGCTTCTCCTTCCACGCTTGTCAGCCAGCAGATGGAGCCACCGCCCCACCAAAACATCTCTCTGCATTGCCTTCGGCCATGGATCGCCTAGCTGTCCTCTCTCTGCCTCAAGCAGCAGCTCGAGTGCGCATGCAGCCTACAGAAAGGAGAGTGCCTTTTCTGGAGCACTGCTATGCTGTGGCAGCTCCCTGAAGGCCTCCTCGGGCCTCCTCTCCCCTAACACAGTTGTGCCATTCCAACCACCTGGGCCGCAAAGGTCACCCTAAGCAGGGCTCAGGGTTCGGCCTGTGTGTGTTTTCGTGGCTGGGACAGGGCAGATCCAGACGCTGGGGGCCCACTTGTGAATAGGGCCTGATGGGCATCGCCAGCATTCCCTGGTGGGGAAGCAGGACATCTGGGACCTCCAAGCTGCATGCAAATCCCCTCCCTGGCTGCCCCTCTTGCTTCTTCTCTGCTGCCAAGCCTCTCTCACCACACGTGCGTCTCACCAAAAGGAGAAGGCTGCTTGCCACTCTTTGCAAGGTGCTCACCCCAAAAACCTCATTTACTCAAAGAGGAGTGCAAATTGACCCATAACCTCCAGAGGAGCTGCAGTCTCTGCAGCCACAAAGGCCTGCAGCCGAGTCCATGACAGCCTGCTGCGTTGAGGGCTTCAAAGGGACAGTGCCCTGCATTCCTGTAAGGGAGCTTTTAGACACCACTTTCCGTGGGGAAACACTGTGTGTGCCAATGACTCCTGTGTGCAGAAAATCTCTCCCCAGCACCAGAGGTGCAGGGAATCCTCTTAGTATGCAGAGCAATGTTCAAGGCAGGCCTCCAATGTTGGGAGAGCCTCCACTTCCCAACTGTCCAAATGCCTCAGAAACACACTTCTAGGGAGTGTGGGTCTGACAAGCAGAGCAGCCCGAGTGAGGAACATGGATTACAGGGAGAAGCCACTGGCCTGAGCATTCGCCCTGTAGGTCCTGGCTGAAGGCTCTCTGCACCAGGCCCAACCTGGAATGAGCCTGCAGCCTGGCCTCAAGTTCCAGGCTTGCCCATTGCCCTGCTAGGTCGCGGCCCATCCCAGGCTGGGCCAGGCCTCCCTAGGGTCTGTGCTGGCCTAGGCCACTGCCAGGCAACAGGACCTCCATGGAGCACAGTTCATACGAGAAGGCAACAGGGTGTTGCCTGTGTGTCTCTTGCACTCCTGGGAAGCTGCAGGTCCAGAGGCTATGTATGCAGGTTGCCGTTGGAGCCTGGGGTCAAAACAGTCATGACCCCACTTTCAAGTGGGATTCCTGCTGCCTCTTATCTGCCTGACACATCCCCTTGCTGCCTGCGCTGTCTTCACTGCTGGCAGGCCTCTGTGTGCACAGCCCAGTCTAGGCCAAGGAAACAAGGTGCTTGGCTCCCCTTGCTAGGAGCTCCTCCTACAGCACTCTGGACCAGGGGACACATGCCCCTGGACCAGCAGCCTGCAAGGAAGCTGCAGCTTCGCCATCCAGAAAGGCCTGCTGCACGAGGCAGGAAGCCTTCTGCTAAGGACAACTTTCCCCCTCCAAAGCCTTGGAGGAGTTCATGGATGCTCGGGCCTGCAGTGTTCTCCATCAGAGAGCACTGGGTGCCCAATGGCTCCCCTGCGGCTTCCAAGCACCCTCCAGCCCAGATGCCCTTGGTGCCCACTCTGTTGCCAGAGGGAAGTCCTCAGTAGCACTCCCTAGCTTGTGCACCCAGAGTGCCTAATGTTTGGAAACTTCCTCCGGAACTCAGTGGGAATGAGGCTTCTCCTTCCACGCTTGTCAGCCAGCAGATGGAGCCACCGCCCCACCAAAACATCTCTCTGCATTGCCTTCAGCCATGGATCGCCTAGCTGTCCTCTCTCTGCCTCAAGCAGCAGCTCGAGTGCGCATGCAGCCTACAGAAAGGAGAGTGCCTTTTCTGGAGCACTGCTATGCTGTGGCAGCTCCCTGAAGGCCTCCTCGGGCCTCCTCTCCCCTAACACAGTTGTGCCATTCCAACCACGTGGGCCACAAAGGTCACCCTAAGCAGGGCTCAGGGTTCGGCCTGTGTGTGTTTTCGTGGCTGGGACAGGGCAGATCCAGACGCTGGGGGCCCACTTGTGAATAGGGCCTGATGGGCATCGCCAGCATTCCCTGGTGGGGAAGCAGGACATCTGGGACCTCCAAGCTGCATGCAAATCCCCTCCCTGGCTGCCCCTCTTGCTTCTTCTCTGCTGCCAAGCCTCTCTCACCACACGTGTGTCTCACCAAAAGGAGCAGGCTGCTTGCCACTCTTTGCAAGGTGCTCACCCCACAAACCTCATTTACTCAAAGAGGAGTGCAAATTGACCCATAACCTCCAGAGGAGCTGCAGTCTCTGCAGCCACAAAGGCCTGCAGCCGAGTCCATGACAGCCTGCTGCGTTGAGGGCTTCAAAGGGACAGTGCCCTGCATTCCTGTAAGGGAGCTTTTAGACACCACTTTCCGTGGGGAAACACTGTGTGTGCCAATGACTCCTGTGTGCAGAAAATCTCTCCCCAGCACCAGAGGTGCAGGGAACCCTCTTAGTATGCAGAGCAATGTTCATGGCAGGCCTCCAATGTTGGGAGAGCCTCCACTTCCCAACTGTCCAAATGCCTCAGAAACACACTTCTAGGGAGTGTGGGTCTGACAAGCAGAGCAGCCCGAGTGAGGAACATGGATTACAGGGAGAAGCCACTGGCCTGAGCATTCGCCCTGTAGGTCCTGGCTGAAGGCTCTCTGCACCAGGCCCAACCTGGAATGAGCCTGCAGCCTGGCCTCAAGTTCCAGGCTTGCCCATTGCCCTGCTAGGTTGCGGCCCATCCCAGGCTGGGCCAGGCCTCCCTAGGGTCTGTGCTGGCCTAGGCCACTGCCAGGCAACAGGACCTCCATGGAGCACAGTTCATACGAGAAGGCAACAGGGTGTTGCCTGTGTGTCTCTTGCACTCCTGGGAAGCTGCAGGTCCAGAGGCTATGTATGCAGGTTGCCGTTGGAGCCTGGGGTCATAACAGTCATGACCCCACTGTCAAGTGGGATTCCTGCTGCCTCTTATCTGCCTGACACATCCCCTTGCTGCCTGCGCTGTCTTCACTGCTGGCAGGCCTCTGTGTGCACAGCCCAGTCTAGGCCAAGGAAACAAGGTGCTTGGCTCCCCTTGCTAGGAGCTCCTCCTACAGCACTCTGGGCCAGGGGACACATGCCCCTGGACCAGCAGCCTGCAAGGAAGCTGCAGCTTCGCCATCCAGAAAGGCCTGCTGCACGAGGCAGGAAGCCTTCTGCTAAGGACAACTTTCCCCCTCCAAAGCCTTGGAGGAGTTCATGGATGCTCGGGCCTGCAGTGTTCTCCATCAGAGAGCACTGGGTGCCCAATGGCTCCCCTGCGGCTTCCAAGCACCCTCCAGCCCAGATGCCCTTGGTGCCCACTCTGTTGCCAGAGGGAAGTCCTCAGTAGCACTCCCTAGCTTGTGCACCCAGAGTGCCTAATGTTTGGAAACTTCCTCCGGAACTCAGTGGGAATGAGGCTTCTCCTTCCACGCTTGTCAGCCAGCAGATGGAGCCACCGCCCCACCAAAACATCTCTCTGCATTGCCTTCAGCCATGGATCGCCTAGCTGTCCTCTCTCTGCCTCAAGCAGCAGCTCGAGTGCGCATGCAGCCTACAGAAAGGAGAGTGCCTTTTCTGGAGCACTGCTATGCTGTGGCAGCTCCCTGAAGGCCTCCTCGGGCCTCCTCTCCCCTAACACAGTTGTGCCATTCCAACCACGTGGGCCACAAAGGTCACCCTAAGCAGGGCTCAGGGTTCGGCCTGTGTGTGTTTTCGTGGCTGGGACAGGGCAGATCCAGACGCTGGGGGCCCACTTGTGAATAGGGCCTGATGGGCATCGCCAGCATTCCCTGGTGGGGAAGCAGGACATCTGGGACCTCCAAGCTGCATGCAAATCCCCTCCCTGGCTGCCCCTCTTGCTTCTTCTCTGCTGCCAAGCCTCTCTCACCACACGTGCGTCTCACCAAAAGGAGCAGGCTGCTTGCCACTCTTTGCAAGGTGCTCACCCCACAAACCTCATTTACTCAAAGAGGAGTGCAAATTGACCCATAACCTCCAGAGGAGCTGCAGTCTCTGCAGCCACAAAGGCCTGCAGCCGAGTCCATGACAGCCTGCTGCGTTGAGGGCTTCAAAGGGACAGTGCCCTGCATTCCTGTAAGGGAGCTTTTTGACACCACTTTCCGTGGGGAAACACTGTGTGTGCCAATGACTCCTGTGTGCAGAAAATCTCTCCCCAGCACCAGAGGTGCAGGGAATCCTCTTAGTATGCAGAGAAATGTTCATGGCAGGCCTCCAATGTTGGGAGAGCCTCCACTTCCCAACTGTCCAAATGCCTCAGAAACACACTTCTAGGGAGTGTGGGTCTGACAAGCAGAGCAGCCCGAGTGAGGAACATGGATTACAGGGAGAAGCCACTGGCCTGAGCATTCGCCCTGTAGGTCCTGGCTGAAGGCTCTCTGCACCAGGCCCAACCTGGAATGAGCCTGCAGCCTGGCCTCAAGTTCCAGGCTTGCCCATTGCCCTGCTAGGTCGCGGCCCATCCCAGGCTGGGCCAGGCCTCCCTAGGGTCTGTGCTGGCCTAGGCCACTGCCAGGCAACAGGACCTCCATGGAGCACAGTTCATACGAGAAGGCAACAGGGTGTTGCCTGTGTGTCTCTTGCACTCCTGGGAAGCTGCAGGTCCAGAGGCTATGTATGCAGGTTGCCGTTGGAGCCTGGGGTCAAAACAGTCATGACCCCACTTTCAAGTGGGACTCCTGCTGCCTCTTATCTGCCTGACACATCCCCTTGCTGCCTGCGCTGTCTTCACTGCTGGCAGGCCTCTGTGTGCACAGCCCAGTCTAGGCCAAGGAAACAAGGTGCTTGGCTCCCCTTGCTAGGAGCTCCTCCTACAGCACTCTGGACCAGGGGACACATGCCCCTGGACCAGCAGCCTGCAAGGAAGCTGCAGCTTCGCCATCCAGAAAGGCCTGCTGCACGAGGCAGGAAGCCTTCTGCTAAGGACAACTTTCCCCCTCCAAAGCCTTGGAGGAGTTCATGGATGCTCGGGCCTGCAGTGTTCTCCATCAGAGAGCACTGGGTGCCCAATGGCTCCCCTGCGGCTTCCAAGCACCCTCCAGCCCAGATGCCCTTGGTGCCCACTCTGTTGCCAGAGGGAAGTCCTCAGTAGCACTCCCTAGCTTGTGCACCCAGAGTGCCTAATGTTTGGAAACTTCCTCCGGAACTCAGTGGGAATGAGGCTTCTCCTTCCACGCTTGTCAGCCAGCAGATGGAGCCACCGCCCCACCAAAACATCTCTCTGCATTGCCTTCAGCCATGGATCGCCTAGCTGTCCTCTCTCTGCCTCAAGCAGCAGCTCGAGTGCGCATGCAGCCTACAGAAAGGAGAGTGCCTTTTCTGGAGCACTGCTATGCTGTGGCAGCTCCCTGAAGGCCTCCTCGGGCCTCCTCTCCCCTAACACAGTTGTGCCATTCCAACCACCTGGGCCGCAAAGGTCACCCTAAGCAGGGCTCAGGGTTCGGCCTGTGTGTGTTTTCGTGGCTGGGACAGGGCAGATCCAGACGCTGGGGGCCCACTTGTGAATAGGGCCTGATGGGCATCGCCAGCATTCCCTGGTGGGGAAGCAGGACATCTGGGACCTCCAAGCTGCATGCAAATCCCCTCCCTGGCTGCCCCTCTTGCTTCTTCTCTGCTGCCAAGCCTCTCTCACCACACGTGCGTCTCACCAAAAGGAGCAGGCTGCTTGCCACTCTTTGCAAGGTGCTCACCCCACAAACCTCATTTACTCAAAGAGGAGTGCAAATTGACCCATAACCTCCAGAGGAGCTGCAGTCTCTGCAGCCACAAGGGCCTGCAGCCGAGTCCATGACAGCCTGCTGCGTTGAGGGCTTCAAAGGGACAGTGCCCTGCATTCCTGTAAGGGAGCTTTTTGACACCACTTTCCGTGGGGAAACACTGTGTGTGCCAATGACTCCTGTGTGCAGAAAATCTCTCCCCAGCACCAGAGGTGCAGGGAATCCTCTTAGTATGCAGAGCAATGTTCAAGGCAGGCCTCCAATGTTGGGAGAGCCTCCACTTCCCAACTGTCCAAATGCCTCAGAAACACACTTCTAGGGAGTGTGGGTCTGACAAGCAGAGCAGCCCGAGTGAGGAACATGGATTACAGGGAGAAGCCACTGGCCTGAGCATTCGCCCTGTAGGTCCTGGCTGAAGGCTCTCTGCACCAGGCCCAACCTGGAATGAGCCTGCAGCCTGGCCTCAAGTTCCAGGCTTGCCCGTTGCCCTGCTAGGTCGCGGCCCATCCCAGGCTGGGCCAGGCCTCCCTAGGGTCTGTGCTGGCCTAGGCCACTGCCAGGCAACAGGACCTCCATGGAGCACAGTTCATACGAGAAGGCAACAGGGTGTTGCCTGTGTGTCTCTTGCACTCCTGGGAAGCTGCAGGTCCAGAGGCTATGTATGCAGGTTGCCGTTGGAGCCTGGGGTCAAAACAGTCATGACCCCACTTTCAAGTGGGACTCCTGCTGCCTCTTATCTGCCTGACACATCCCCTTGCTGCCTGCGCTGTCTTCACTGCTGGCAGGCCTCTGTGTGCACAGCCCAGTCTAGGCCAAGGAAACAAGGTGCTTGGCTCCCCTTGCTAGGAGCTCCTCCTACAGCACTCTGGACCAGGGGACACATGCCCCTGGACCAGCAGCCTGCAAGGAAGCTGCAGCTTCGCCATCCAGAAAGGCCTGCTGCACGAGGCAGGAAGCCTTCTGCTAAGGACAACTTTCCCCCTCCAAAGCCTTGGAGGAGTTCATGGATGCTCGGGCCTGCAGTGTTCTCCATCAGAGAGCACTGGGTGCCCAATGGCTCCCCTGCGGCTTCCAAGCACCCTCCAGCCCAGATGCCCTTGGTGCCCACTCTGTTGCCAGAGGGAAGTCCTCAGTAGCACTCCCTAGCTTGTGCACCCAGAGTGCCTAATGTTTGGAAACTTCCTCCGGAACTCAGTGGGAATGAGGCTTCTCCTTCCACGCTTGTCAGCCAGCAGATGGAGCCACCGCCCCACCAAAACATCTCTCTGCATTGCCTTCGGCCATGGATCGCCTAGCTGTCCTCTCTCTGCCTCAAGCAGCAGCTCGAGTGCGCATGCAGCCTACAGAAAGGAGAGTGCCTTTTCTGGAGCACTGCTATGCTGTGGCAGCTCCCTGAAGGCCTCCTCGGGCCTCCTCTCCCCTAACACAGTTGTGCCATTCCAACCACCTGGGCCGCAAAGGTCACCCTAAGCAGGGCACAGGGTTCGGCCTGTGTGTGTTTTCGTGGCTGGGACAGGGCAGATCCAGACGCTGGGGGCCCACTTGTGAATAGGGCCTGATGGGCATCGCCAGCATTCCCTGGTGGGGAAGCAGGACATCTGGGACCTCCAAGCTGCATGCAAATCCCCTCCCTGGCTGCCCCTCTTGCTTCTTCTCTGCTGCCAAGCCTCTCTCACCACACGTGCGTCTCACCAAAAGGAGCAGGCTGCTTGCCACTCTTTGCAAGGTGCTCACCCCACAAACCTCATTTACTCAAAGAGGAGTGCAAATTGACCCATAACCTCCAGAGGAGCTGCAGTCTCTGCAGCCACAAAGGCCTGCAGCCGAGTCCATGACAGCCTGCTGCGTTGAGGGCTTCAAAGGGACAGTGCCCTGCATTCCTGTAAGGGAGCTTTTTGACACCACTTTCCGTGGGGAAACACTGTGTGTGCCAATGACTCCTGTGTGCAGAAAATCTCTCCCCAGCACCAGAGGTGCAGGGAATCCTCTTAGTATGCAGAGCAATGTTCAAGGCAGGCCTCCAATGTTGGGAGAGCCTCCACTTCCCAACTGTCCAAATGCCTCAGAAACACACTTCTAGGGAGTGTGGGTCTGACAAGCAGAGCAGCCCGAGTGAGGAACATGGATTACAGGGAGAAGCCACTGGCCTGAGCATTCGCCCTGTAGGTCCTGGCCGAAGGCTCTCTGCACCAGGCCCAACCTGGAATGAGCCTGCAGCCTGGCCTCAAGTTCCAGGCTTGCCCGTTGCCCTGCTAGGTCGCGGCCCATCCCAGGCTGGGCCAGGCCTCCCTAGGGTCTGTGCTGGCCTAGGCCACTGCCAGGCAACAGGACCTCCATGGAGCACAGTTCATACGAGAAGGCAACAGGGTGTTGCCTGTGTGTCTCTTGCACTCCTGGGAAGCTGCAGGTCCAGAGGCTATGTATGCAGGTTGCCGTTGGAGCCTGGGGTCATAACAGTCATGACCCCACTGTCAAGTGGGATTCCTGCTGCCTCTTATCTGCCTGACACATCCCCTTGCTGCCTGCGCTGTCTTCACTGCTGGCAGGCCTCTGTGTGCACAGCCCAGTCTAGGCCAAGGAAACAAGGTGCTTGGCTCCCCTTGCTAGGAGCTCCTCCTACAGCACTCTGGGCCAGGGGACACATGCCCCTGGACCAGCAGCCTGCAAGGAAGCTGCAGCTTCGCCATCCAGAAAGGCCTGCTGCACGAGGCAGGAAGCCTTCTGCTAAGGACAACTTTCCCCCTCCAAAGCCTTGGAGGAGTTCATGGATGCTCGGGCCTGCAGTGTTCTCCATCAGAGAGCACTGGGTGCCCAATGGCTCCCCTGCGGCTTCCAAGCACCCTCCAGCCCAGATGCCCTTGGTGCCCACTCTGTTGCCAGAGGGAAGTCCTCAGTAGCACTCCCTAGCTTGTGCACCCAGAGTGCCTAATGTTTGGAAACTTCCTCCGGAACTCAGTGGGAATGAGGCTTCTCCTTCCACGCTTGTCAGCCAGCAGATGGAGCCACCGCCCCACCAAAACATCTCTCTGCATTGCCTTCAGCCATGGATCGCCTAGCTGTCCTCTCTCTGCCTCAAGCAGCAGCTCGAGTGCGCATGCAGCCTACAGAAAGGAGAGTGCCTTTTCTGGAGCACTGCTATGCTGTGGCAGCTCCCTGAAGGCCTCCTCGGGCCTCCTCTCCCCTAACACAGTTGTGCCATTCCAACCACCTGGGCCGCAAAGGTCACCCTAAGCAGGGCTCAGGGTTCGGCCTGTGTGTGTTTTCGTGGCTGGGACAGGGCAGATCCAGACGCTGGGGGCCCACTTGTGAATAGGGCCTGATGGGCATCGCCAGCATTCCCTGGTGGGGAAGCAGGACATCTGGGACCTCCAAGCTGCATGCAAATCCCCTCCCTGGCTGCCCCTCTTGCTTCTTCTCTGCTGCCAAGCCTCTCTCACCACACGTGCGTCTCACCAAAAGGAGCAGGCTGCTTGCCACTCTTTGCAAGGTGCTCACCCCACAAACCTCATTTACTCAAAGAGGAGTGCAAATTGACCCATAACCTCCAGAGGAGCTGCAGTCTCTGCAGCCACAAAGGCCTGCAGCCGAGTCCATGACAGCCTGCTGCGTTGAGGGCTTCAAAGGGACAGTGCCCTGCATTCCTGTAAGGGAGCTTTTTGACACCACTTTCCGTGGGGAAACACTGTGTGTGCCAATGACTCCTGTGTGCAGAAAATCTCTCCCAGCACCAGAGGTGCAGGGAATCCTCTTAGTATGCAGAGAAATGTTCATGGCAGGCCTCCAATGTTGGGAGAGCCTCCACTTCCCAACTGTCCAAATGCCTCAGAAACACACTTCTAGGGAGTGTGGGTCTGACAAGCAGAGCAGCCCGAGTGAGGAACATGGATTACAGGGAGAAGCCACTGGCCTGAGCATTCGCCCTGTAGGTCCTGGCTGAAGGCTCTCTGCACCAGGCCCAACCTGGAATGAGCCTGCAGCCTGGCCTCAAGTTCCAGGCTTGCCCATTGCCCTGCTAGGTCGCGGCCCATCCCAGGCTGGGCCAGGCCTCCCTAGGGTCTGTGCTGGCCTAGGCCACTGCCAGGCAACAGGACCTCCATGGAGCACAGTTCATACGAGAAGGCAACAGGGTGTTGCCTGTGTGTCTCTTGCACTCCTGGGAAGCTGCAGGTCCAGAGGCTATGTATGCAGGTTGCCGTTGGAGCCTGGGGTCAAAACAGTCATGACCCCACTTTCAAGTGGGACTCCTGCTGCCTCTTATCTGCCTGACACATCCCCTTGCTGCCTGCGCTGTCTTCACTGCTGGCAGGCCTCTGTGTGCACAGCCCAGTCTAGGCCAAGGAAACAAGGTTCTTGGCTCCCCTTGCTAGGAGCTCCTCCTACAGCACTCTGGACCAGGGGACACATGCCCCTGGACCAGCAGCCTGCAAGGAAGCTGCAGCTTCGCCATCCAGAAAGGCCTGCTGCACGAGGCAGGAAGCCTTCTGCTAAGGACAACTTTCCCCCTCCAAAGCCTTGGAGGAGTTCATGGATGCTCGGGCCTGCAGTGTTCTCCATCAGAGAGCACTGGGTGCCCAATGGCTCCCCTGCGGCTTCCAAGCACCCTCCAGCCCAGATGCCCTTGGTGCCCACTCTGTTGCCAGAGGGAAGTCCTCAGTAGCACTCCCTAGCTTGTGCACCCAGAGTGCCTAATGTTTGGAAACTTCCTCCGGAACTCAGTGGGAATGAGGCTTCTCCTTCCACGCTTGTCAGCCAGCAGATGGAGCCACCGCCCCACCAAAACATCTCTCTGCATTGCCTTCAGCCATGGATCGCCTAGCTGTCCTCTCTCTGCCTCAAGCAGCAGCTCGAGTGCGCATGCAGCCTACAGAAAGGAGAGTGCCTTTTCTGGAGCACTGCTATGCTGTGGCAGCTCCCTGAAGGCCTCCTCGGGCCTCCTCTCCCCTAACACAGTTGTGCCATTCCAACCACCTGGGCCGCAAAGGTCACCCTAAGCAGGGCTCAGGGTTCGGCCTGTGTGTGTTTTCATGGCTGGGACAGGGCAGATCCAGACGCTGGGGGCCCACTTGTGAATAGGGCCTGATGGGCATCGCCAGCATTCCCTGGTGGGGAAGCAGGACATCTGGGACCTCCAAGCTGCATGCAAATCCCCTCCCTGGCTGCCCCTCTTGCTTCTTCTCTGCTGCCAAGCCTCTCTCACCACACGTGCGTCTCACCAAAAGGAGCAGGCTGCTTGCCACTCTTTGCAAGGTGCTCACCCCACAAACCTCATTTACTCAAAGAGGAGTGCAAATTGACCCATAACCTCCAGAGGAGCTGCAGTCTCTGCAGCCACAAGGGCCTGCAGCCGAGTCCATGACAGCCTGCTGCGTTGAGGGCTTCAAAGGGACAGTGCCCTGCATTCCTGTAAGGGAGCTTTTTGACACCACTTTCCGTGGGGAAACACTGTGTGTGCCAATGACTCCTGTGTGCAGAAAATCTCTCCCCAGCACCAGAGGTGCAGGGAATCCTCTTAGTATGCAGAGCAATGTTCAAGGCAGGCCTCCAATGTTGGGAGAGCCTCCACTTCCCAACTGTCCAAATGCCTCAGAAACACACTTCTAGGGAGTGTGGGTCTGACAAGCAGAGCAGCCCGAGTGAGGAACATGGATTACAGGGAGAAGCCACTGGCCTGAGCATTCGCCCTGTAGGTCCTGGCTGAAGGCTCTCTGCACCAGGCCCAACCTGGAATGAGCCTGCAGCCTGGCCTCAAGTTCCAGGCTTGCCCGTTGCCCTGCTAGGTCGCGGCCCATCCCAGGCTGGGCCAGGCCTCCCTAGGGTCTGTGCTGGCCTAGGCCACTGCCAGGCAACAGGACCTCCATGGAGCACAGTTCATACGAGAAGGCAACAGGGTGTTGCCTGTGTGTCTCTTGCACTCCTGGGAAGCTGCAGGTCCAGAGGCTATGTATGCAGGTTGCCGTTGGAGCCTGGGGTCAAAACAGTCATGACCCCACTTTCAAGTGGGACTCCTGCTGCCTCTTATCTGCCTGACACATCCCCTTGCTGCCTGCGCTGTCTTCACTGCTGGCAGGCCTCTGTGTGCACAGCCCAGTCTAGGCCAAGGAAACAAGGTGCTTGGCTCCCCTTGCTAGGAGCTTCTCCTACAGCACTCTGGACCAGGGGACACATGCCCCTGGACCAGCAGCCTGCAAGGAAGCTGCAGCTTCGCCATCCAGAAAGGCCTGCTGCACGAGGCAGGAAGCCTTCTGCTAAGGACAACTTTCCCCCTCCAAAGCCTTGGAGGAGTTCATGGATGCTCGGGCCTGCAGTGTTCTCCATCAGAGAGCACTGGGTGCCCAATGGCTCCCCTGCGGCTTCCAAGCACCCTCCAGCCCAGATGCCCTTGGTGCCCACTCTGTTGCCAGAGGGAAGTCCTCAGTAGCACTCCCTAGCTTGTGCACCCAGAGTGCCTAATGTTTGGAAACTTCCTCCGGAACTCAGTGGGAATGAGGCTTCTCCTTCCACGCTTGTCAGCCAGCAGATGGAGCCACCGCCCCACCAAAACATCTCTCTGCATTGCCTTCGGCCATGGATCGCCTAGCTGTCCTCTCTCTGCCTCAAGCAGCAGCTCGAGTGCGCATGCTGCCTACAGAAAGGAGAGTGCCTTTTCTGGAGCACTGCTATGCTGTGGCAGCTCCCTGAAGGCCTCCTCGGGCCTCCTCTCCCCTAACACAGTTGTGCCATTCCAACCACCTGGGCCGCAAAGGTCACCCTAAGCAGGGCACAGGGTTCGGCCTGTGTGTGTTTTCGTGGCTGGGACAGGGCAGATCCAGATGCTGGGGGCCCACTTGTGAATAGGGCCTGATGGGCATCGCCAGCATTCCCTGGTGGGGAAGCAGGACATCTGGGACCTCCAAGCTGCATGCAAATCCCCTCCCTGGCTGCCCCTCTTGCTTCTTCTCTGCTGCCAAGCCTCTCTCACCACACGTGCGTCTCACCAAAAGGAGCAGGCTGCTTGCCACTCTTTGCAAGGTGCTCACCCCACAAACCTCATTTACTCAAAGAGGAGTGCAAATTGACCCATAACCTCCAGAGGAGCTGCAGTCTCTGCAGCCACAAAGGCCTGCAGCCGAGTCCATGACAGCCTGCTGCGTTGAGGGCTTCAAAGGGACAGTGCCCTGCATTCCTGTAAGGGAGCTTTTTGACACCACTTTCCGTGGGGAAACACTGTGTGTGCCAATGACTCCTGTGTGCAGAAAATCTCTCCCCAGCACCAGAGGTGCAGGGAATCCTCTTAGTATGCAGAGCAATGTTCAAGGCAGGCCTCCAATGTTGGGAGAGCCTCCACTTCCCAACTGTCCAAATGCCTCAGAAACACACTTCTAGGGAGTGTGGGTCTGACAAGCAGAGCAGCCCGAGTGAGGAACATGGATTACAGGGAGAAGCCACTGGCCTGAGCATTCGCCCTGTAGGTCCTGGCCGAAGGCTCTCTGCACCAGGCCCAACCTGGAATGAGCCTGCAGCCTGGCCTCAAGTTCCAGGCTTGCCCGTTGCCCTGCTAGGTCGCGGCCCATCCCAGGCTGGGCCAGGCCTCCCTAGGGTCTGTGCTGGCCTAGGCCACTGCCAGGCAACAGGACCTCCATGGAGCACAGTTCATACGAGAAGGCAACAGGGTGTTGCCTGTGTGTCTCTTGCACTCCTGGGAAGCTGCAGGTCCAGAGGCTATGTATGCAGGTTGCCGTTGGAGCCTGGGGTCAAAACAGTCATGACCCCACTTTCAAGTGGGACTCCTGCTGCCTCTTATCTGCCTGACACATCCCCTTGCTGCCTGCGCTGTCTTCACTGCTGGCAGGCCTCTGTGTGCACAGCCCAGTCTAGGCCAAGGAAACAAGGTGCTTGGCTCCCCTTGCTAGGAGCTCCTCCTACAGCACTCTGGACCAGGGGACACATGCCCCTGGACCAGCAGCCTGCAAGGAAGCTGCAGCTTCGCCATCCAGAAAGGCCTGCTGCACGAGGCAGGAAGCCTTCTGCTAAGGACAACTTTCCCCCTCCAAAGCCTTGGAGGAGTTCATGGATGCTCGGGCCTGCAGTGTTCTCCATCAGAGAGCACTGGGTGCCCAATGGCTCCCCTGCGGCTTCCAAGCACCCTCCAGCCCAGATGCCCTTGGTGCCCACTCTGTTGCCAGAGGGAAGTCCTCAGTAGCACTCCCTAGCTTGTGCACCCAGAGTGCCTAATGTTTGGAAACTTCCTCCGGAACTCAGTGGGAATGAGGCTTCTCCTTCCACGCTTGTCAGCCAGCAGATGGAGCCACCGCCCCACCAAAACATCTCTCTGCATTGCCTTCAGCCATGGATCGCCTAGCTGTCCTCTCTCTGCCTCAAGCAGCAGCTCGAGTGCGCATGCAGCCTACAGAAAGGAGAGTGCCTTTTCTGGAGCACTGCTATGCTGTGGCAGCTCCCTGAAGGCCTCCTCGGGCCTCCTCTCCCCTAACACAGTTGTGCCATTCCAACCACCTGGGCCGCAAAGGTCACCCTAAGCAGGGCTCAGGGTTCGGCCTGTGTGTGTTTTCATGGCTGGGACAGGGCAGATCCAGACGCTGGGGGCCCACTTGTGAATAGGGCCTGATGGGCATCGCCAGCATTCCCTGGTGGGGAAGCAGGACATCTGGGACCTCCAAGCTGCATGCAAATCCCCTCCCTGGCTGCCCCTCTTGCTTCTTCTCTGCTGCCAAGCCTCTCTCACCACACGTGCGTCTCACCAAAAGGAGCAGGCTGCTTGCCACTCTTTGCAAGGTGCTCACCCCACAAACCTCATTTACTCAAAGAGGAGTGCAAATTGACCCATAACCTCCAGAGGAGCTGCAGTCTCTGCAGCCACAAGGGCCTGCAGCCGAGTCCATGACAGCCTGCTGCGTTGAGGGCTTCAAAGGGACAGTGCCCTGCATTCCTGTAAGGGAGCTTTTTGACACCACTTTCCGTGGGGAAACACTGTGTGTGCCAATGACTCCTGTGTGCAGAAAATCTCTCCCCAGCACCAGAGGTGCAGGGAATCCTCTTAGTATGCAGAGCAATGTTCAAGGCAGGCCTCCAATGTTGGGAGAGCCTCCACTTCCCAACTGTCCAAATGCCTCAGAAACACACTTCTAGGGAGTGTGGGTCTGACAAGCAGAGCAGCCCGAGTGAGGAACATGGATTACAGGGAGAAGCCACTGGCCTGAGCATTCGCCCTGTAGGTCCTGGCTGAAGGCTCTCTGCACCAGGCCCAACCTGGAATGAGCCTGCAGCCTGGCCTCAAGTTCCAGGCTTGCCCGTTGCCCTGCTAGGTCGCGGCCCATCCCAGGCTGGGCCAGGCCTCCCTAGGGTCTGTGCTGGCCTAGGCCACTGCCAGGCAACAGGACCTCCATGGAGCACAGTTCATACGAGAAGGCAACAGGGTGTTGCCTGTGTGTCTCTTGCACTCCTGGGAAGCTGCAGGTCCAGAGGCTATGTATGCAGGTTGCCGTTGGAGCCTGGGGTCAAAACAGTCATGACCCCACTTTCAAGTGGGACTCCTGCTGCCTCTTATCTGCCTGACACATCCCCTTGCTGCCTGCGCTGTCTTCACTGCTGGCAGGCCTCTGTGTGCACAGCCCAGTCTAGGCCAAGGAAACAAGGTGCTTGGCTCCCCTTGCTAGGAGCTTCTCCTACAGCACTCTGGACCAGGGGACACATGCCCCTGGACCAGCAGCCTGCAAGGAAGCTGCAGCTTCGCCATCCAGAAAGGCCTGCTGCACGAGGCAGGAAGCCTTCTGCTAAGGACAACTTTCCCCCTCCAAAGCCTTGGAGGAGTTCATGGATGCTCGGGCCTGCAGTGTTCTCCATCAGAGAGCACTGGGTGCCCAATGGCTCCCCTGCGGCTTCCAAGCACCCTCCAGCCCAGATGCCCTTGGTGCCCACTCTGTTGCCAGAGGGAAGTCCTCAGTAGCACTCCCTAGCTTGTGCACCCAGAGTGCCTAATGTTTGGAAACTTCCTCCGGAACTCAGTGGGAATGAGGCTTCTCCTTCCACGCTTGTCAGCCAGCAGATGGAGCCACCGCCCCACCAAAACATCTCTCTGCATTGCCTTCGGCCATGGATCGCCTAGCTGTCCTCTCTCTGCCTCAAGCAGCAGCTCGAGTGCGCATGCAGCCTACAGAAAGGAGAGTGCCTTTTCTGGAGCACTGCTATGCTGTGGCAGCTCCCTGAAGGCCTCCTCGGGCCTCCTCTCCCCTAACACAGTTGTGCCATTCCAACCACCTGGGCCGCAAAGGTCACCCTAAGCAGGGCACAGGGTTCGGCCTGTGTGTGTTTTCGTGGCTGGGACAGGGCAGATCCAGATGCTGGGGGCCCACTTGTGAATAGGGCCTGATGGGCATCGCCAGCATTCCCTGGTGGGGAAGCAGGACATCTGGGACCTCCAAGCTGCATGCAAATCCCCTCCCTGGCTGCCCCTCTTGCTTCTTCTCTGCTGCCAAGCCTCTCTCACCACACGTGCGTCTCACCAAAAGGAGCAGGCTGCTTGCCACTCTTTGCAAGGTGCTCACCCCACAAACCTCATTTACTCAAAGAGGAGTGCAAATTGACCCATAACCTCCAGAGGAGCTGCAGTCTCTGCAGCCACAAAGGCCTGCAGCCGAGTCCATGACAGCCTGCTGCGTTGAGGGCTTCAAAGGGACAGTGCCCTGCATTCCTGTAAGGGAGCTTTTTGACACCACTTTCCGTGGGGAAACACTGTGTGTGCCAATGACTCCTGTGTGCAGAAAATCTCTCCCCAGCACCAGAGGTGCAGGGAATCCTCTTAGTATGCAGAGCAATGTTCAAGGCAGGCCTCCAATGTTGGGAGAGCCTCCACTTCCCAACTGTCCAAATGCCTCAGAAACACACTTCTAGGGAGTGTGGGTCTGACAAGCAGAGCAGCCCGAGTGAGGAACATGGATTACAGGGAGAAGCCACTGGCCTGAGCATTCGCCCTGTAGGTCCTGGCCGAAGGCTCTCTGCACCAGGCCCAACCTGGAATGAGCCTGCAGCCTGGCCTCAAGTTCCAGGCTTGCCCGTTGCCCTGCTAGGTCGCGGCCCATCCCAGGCTGGGCCAGGCCTCCCTAGGGTCTGTGCTGGCCTAGGCCACTGCCAGGCAACAGGACCTCCATGGAGCACAGTTCATACGAGAAGGCAACAGGGTGTTGCCTGTGTGTCTCTTGCACTCCTGGGAAGCTGCAGGTCCAGAGGCTATGTATGCAGGTTGCCGTTGGAGCCTGGGGTCAAAACAGTCATGACCCCACTTTCAAGTGGGACTCCTGCTGCCTCTTATCTGCCTGACACATCCCCTTGCTGCCTGCGCTGTCTTCACTGCTGGCAGGCCTCTGTGTGCACAGCCCAGTCTAGGCCAAGGAAACAAGGTGCTTGGCTCCCCTTGCTAGGAGCTTCTCCTACAGCACTCTGGACCAGGGGACACATGCCCCTGGACCAGCAGCCTGCAAGGAAGCTGCAGCTTCGCCATCCAGAAAGGCCTGCTGCACGAGGCAGGAAGCCTTCTGCTAAGGACAACTTTCCCCCTCCAAAGCCTTGGAGGAGTTCATGGATGCTCGGGCCTGCAGTGTTCTCCATCAGAGAGCACTGGGTGCCCAATGGCTCCCCTGCGGCTTCCAAGCACCCTCCAGCCCAGATGCCCTTGGTGCCCACTCTGTTGCCAGAGGGAAGTCCTCAGTAGCACTCCCTAGCTTGTGCACCCAGAGTGCCTAATGTTTGGAAACTTCCTCCGGAACTCAGTGGGAATGAGGCTTCTCCTTCCACGCTTGTCAGCCAGCAGATGGAGCCACCGCCCCACCAAAACATCTCTCTGCATTGCCTTCAGCCATGGATCGCCTAGCTGTCCTCTCTCTGCCTCAAGCAGCAGCTCGAGTGCGCATGCAGCCTACAGAAAGGAGAGTGCCTTTTCTGGAGCACTGCTATGCTGTGGCAGCTCCCTGAAGGCCTCCTCGGGCCTCCTCTCCCCTAACACAGTTGTGCCATTCCAACCACCTGGGCCGCAAAGGTCACCCTAAGCAGGGCTCAGGGTTCGGCCTGTGTGTGTTTTCGTGGCTGGGACAGGGCAGATCCAGACGCTGGGGGCCCACTTGTGAATAGGGCCTGATGGGCATCGCCAGCATTCCCTGGTGGGGAAGCAGGACATCTGGGACCTCCAAGCTGCATGCAAATCCCCTCCCTGGCTGCCCCTCTTGCTTCTTCTCTGCTGCCAAGCCTCTCTCACCACACGTGCGTCTCACCAAAAGGAGCAGGCTGCTTGCCACTCTTTGCAAGGTGCTCACCCCACAAACCTCATTTACTCAAAGAGGAGTGCAAATTGACCCATAACCTCCAGAGGAGCTGCAGTCTCTGCAGCCACAAGGGCCTGCAGCCGAGTCCATGACAGCCTGCTGCGTTGAGGGCTTCAAAGGGACAGTGCCCTGCATTCCTGTAAGGGAGCTTTTTGACACCACTTTCCGTGGGGAAACACTGTGTGTGCCAATGACTCCTGTGTGCAGAAAATCTCTCCCCAGCACCAGAGGTGCAGGGAATCCTCTTAGTATGCAGAGAAATGTTCAAGGCAGGCCTCCAATGTTGGGAGAGCCTCCACTTCCCAACTGTCCAAATGCCTCAGAAACACACTTCTAGGGAGTGTGGGTCTGACAAGCAGAGCAGCCCGAGTGAGGAACATGGATTACAGGGAGAAGCCACTGGCCTGAGCATTCGCCCTGTAGGTCCTGGCTGAAGGCTCTCTGCACCAGGCCCAACCTGGAATGAGCCTGCAGCCTGGCCTCAAGTTCCAGGCTTGCCCGTTGCCCTGCTAGGTCGCGGCCCATCCCAGGCTGGGCCAGGCCTCCCTAGGGTCTGTGCTGGCCTAGGCCACTGCCAGGCAACAGGACCTCCATGGAGCACAGTTCATACGAGAAGGCAACAGGGTGTTGCCTGTGTGTCTCTTGCACTCCTGGGAAGCTGCAGGTCCAGAGGCTATGTATGCAGGTTGCCGTTGGAGCCTGGGGTCAAAACAGTCATGACCCCACTTTCAAGTGGGACTCCTGCTGCCTCTTATCTGCCTGACACATCCCCTTGCTGCCTGCGCTGTCTTCACTGCTGGCAGGCCTCTGTGTGCACAGCCCAGTCTAGGCCAAGGAAACAAGGTGCTTGGCTCCCCTTGCTAGGAGCTTCTCCTACAGCACTCTGGACCAGGGGACACATGCCCCTGGACCAGCAGCCTGCAAGGAAGCTGCAGCTTCGCCATCCAGAAAGGCCTGCTGCACGAGGCAGGAAGCCTTCTGCTAAGGACAACTTTCCCCCTCCAAAGCCTTGGAGGAGTTCATGGATGCTCGGGCCTGCAGTGTTCTCCATCAGAGAGCACTGGGTGCCCAATGGCTCCCCTGCGGCTTCCAAGCACCCTCCAGCCCAGATGCCCTTGGTGCCCACTCTGTTGCCAGAGGGAAGTCCTCAGTAGCACTCCCTAGCTTGTGCACCCAGAGTGCCTAATGTTTGGAAACTTCCTCCGGAACTCAGTGGGAATGAGGCTTCTCCTTCCACGCTTGTCAGCCAGCAGATGGAGCCACCGCCCCACCAAAACATCTCTCTGCATTGCCTTCAGCCATGGATCGCCTAGCTGTCCTCTCTCTGCCTCAAGCAGCAGCTCGAGTGCGCATGCAGCCTACAGAAAGGAGAGTGCCTTTTCTGGAGCACTGCTATGCTGTGGCAGCTCCCTGAAGGCCTCCTCGGGCCTCCTCTCCCCTAACACAGTTGTGCCATTCCAACCACCTGGGCCGCAAAGGTCACCCTAAGCAGGGCTCAGGGTTCGGCCTGTGTGTGTTTTCGTGGCTGGGACAGGGCAGATCCAGACGCTGGGGGCCCACTTGTGAATAGGGCCTGATGGGCATCGCCAGCATTCCCTGGTGGGGAAGCAGGACATCTGGGACCTCCAAGCTGCATGCAAATCCCCTCCCTGGCTGCCCCTCTTGCTTCTTCTCTGCTGCCAAGCCTCTCTCACCACACGTGCGTCTCACCAAAAGGAGCAGGCTGCTTGCCACTCTTTGCAAGGTGCTCACCCCACAAACCTCATTTACTCAAAGAGGAGTGCAAATTGACCCATAACCTCCAGAGGAGCTGCAGTCTCTGCAGCCACAAGGGCCTGCAGCCGAGTCCATGACAGCCTGCTGCGTTGAGGGCTTCAAAGGGACAGTGCCCTGCATTCCTGTAAGGGAGCTTTTTGACACCACTTTCCGTGGGGAAACACTGTGTGTGCCAATGACTCCTGTGTGCAGAAAATCTCTCCCCAGCACCAGAGGTGCAGGGAATCCTCTTAGTATGCAGAGCAATGTTCAAGGCAGGCCTCCAATGTTGGGAGAGCCTCCACTTCCCAACTGTCCAAATGCCTCAGAAACACACTTCTAGGGAGTGTGGGTCTGACAAGCAGAGCAGCCCGAGTGAGGAACATGGATTACAGGGAGAAGCCACTGGCCTGAGCATTCGCCCTGTAGGTCCTGGCTGAAGGCTCTCTGCACCAGGCCCAACCTGGAATGAGCCTGCAGCCTGGCCTCAAGTTCCAGGCTTGCCCGTTGCCCTGCTAGGTCGCGGCCCATCCCAGGCTGGGCCAGGCCTCCCTAGGGTCTGTGCTGGCCTAGGCCACTGCCAGGCAACAGGACCTCCATGGAGCACAGTTCATACGAGAAGGCAACAGGGTGTTGCCTGTGTGTCTCTTGCACTCCTGGGAAGCTGCAGGTCCAGAGGCTATGTATGCAGGTTGCCGTTGGAGCCTGGGGTCAAAACAGTCATGACCCCACTTTCAAGTGGGACTCCTGCTGCCTCTTATCTGCCTGACACATCCCCTTGCTGCCTGCGCTGTCTTCACTGCTGGCAGGCCTCTGTGTGCACAGCCCAGTCTAGGCCAAGGAAACAAGGTGCTTGGCTCCCCTTGCTAGGAGCTCCTCCTACAGCACTCTGGACCAGGGGACACATGCCCCTGGACCAGCAGCCTGCAAGGAAGCTGCAGCTTCGCCATCCAGAAAGGCCTGCTGCACGAGGCAGGAAGCCTTCTGCTAAGGACAACTTTCCCCCTCCAAAGCCTTGGAGGAGTTCATGGATGCTCGGGCCTGCAGTGTTCTCCATCAGAGAGCACTGGGTGCCCAATGGCTCCCCTGCGGCTTCCAAGCACCCTCCAGCCCAGATGCCCTTGGTGCCCACTCTGTTGCCAGAGGGAAGTCCTCAGTAGCACTCCCTAGCTTGTGCACCCAGAGTGCCTAATGTTTGGAAACTTCCTCCGGAACTCAGTGGGAATGAGGCTTCTCCTTCCACGCTTGTCAGCCAGCAGATGGAGCCACCGCCCCACCAAAACATCTCTCTGCATTGCCTTCAGCCATGGATCGCCTAGCTGTCCTCTCTCTGCCTCAAGCAGCAGCTCGAGTGCGCATGCAGCCTACAGAAAGGAGAGTGCCTTTTCTGGAGCACTGCTATGCTGTGGCAGCTCCCTGAAGGCCTCCTCGGGCCTCCTCTCCCCTAACACAGTTGTGCCATTCCAACCACCTGGGCCGCAAAGGTCACCCTAAGCAGGGCTCAGGGTTCGGCCTGTGTGTGTTTTCGTGGCTGGGACAGGGCAGATCCAGACGCTGGGGGCCCACTTGTGAATAGGGCCTGATGGGCATCGCCAGCATTCCCTGGTGGGGAAGCAGGACATCTGGGACCTCCAAGCTGCATGCAAATCCCCTCCCTGGCTGCCCCTCTTGCTTCTTCTCTGCTGCCAAGCCTCTCTCACCACACGTGCGTCTCACCAAAAGGAGCAGGCTGCTTGCCACTCTTTGCAAGGTGCTCACCCCACAAACCTCATTTACTCAAAGAGGAGTGCAAATTGACCCATAACCTCCAGAGGAGCTGCAGTCTCTGCAGCCACAAAGGCCTGCAGCCGAGTCCATGACAGCCTGCTGCGTTGAGGGCTTCAAAGGGACAGTGCCCTGCATTCCTGTAAGGGAGCTTTTTGACACCACTTTCCGTGGGGAAACACTGTGTGTGCCAATGACTCCTGTGTGCAGAAAATCTCTCCCCAGCACCAGAGGTGCAGGGAATCCTCTTAGTATGCAGAGCAATGTTCATGGCAGGCCTCCAATGTTGGGAGAGCCTCCACTTCCCAACTGTCCAAATGCCTCAGAAACACACTTCTAGGGAGTGTGGGTCTGACAAGCAGAGCAGCCCGAGTGAGGAACATGGATTACAGGGAGAAGCCACTGGCCTGAGCATTCGCCCTGTAGGTCCTGGCTCAAGGCTCTCTGCACCAGGCCCAACCTGGAATGAGCCTGCAGCCTGGCCTCAAGTTCCAGGCTTGCCCATTGCCCTGCTAGGTCGCGGCCCATCCCAGGCTGGGCCAGGCCTCCCTAGGGTCTGTGCTGGCCTAGGCCACTGCCAGGCAACAGGACCTCCATGGAGCACAGTTCATACGAGAAGGCAACAGGGTGTTGCCTGTGTGTCTCTTGCACTCCTGGGAAGCTGCAGGTCCAGAGGCTATGTATGCAGGTTGCCGTTGGAGCCTGGGGTCAAAACAGTCATGACCCCACTTTCAAGTGGGACTCCTGCTGCCTCTTATCTGCCTGACACATCCCCTTGCTGCCTGCGCTGTCTTCACTGCTGGCAGGCCTCTGTGTGCACAGCCCAGTCTAGGCCAAGGAAACAAGGTGCTTGGCTCCCCTTGCTAGGAGCTCCTCCTACAGCACTCTGGACCAGGGGACACATGCCCCTGGACCAGCAGCCTGCAAGGAAGCTGCAGCTTCGCCATCCAGAAAGGCCTGCTGCACGAGGCAGGAAGCCTTCTGCTAAGGACAACTTTCCCCCTCCAAAGCCTTGGAGGAGTTCATGGATGCTCGGGCCTGCAGTGTTCTCCATCAGAGAGCACTGGGTGCCCAATGGCTCCCCTGCGGCTTCCAAGCACCCTCCAGCCCAGATGCCCTTGGTGCCCACTCTGTTGCCAGAGGGAAGTCCTCAGTAGCACTCCCTAGCTTGTGCACCCAGAGTGCCTAATGTTTGGAAACTTCCTCCGGAACTCAGTGGGAATGAGGCTTCTCCTTCCACGCTTGTCAGCCAGCAGATGGAGCCACCGCCCCACCAAAACATCTCTCTGCATTGCCTTCAGCCATGGATCGCCTAGCTGTCCTCTCTCTGCCTCAAGCAGCAGCTCGAGTGCGCATGCAGCCTACAGAAAGGAGAGTGCCTTTTCTGGAGCACTGCTATGCTGTGGCAGCTCCCTGAAGGCCTCCTCGGGCCTCCTCTCCCCTAACACAGTTGTGCCATTCCAACCACCTGGGCCGCAAAGGTCACCCTAAGCAGGGCTCAGGGTTCGGCCTGTGTGTGTTTTCGTGGCTGGGACAGGGCAGATCCAGACGCTGGGGGCCCACTTGTGAATAGGGCCTGATGGGCATCGCCAGCATTCCCTGGTGGGGAAGCAGGACATCTGGGACCTCCAAGCTGCATGCAAATCCCCTCCCTGGCTGCCCCTCTTGCTTCTTCTCTGCTGCCAAGCCTCTCTCACCACACGTGCGTCTCACCAAAAGGAGCAGGCTGCTTGCCACTCTTTGCAAGGTGCTCACCCCACAAACCTCATTTACTCAAAGAGGAGTGCAAATTGACCCATAACCTCCAGAGGAGCTGCAGTCTCTGCAGCCACAAGGGCCTGCAGCCGAGTCCATGACAGCCTGCTGCGTTGAGGGCTTCAAAGGGACAGTGCCCTGCATTCCTGTAAGGGAGCTTTTTGACACCACTTTCCGTGGGGAAACACTGTGTGTGCCAATGACTCCTGTGTGCAGAAAATCTCTCCCCAGCACCAGAGGTGCAGGGAATCCTCTTAGTATGCAGAGCAATGTTCAAGGCAGGCCTCCAATGTTGGGAGAGCCTCCACTTCCCAACTGTCCAAATGCCTCAGAAACACACTTCTAGGGAGTGTGGGTCTGACAAGCAGAGCAGCCCGAGTGAGGAACATGGATTACAGGGAGAAGCCACTGGCCTGAGCATTCGCCCTGTAGGTCCTGGCTGAAGGCTCTCTGCACCAGGCCCAACCTGGAATGAGCCTGCAGACTGGCCTCAAGTTCCAGGCTTGCCCGTTGCCCTGCTAGGTCGCGGCCCATCCCAGGCTGGGCCAGGCCTCCCTAGGGTCTGTGCTGGCCTAGGCCACTGCCAGGCAACAGGACCTCCATGGAGCACAGTTCATACGAGAAGGCAACAGGGTGTTGCCTGTGTGTCTCTTGCACTCCTGGGAAGCTGCAGGTCCAGAGGCTATGTATGCAGGTTGCCGTTGGAGCCTGGGGTCAAAACAGTCATGACCCCACTTTCAAGTGGGACTCCTGCTGCCTCTTATCTGCCTGACACATCCCCTAGCTGCCTGCGCTGTCTTCACTGCTGGCAGGCCTCTGTGTGCACAGCCCAGTCTAGGCCAAGGAAACAAGGTGCTTGGCTCCCCTTGCTAGGAGCTCCTCCTACAGCACTCTGGACCAGGGGACACATGCCCCTGGACCAGCAGCCTGCAAGGAAGCTGCAGCTTCGCCATCCAGAAAGGCCTGCTGCACGAGGCAGGAAGCCTTCTGCTAAGGACAACTTTCCCCCTCCAAAGCCTTGGAGGAGTTCATGGATGCTCGGGCCTGCAGTGTTCTCCATCAGAGAGCACTGGGTGCCCAATGGCTCCCCTGCGGCTTCCAAGCACCCTCCAGCCCAGATGCCCTTGGTGCCCACTCTGTTGCCAGAGGGAAGTCCTCAGTAGCACTCCCTAGCTTGTGCACCCAGAGTGCCTAATGTTTGGAAACTTCCTCCGGAACTCAGTGGGAATGAGGCTTCTCCTTCCACGCTTGTCAGCCAGCAGATGGAGCCACCGCCCCACCAAAACATCTCTCTGCATTGCCTTCGGCCATGGATCGCCTAGCTGTCCTCTCTCTGCCTCAAGCAGCAGCTCGAGTGCGCATGCAGCCTACAGAAAGGAGAGTGCCTTTTCTGGAGCACTGCTATGCTGTGGCAGCTCCCTGAAGGCCTCCTCGGGCCTCCTCTCCCCTAACACAGTTGTGCCATTCCAACCACCTGGGCCGCAAAGGTCACCCTAAGCAGGGCTCAGGGTTCGGCCTGTGTGTGTTTTCGTGGCTGGGACAGGGCAGATCCAGACGCTGGGGGCCCACTTGTGAATAGGGCCTGATGGGCATCGCCAGCATTCCCTGGTGGGGAAGCAGGACATCTGGGACCTCCAAGCTGCATGCAAATCCCCTCCCTGGCTGCCCCTCTTGCTTCTTCTCTGCTGCCAAGCCTCTCTCACCACACGTGCGTCTCACCAAAAGGAGCAGGCTGCTTGCCACTCTTTGCAAGGTGCTCATCCCACAAGCCTCATTTACTCAAAGAGGAGTGCAAATTGACCCATAACCTCCAGCGGAGCTGCAGTCTCTGCAGCCACAAAGGCCTGCAGCCGAGTCCATGACAGCCTGCTGCGTTGAGGGCTTCAAAGGGACAGTGCCCTGCATTCCTGTAAGGGAGCTTTTTGACACCACTTTCCGTGGGGAAACACTGTGTGTGCCAATGACTCCTGTGTGCAGAAAATCTCTCCCCAGCACCAGAGGTGCAGGGAATCCTCTTAGTATGCAGAGCAATGTTCAAGGCAGGCCTCCAATGTTGGGAGAGCCTCCACTTCCCAACTGTCCAAATGCCTCAGAAACACACTTCTAGGGAGTGTGGGTCTGACAAGCAGAGCAGCCCGAGTGAGGAACATGGATTACAGGGAGAAGCCACTGGCCTGAGCATTCGCCCTGTAGGTCCTGGCTGAAGGCTCTCTGCACCAGGCCGAACCTGGAATGAGCCTGCAGCCTGGCCTCAAGTTCCAGGCTTGCCCATTGCCCTGCTAGGTCGCGGCCCATCCCAGGCTGGGCCAGGCCTCCCTAGGGTCTGTGCTGGCCTAGGCCACTGCCAGGCAACAGGACCTCCATGGAGCACAGTTCATACGAGAAGGCAACAGGGTGTTGCCTGTGTGTCTCTTGCACTCCTGGGAAGCTGCAGGTCCAGAGGCTATGTATGCAGGTTGCCGTTGGAGCCTGGGGTCAAAACAGTCATGACCCCACTTTCAAGTGGGACTCCTGCTGCCTCTTATCTGCCTGACACATCCCCTAGCTGCCTGCGCTGCCTTCACTGCTGGCAGGCCTCTGTGTGCACAGCCCAGTCTAGGCCAAGGAAACAAGGTGCTTGGCTCCCCTTGCTAGGAGCTCCTCCTACAGCACTCTGGACCAGGGGACACATGCCCCTGGACCAGCAGCCTGCAAGGAAGCTGCAGCTTCGCCATCCAGAAAGGCCTGCTGCACGAGGCAGGAAGCCTTCTGCTAAGGACAACTTTCCCCCTCCAAAGCCTTGGAGGAGTTCATGGATGCTCGGGCCTGCAGTGTTCTCCATCAGAGAGCACTGGGTGCCCAATGGCTCCCCTGCGGCTTCCAAGCACCCTCCAGCCCAGATGCCCTTGGTGCCCACTCTGTTGCCAGAGGGAAGTCCTCAGTAGCACTCCCTAGCTTGTGCACCCAGAGTGCCTAATGTTTGGAAACTTCCTCCGGAACTCAGTGGGAATGAGGCTTCTCCTTCCACGCTTGTCAGCCAGCAGATGGAGCCACCGCCCCACCAAAACATCTCTCTGCATTGCCTTCAGCCATGGATCGCCCAGCTGTCCTCTCTCTGCCTCAAGCAGCAGCTCGAGTGCGCATGCAGCCTACAGAAAGGAGAGTGCCTTTTCTGGAGCACTGCTATGCTGTGGCAGCTCCCTGAAGGCCTCCTCGGGCCTCCTCTCCCCTAACACAGTTGTGCCATTCCAACCACCTGGGCCGCAAAGGTCACCCTAAGCAGGGCTCAGGGTTCGGCCTGTGTGTGTTTTCGTGGCTGGGACAGGGCAGATCCAGACGCTGGGGGCCCACTTGTGAATAGGGCCTGATGGGCATCGCCAGCATTCCCTGGTGGGGAAGCAGGACATCTGGGACCTCCAAGCTGCATGCAAATCCCCTCCCTGGCTGCCCCTCTTGCTTCTTCTCTGCTGCCAAGCCTCTCTCACCACACGTGCGTCTCACCAAAAGGAGCAGGCTGCTTGCCACTCTTTGCAAGGTGCTCATCCCACAAGCCTCATTTACTCAAAGAGGAGTGCAAATTGACCCATAACCTCCAGAGGAGCTGCAGTCTCTGCAGCCACAAAGGCCTGCAGCCGAGTCCATGACAGCCTGCTGCGTTGAGGGCTTCAAAGGGACAGTGCCCTGCATTCCTGTAAGGGAGCTTTTTGACACCACTTTCCGTGGGGAAACACTGTGTGTGCCAATGACTCCTGTGTGCAGAAAATCTCTCCCCAGCACCAGAGGTGCAGGGAATCCTCTTAGTATGCAGAGCAATGTTCAAGGCAGGCCTCCAATGTTGGGAGAGCCTCCACTTCCCAACTGTCCAAATGCCTCAGAAACACACTTCTAGGGAGTGTGGGTCTGACAAGCAGAGCAGCCCGAGTGAGGAACATGGATTACAGGGAGAAGCCACTGGCCTGAGCATTCGCCCTGTAGGTCCTGGCTGAAGGCTCTCTGCACCAGGCCCAACCTGGAATGAGCCTGCAGCCTGGCCTCAAGTTCCAGGCTTGCCCATTGCCCTGCTAGGTCGCGGCCCATCCCAGGCTGGGCCAGGCCTCCCTAGGGTCTGTGCTGGCCTAGGCCACTGCCAGGCAACAGGACCTCCATGGAGCACAGTTCATACGAGAAGGCAACAGGGTGTTGCCTGTGTGTCTCTTGCACTCCTGGGAAGCTGCAGGTCCAGAGGCTATGTATGCAGGTTGCCGTTGGAGCCTGGGGTCAAAACAGTCATGACCCCACTTTCAAGTGGGACTCCTGCTGCCTCTTATCTGCCTGACACATCCCCTTGCTGCCTGCGCTGTCTTCACTGCTGGCAGGCCTCTGTGTGCACAGCCCAGTCTAGGCCAAGGAAACAAGGTGCTTGGCTCCCCTTGCTAGGAGCTCCTCCTACAGCACTCTGGACCAGGGGACACATGCCCCTGGACCAGCAGCCTGCAAGGAAGCTGCAGCTTCGCCATCCAGAAAGGCCTGCTGCACGAGGCAGGAAGCCTTCTGCTAAGGACAACTTTCCCCCTCCAAAGCCTTGGAGGAGTTCATGGATGCTCGGGCCTGCAGTGTTCTCCATCAGAGAGCACTGGGTGCCCAATGGCTCCCCTGCGGCTTCCAAGCACCCTCCAGCCCAGATGCCCTTTGTGCCCACTCTGTTGCCAGAGGGAAGTCCTCAGTAGCACTCCCTAGCTTGTGCACCCAGAGTGCCTAATGTTTGGAAACTTCCTCCGGAACTCAGTGGGAATGAGGCTTCTCCTTCCACGCTTGTCAGCCAGCAGATGGAGCCACCGCCCCACCAAAACATCTCTCTGCATTGCCTTCAGCCATGGATCGCCTAGCTGTCCTCTCTCTGCCTCAAGCAGCAGCTCGAGTGCGCATGCAGCCTACAGAAAGGAGAGTGCCTTTTCTGGAGCACTGCTATGCTGTGGCAGCTCCCTGAAGGCCTCCTCGGGCCTCCTCTCCCCTAACACAGTTGTGCCATTCCAACCACCTGGGCCGCAAAGGTCACCCTAAGCAGGGCTCAGGGTTCGGCCTGTGTGTGTTTTCGTGGCTGGGACAGGGCAGATCCAGACGCTGGGGGCCCACTTGTGAATAGGGCCTGATGGGCATCGCCAGCATTCCCTGGTGGGGAAGCAGGACATCTGGGACCTCCAAGCTGCATGCAAATCCCCTCCCTGGCTGCCCCTCTTGCTTCTTCTCTGCTGCCAAGCCTCTCTCACCACACGTGCGTCTCACCAAAAGGAGCAGGCTGCTTGCCACTCTTTGCAAGGTGCTCACCCCACAAGCCTCATTTACTCAAAGAGGAGTGCAAATTGACCCATAACCTCCAGAGGAGCTGCAGTCTCTGCAGCCACAAAGGCCTGCAGCCGAGTCCATGACAGCCTGCTGCGTTGAGGGCTTCAAAGGGACAGTGCCCTGCATTCCTGTAAGGGAGCTTTTAGACACCACTTTCCGTGGGGAAACACTGTGTGTGCCAATGACTCCTGTGTGCAGAAAATCTCTCCCCAGCACCAGAGGTGCAGGGAATCCTCTTAGTATGCAGAGCAATGTTCAAGGCAGGCCTCCAATGTTGGGAGAGCCTCCACTTCCCAACTGTCCAAATGCCTCAGAAACACACTTCTAGGGAGTGTGGGTCTGACAAGCAGAGCAGCCCGAGTGAGGAACATGGATTACAGGGAGAAGCCACTGGCCTGAGCATTCGCCCTGTAGGTCCTGGCTGAAGGCTCTCTGCACCAGGCCCAACCTGGAATGAGCCTGCAGCCTGGCCTCAAGTTCCAGGCTTGCCCATTGCCCTACTAGGTCACGGCCCATCCCAGGCTGGGCCAGGCCTCCCTAGGGTCTGTGCTGGCCTAGGCCACTGCCAGGCAACAGGACCTCCATGGAGCACAGTTCATACGAGAAGGCAACAGGGTGTTGCCTGTGTGTCTCTTGCACTCCTGGGAAGCTGCAGGTCCAGAGGCTATGTATGCAGGTTGCCGTTGGAGCCTGGGGTCAAAACAGTCATGACCCCACTTTCAAGTGGGACTCCTGCTGCCTCTTATCTGCCTGACACATCCCCTTGCTGCCTGCGCTGTCTTCACTGCTGGCAGGCCTCTGTGTGCACAGCCCAGTCTAGGCCAAGGAAACAAGGTGCTTGGCTCCCCTTGCTAGGAGCTCCTCCTACAGCACTCTGGACCAGGGGACACATGCCCCTGGACCAGCAGCCTGCAATGAAGCTGCAGCTTCGCCATCCAGAAAGGCCTGCTGCACGAGTCAGGAAGCCTTCTGCTAAGGACAACTTTCCCCCTCCAAAGCCTTGCAGGAGTTCATGGATGCTCGGGCCTGCAGTGTTCTCCATCAGAGAGCACTGGGTGCCCAATGGCTCCCCTGCGGCTTCCAAGCACCCTCCAGCCCAGATGCCCTTGGTGCCCACTCTGTTGCCAGAGGGAAGTCCTCAGTAGCACTCCCTAGCTTGTGCACCCAGAGTGCCTAATGTTTGGAAACTTCCTCCGGAACGCAGTGGGATTGAGGCTTCTCCTTCCACGCTTGTCAGCCAGCAGATGGAGCCACCGCCCCACCAAAACATCTCTCTGCATTGCCTTCAGCCATGGATCGCCTAGCTGTCCTCTCTCTGCCTCAAGCAGCAGCTCGAGTGTGCATGCAGCCTACAGAAAGGAGAGTGTCTTTTCTGGAGCACTGCTATGCTGTGGCAGCTCCCTGAAGGCCTCCTCGGGCCTCCTCTCCCCTCACACAGTTGTGCCATTCCAACCACCTGGGCCGCAAAGGTCACCCTAAGCAGGGCTCAGGGTTCGGCCTGTGTGTGTTTTCGTGGCTGGGACAGGGCAGATCCAGACGCTGGGGGCCCACTTGTGAATAGGGCCTGATGGGCATCGCCAGCATTCCCTGGTGGGGAAGCAGGACATCTGGGACCTCCAAGCTGCATGCAAATCCCCTCCCTGGCTGCCCCTCTTGCTTCTTCTCTGCTGCCAAGCCTCTCTCACCACACGTGCGTCTCACCAAAAGGAGCAGGCTGCTTGCCACTCTTTGCAAGGTGCTCACCCCACAAGCCTCATTTACTCAAAGAGGAGTGCAAATTGACCCATAACCTCCAGAGGAGCTGCAGTCTCTGCAGCCACAAAGGCCTGCAGCCGAGTCCATGACAGCCTGCTGCGTTGAGGGCTTCAAAGGGACAGTGCCCTGCATTCCTGTAAGGGAGCTTTTAGACACCACTTTCCGTGGGGAAACACTGTGTGTGCCAATGACTCCTGTGTGCAGAAAATCTCTCCCCAGCACCAGAGGTGCAGGGAATCCTCTTAGTATGCAGAGCAATGTTCAAGGCAGGCCTCCAATGTTGGGAGAGCCTCCACTTCCCAACTGTCCAAATGCCTCAGAAACACACTTCTAGGGAGTGTGGGTCTGACAAGCAGAGCAGCCCGAGTGAGGAACATGGATTACAGGGAGAAGCCACTGGCCTGAGCATTCGCCCTGTAGGTCCTGGCTGAAGGCTCTCTGCACCAGGCCCAACCTGGAATGAGCCTGCAGCCTGGCCTCAAGTTCCAGGCTTGCCCATTGCCCTGCTAGGTCGCGGCCCATCCCAGGCTGGGCCAGGCCTCCCTAGGGTCTGTGCTGGCCTAGGCCACTGCCAGGCAACAGGACCTCCATGGAGCACAGTTCATACGAGAAGGCAACAGGGTGTTGCCTGTGTGTCTCTTGCACTCCTGGGAAGCTGCAGGTCCAGAGGCTATGTATGCAGGTTGCCGTTGGAGCCTGGGGTCAAAACAGTCATGACCCCACTTTCAAGTGGGACTCCTGCTGCCTCTTATCTGCCTGACACATCCCCTAGCTGCCTGCGCTGTCTTCACTGCTGGCAGGCCTCTGTGTGCACAGCCCAGTCTAGGCCAAGGAAACAAGGTGCTTGGCTCCCCTTGCTAGGAGCTCCTCCTACAGCACTCTGGACCAGGGGACACATGCCCCTGGACCAGCAGCCTGCAAGGAAGCTGCAGCTTCGCCATCCAGAAAGGCCTGCTGCACGAGGCAGGAAGCCTTCTGCTAAGGACAACTTTCCCCCTCCAAAGCCTTGGAGGAGTTCATGGATGCTCGGGCCTGCAGTGTTCTCCATCAGAGAGCACTGGGTGCCCAATGGCTCCCCTGCGGCTTCCAAGCACCCTCCAGCCCAGATGCCCTTTGTGCCCACTCTGTTGCCAGAGGGAAGTCCTCAGTAGCACTCCCTAGCTTGTGCACCCAGAGTGCCTAATGTTTGGAAACTTCCTCCGGAACTCAGTGGGAATGAGGCTTCTCCTTCCACGCTTGTCAGCCAGCAGATGCAGCCACCGCCCCACCAAAACATCTCTCTGCATTGCCTTCAGCCATGGATCGCCTAGCTGTCCTCTCTCTGCCTCAAGCAGCAGCTCGAGTGCGCATGCAGCCTACAGAAAGGAGAGTGCCTTTTCTGGAGCACTGCTATGCTGTGGCAGCTCCCTGAAGGCCTCCTCGGGCCTCCTCTCCCCTAACACAGTTGTGCCATTCCAACCACCTGGGCCGCAAAGGTCACCCTAAGCAGGGCTCAGGGTTCGGCCTGTGTGTGTTTTCGTGGCTGGGACAGGGCAGATCCAGACGCTGGGGGCCCACTTGTGAATAGGGCCTGATGGGCATCGCCAGCATTCCCTGGTGGGGAAGCAGGACATCTGGGACCTCCAAGCTGCATGCAAATCCCCTCCCTGGCTGCCCCTCTTGCTTCTTCTCTGCTGCCAAGCCTCTCTCACCACACGTGCGTCTCACCAAAAGGAGCAGGCTGCTTGCCACTCTTTGCAAGGTGCTCACCCCACAAGCCTCATTTACTCAAAGAGGAGTGCAAATTGACCCATAACCTCCAGAGGAGCTGCAGTCTCTGCAGCCACAAAGGCCTGCAGCCGAGTCCATGACAGCCTGCTGCGTTGAGGGCTTCAAAGGGACAGTGCCCTGCATTCCTGTAAGGGAGCTTTTAGACACCACTTTCCGTGGGGAAACACTGTGTGTGCCAATGACTCCTGTGTGCAGAAAATCTCTCCCCAGCACCAGAGGTGCAGGGAATCCTCTTAGTATGCAGAGCAATGTTCAAGGCAGGCCTCCAATGTTGGGAGAGCCTCCACTTCCCAACTGTCCAAATGCCTCAGAAACACACTTCTAGGGAGTGTGGGTCTGACAAGCAGAGCAGCCCGAGTGAGGAACATGGATTACAGGGAGAAGCCACTGGCCTGAGCATTCGCCCTGTAGGTCCTGGCTGAAGGCTCTCTGCACCAGGCCCAACCTGGAATGAGCCTGCAGCCTGGCCTCAAGTTCCAGGCTTGCCCATTGCCCTACTAGGTCACGGCCCATCCCAGGCTGGGCCAGGCCTCCCTAGGGTCTGTGCTGGCCTAGGCCACTGCCAGGCAACAGGACCTCCATGGAGCACAGTTCATACGAGAAGGCAACAGGGTGTTGCCTGTGTGTCTCTTGCACTCCTGGGAAGCTGCAGGTCCAGAGGCTATGTATGCAGGTTGCCGTTGGAGCCTGGGGTCAAAACAGTCATGACCCCACTTTCAAGTGGGACTCCTGCTGCCTCTTATCTGCCTGACACATCCCCTTGCTGCCTGCGCTGTCTTCACTGCTGGCAGGCCTCTGTGTGCACAGCCCAGTCTAGGCCAAGGAAACAAGGTGCTTGGCTCCCCTTGCTAGGAGCTCCTCCTACAGCACTCTGGACCAGGGGACACATGCCCCTGGACCAGCAGCCTGCAAGGAAGCTGCAGCTTCGCCATCCAGAAAGGCCTGCTGCACGAGTCAGGAAGCCTTCTGCTAAGGACAACTTTCCCCCTCCAAAGCCTTGCAGGAGTTCATGGATGCTCGGGCCTGCAGTGTTCTCCATCAGAGAGCACTGGGTGCCCAATGGCTCCCCTGCGGCTTCCAAGCACCCTCCAGCCCAGATGCCCTTGGTGCCCACTCTGTTGCCAGAGGGAAGTCCTCAGTAGCACTCCCTAGCTTGTGCACCCAGAGTGCCTAATGTTTGGAAACTTCCTCCGGAACGCAGTGGGATTGAGGCTTCTCCTTCCACGCTTGTCAGCCAGCAGATGGAGCCACCGCCCCACCAAAACATCTCTCTGCATTGCCTTCAGCCATGGATCGCCTAGCTGTCCTCTCTCTGCCTCAAGCAGCAGCTCGAGTGTGCATGCAGCCTACAGAAAGGAGAGTGTCTTTTCTGGAGCACTGCTATGCTGTGGCAGCTCCCTGAAGGCCTCCTCGGGCCTCCTCTCCCCTCACACAGTTGTGCCATTCCAACCACCTGGGCCGCAAAGGTCACCCTAAGCAGGGCTCAGGGTTCGGCCTGTGTGTGTTTTCGTGGCTGGGACAGGGCAGATCCAGACGCTGGGGGCCCACTTGTGAATAGGGCCTGATGGGCATCGCCAGCATTCCCTGGTGGGGAAGCAGGACATCTGGGACCTCCAAGCTGCATGCAAATCCCCTCCCTGGCTGCCCCTCTTGCTTCTTCTCTGCTGCCAAGCCTCTCTCACCACACGTGCGTCTCACCAAAAGGAGCAGGCTGCTTGCCACTCTTTGCAAGGTGCTCACCCCACAAGCCTCATTTACTCAAAGAGGAGTGCAAATTGACCCATAACCTCCAGAGGAGCTGCAGTCTCTGCAGCCACAAAGGCCTGCAGCCGAGTCCATGACAGCCTGCTGCGTTGAGGGCTTCAAAGGGACAGTGCCCTGCATTCCTGTAAGGGAGCTTTTAGACACCACTTTCCGTGGGGAAACACTGTGTGTGCCAATGACTCCTGTGTGCAGAAAATCTCTCCCCAGCACCAGAGGTGCAGGGAATCCTCTTAGTATGCAGAGCAATGTTCAAGGCAGGCCTCCAATGTTGGGAGAGCCTCCACTTCCCAACTGTCCAAATGCCTCAGAAACACACTTCTAGGGAGTGTGGGTCTGACAAGCAGAGCAGCCCGAGTGAGGAACATGGATTACAGGGAGAAGCCACTGGCCTGAGCATTCGCCCTGTAGGTCCTGGCTGAAGGCTCTCTGCACCAGGCCCAACCTGGAATGAGCCTGCAGCCTGGCCTCAAGTTCCAGGCTTGCCCATTGCCCTGCTAGGTCGCGGCCCATCCCAGGCTGGGCCAGGCCTCCCTAGGGTCTGTTCTGGCCTAGGCCACTGCCAGGCAACAGGACCTCCATGGAGCACAGTTCATACGAGAAGGCAACAGGGTGTTGCCTGTGTGTCTCTTGCACTCCTGGGAAGCTGCAGGTCCAGAGGCTATGTATGCAGGTTGCCGTTGGAGCCTGGGGTCAAAACAGTCATGACCCCACTTTCAAGTGGGACTCCTGCTGCCTCTTATCTGCCTGACACATCCCCTTGCTGCCTGCGCTGTCTTCACTGCTGGCAGGCCTCTGTGTGCACAGCCCAGTCTAGGCCAAGGAAACAAGGTGCTTGGCTCCCCTTGCTAGGAGCTCCTCCTACAGCACTCTGGACCAGGGGACACATGCCCCTGGACCAGCAGCCTGCAAGGAAGCTGCAGCTTCGCCATCCAGAAAGGCCTGCTGCACGAGGCAGGAAGCCTTCTGCTAAGGACAACTTTCCCCCTCCAAAGCCTTGGAGGAGTTCATGGATGCTCGGGCCTGCAGTGTTCTCCATCAGAGAGCACTGGGTGCCCAATGGCTCCCCTGCGGCTTCCAAGCACCCTCCAGCCCAGATGCCCTTGGTGCCCACTCTGTTGCCAGAGGGAAGTCCTCAGTAGCACTCCCTAGCTTGTGCACCCAGAGTGCCTAATGTTTGGAAACTTCCTCCGGAACTCAGTGGGAATGAGGCTTCTCCTTCCATGCTTGTCAGCCAGCAGATGGAGCCACCACCCCACCAAAACATCTCTCTGCATTGCCTTCAGCCATGGATCGCCTAGCTGTCCTCTCTCTGCCTCAAGCAGCAGCTCGAGTGCGCATGCAGCCTACAGAAAGGAGAGTGCCTTTTCTGGAGCACTGCTATGCTGTGGCAGCTCCCTGAAGGCCTCCTCGGGCCTCCTCTCCCCTCACACAGTTGTGCCATTCCAACCACCTGGGCCGCAAAGGTCACCCTAAGCAGGGCTCAGGGTTCGGCCTGTGTGTGTTTTCGTGGCTGGGACAGGGCAGATCCAGACGCTGGGGGCCCACTTGTGAATAGGGCCTGATGGGCATCGCCAGCATTCCCTGGTGGGGAAGCAGGACATCTGGGACCTCCAAGCTGCATGCAAATCCCCTCCCTGGCTGCCCCTCTTGCTTCTTCTCTGCTGCCAAGCCTCTCTCACCACACGTGCGTCTCACCAAAAGGAGCAGGCTGCTTGCCACTCTTTGCAAGGTGCTCACCCCACAAGCCTCATTTACTCAAAGAGGAGTGCAAATTGACCCATAACCTCCAGAGGAGCTGCAGTCTCTGCAGCCACAAAGGCCTGCAGCCGAGTCCATGACAGCCTGCTGCGTTGAGGGCTTCAAAGGGACAGTGCCCTGCATTCCTGTAAGGGAGCTTTTAGACACCACTTTCCGTGGGGAAACACTGTGTGTGCCAATGACTCCTGTGTGCAGAAAATCTCTCCCCAGCACCAGAGGTGCAGGGAATCCTCTTAGTATGCAGAGCAATGTTCAAGGCAGGCCTCCAATGTTGGGAGAGCCTCCACTTCCCAACTGTCCAAATGCCTCAGAAACACACTTCTAGGGAGTGTGGGTCTGACAAGCAGAGCAGCCCGAGTGAGGAACATGGATTACAGGGAGAAGCCACTGGCCTGAGCATTCGCCCTGTAGGTCCTGGCTGAAGGCTCTCTGCACCAGGCCCAACCTGGAATGAGCCTGCAGCCTGGCCTCAAGTTCCAGGCTTGCCCATTGCCCTGCTAGGTCGCGGCCCATCCCAGGCTGGGCCAGGCCTCCCTAGGGTCTGTGCTGGCCTAGGCCACTGCCAGGCAACAGGACCTCCATGGAGCACAGTTCATACGAGAAGGCAACAGGGTGTTGCCTGTGTGTCTCTTGCACTCCTGGGAAGCTGCAGGTCCAGAGGCTATGTATGCAGGTTGCCGTTGGAGCCTGGGGTCAAAACAGTCATGACCCCACTTTCAAGTGGGACTCCTGCTGCCTCTTATCTGCCTGACACATCCCCTAGCTGCCTGCGCTGCCTTCACTGCTGGCAGGCCTCTGTGTGCACAGCCCAGTCTAGGCCAAGGAAACAAGGTGCTTGGCTCCCCTTGCTAGGAGCTCCTCCTACAGCACTCTGGACCAGGGGACACATGCCCCTGGACCAGCAGCCTGCAAGGAAGCTGCAGCTTCGCCATCCAGAAAGGCCTGCTGCACGAGGCAGGAAGCCTTCTGCTAAGGACAACTTTCCCCCTCCAAAGCCTTGGAGGAGTTCATGGATGCTCGGGCCTGCAGTGTTCTCCATCAGAGAGCACTGGGTGCCCAATGGCTCCCCTGCGGCTTCCAAGCACCCTCCAGCCCAGATGCCCTTGGTGCCCACTCTGTTGCCAGAGGGAAGTCCTCAGTAGCACTCCCTAGCTTGTGCACCCAGAGTGCCTAATGTTTGGAAACTTCCTCCGGAACTCAGTGGGAATGAGGCTTCTCCTTCCACGCTTGTCAGCCAGCAGATGGAGCCACCGCCCCACCAAAACATCTCTCTGCATTGCCTTCAGCCATGGATCGCCTAGCTGTCCTCTCTCTGCCTCAAGCAGCAGCTCGAGTGCGCATGCAGCCTACAGAAAGGAGAGTGCCTTTTCTGGAGCACTGCTATGCTGTGGCAGCTCCCTGAAGGCCTCCTCGGGCCTCCTCTCCCCTAACACAGTTGTGCCATTCCAACCACCTGGGCCGCAAAGGTCACCCTAAGCAGGGCTCAGGGTTCGGCCTGTGTGTGTTTTCGTGGCTGGGACAGGGCAGATCCAGACGCTGGGGGCCCACTTGTGAATAGGGCCTGATGGGCATCGCCAGCATTCCCTGGTGGGGAAGCAGGACATCTGGGACCTCCAAGCTGCATGCAAATCCCCTCCCTGGCTGCCCCTCTTGCTTCTTCTCTGCTGCCAAGCCTCTCTCACCACACGTGCGTCTCACCAAAAGGAGCAGGCTGCTTGCCACTCTTTGCAAGGTGCTCATCCCACAAGCCTCATTTACTCAAAGAGGAGTGCAAATTGACCCATAACCTCCAGAGGAGCTGCAGTCTCTGCAGCCACAAAGGCCTGCAGCCGAGTCCATGACAGCCTGCTGCGTTGAGGGCTTCAAAGGGACAGTGCCCTGCATTCCTGTAAGGGAGCTTTTTGACACCACTTTCCGTGGGGAAACACTGTGTGTGCCAATGACTCCTGTGTGCAGAAAATCTCTCCCCAGCACCAGAGGTGCAGGGAATCCTCTTAGTATGCAGAGCAATGTTCAAGGCAGGCCTCCAATGTTGGGAGAGCCTCCACTTCCCAACTGTCCAAATGCCTCAGAAACACACTTCTAGGGAGTGTGGGTCTGACAAGCAGAGCAGCCCGAGTGAGGAACATGGATTACAGGGAGAAGCCACTGGCCTGAGCATTCGCCCTGTAGGTCCTGGCTGAAGGCTCTCTGCACCAGGCCCAACCTGGAATGAGCCTGCAGCCTGGCCTCAAGTTCCAGGCTTGCCCATTGCCCTGCTAGGTCGCGGCCCATCCCAGGCTGGGCCAGGCCTCCCTAGGGTCTGTGCTGGCCTAGGCCACTGCCAGGCAACAGGACCTCCATGGAGCACAGTTCATACGAGAAGGCAACAGGGTGTTGCCTGTGTGTCTCTTGCACTCCTGGGAAGCTGCAGGTCCAGAGGCTATGTATGCAGGTTGCCGTTGGAGCCTGGGGTCAAAACAGTCATGACCCCACTTTCAAGTGGGACTCCTGCTGCCTCTTATCTGCCTGACACATCCCCTAGCTGCCTGCGCTGTCTTCACTGCTGGCAGGCCTCTGTGTGCACAGCCCAGTCTAGGCCAAGGAAACAAGGTGCTTGGCTCCCCTTGCTAGGAGCTCCTCCTACAGCACTCTGGACCAGGGGACACATGCCCCTGGACCAGCAGCCTGCAAGGAAGCTGCAGCTTCGCCATCCAGAAAGGCCTGCTGCACGAGGCAGGAAGCCTTCTGCTAAGGACAACTTTCCCCCTCCAAAGCCTTGGAGGAGTTCATGGATGCTCGGGCCTGCAGTGTTCTCCATCAGAGAGCACTGGGTGCCCAATGGCTCCCCTGCGGCTTCCAAGCACCCTCCAGCCCAGATGCCCTTGGTGCCCACTCTGTTGCCAGAGGGAAGTCCTCAGTAGCACTCCCTAGCTTGTGCACCCAGAGTGCCTAATGTTTGGAAACTTCCTCCGGAACTCAGTGGGAATGAGGCTTCTCCTTCCACGCTTGTCAGCCAGCAGATGGAGCCACCGCCCCACCAAAACATCTCTCTGCATTGCCTTCAGCCATGGATCGCCTAGCTGTCCTCTCTCTGCCTCAAGCAGCAGCTCGAGTGCGCATGCAGCCTACAGAAAGGAGAGTGCCTTTTCTGGAGCACTGCTATGCTGTGGCAGCTCCCTGAAGGCCTCCTCGGGCCTCCTCTCCCCTAACACAGTTGTGCCATTCCAACCACGTGGGCCACAAAGGTCACCCTAAGCAGGGCTCAGGGTTCGGCCTGTGTGTGTTTTCGTGGCTGGGACAGGGCAGATCCAGACGCTGGGGGCCCACTTGTGAATAGGGCCTGATGGGCATCGCCAGCATTCCCTGGTGGGGAAGCAGGACATCTGGGACCTCCAAGCTGCATGCAAATCCCCTCCCTGGCTGCCCCTCTTGCTTCTTCTCTGCTGCCAAGCCTCTCTCACCACACGTGCGTCTCACCAAAAGGAGCAGGCTGCTTGCCACTCTTTGCAAGGTGCTCACCCCACAAGCCTCATTTACTCAAAGAGGAGTGCAAATTGACCCATAACCTCCAGAGGAGCTGCAGTCTCTGCAGCCACAAAGGCCTGCAGCCGAGTCCATGACAGCCTGCTGCGTTGAGGGCTTCAAAGGGACAGTGCCCTGCATTCCTGTAAGGGAGCTTTTAGACACCACTTTCCGTGGGGAAACACTGTGTGTGCCAATGACTCCTGTGTGCAGAAAATCTCTCCCCAGCACCAGAGGTGCAGGGAATCCTCTTAGTATGCAGAGCAATGTTCAAGGCAGGCCTCCAATGTTGGGAGAGCCTCCACTTCCCAACTGTCCAAATGCCTCAGAAACACACTTCTAGGGAGTGTGGGTCTGACAAGCAGAGCAGCCCGAGTGAGGAACATGGATTACAGGGAGAAGCCACTGGCCTGAGCATTCGCCCTGTAGGTCCTGGCTGAAGGCTCTCTGCACCAGGCCCAACCTGGAATGAGCCTGCAGCCTGGCCTCAAGTTCCAGGCTTGCCCATTGCCCTGCTAGGTCGCGGCCCATCCCAGGCTGGGCCAGGCCTCCCTAGGGTCTGTTCTGGCCTAGGCCACTGCCAGGCAACAGGACCTCCATGGAGCACAGTTCATACGAGAAGGCAACAGGGTGTTGCCTGTGTGTCTCTTGCACTCCTGGGAAGCTGCAGGTCCAGAGGCTATGTATGCAGGTTGCCGTTGGAGCCTGGGGTCAAAACAGTCATGACCCCACTTTCAAGTGGGACTCCTGCTGCCTCTTATCTGCCTGACACATCCCCTTGCTGCCTGCGCTGTCTTCACTGCTGGCAGGCCTCTGTGTGCACAGCCCAGTCTAGGCCAAGGAAACAAGGTGCTTGGCTCCCCTTGCTAGGAGCTCCTCCTACAGCACTCTGGACCAGGGGACACATGCCCCTGGACCAGCAGCCTGCAAGGAAGCTGCAGCTTCGCCATCCAGAAAGGCCTGCTGCACGAGGCAGGAAGCCTTCTGCTAAGGACAACTTTCCCCCTCCAAAGCCTTGGAGGAGTTCATGGATGCTCGGGCCTGCAGTGTTCTCCATCAGAGAGCACTGGGTGCCCAATGGCTCCCCTGCGGCTTCCAAGCACCCTCCAGCCCAGATGCCCTTGGTGCCCACTCTGTTGCCAGAGGGAAGTCCTCAGTAGCACTCCCTAGCTTGTGCACCCAGAGTGCCTAATGTTTGGAAACTTCCTCCGGAACTCAGTGGGAATGAGGCTTCTCCTTCCACGCTTGTCAGCCAGCAGATGGAGCCACCACCCCACCAAAACATCTCTCTGCATTGCCTTCAGCCATGGATCGCCTAGCTGTCCTCTCTCTGCCTCAAGCAGCAGCTCGAGTGCGCATGCAGCCTACAGAAAGGAGAGTGCCTTTTCTGGAGCACTGCTATGCTGTGGCAGCTCCCTGAAGGCCTCCTCGGGCCTCCTCTCCCCTCACACAGTTGTGCCATTCCAACCACCTGGGCCGCAAAGGTCACCCTAAGCAGGGCTCAGGGTTCGGCCTGTGTGTGTTTTCGTGGCTGGGACAGGGCAGATCCAGACGCTGGGGGCCCACTTGTGAATAGGGCCTGATGGGCATCACCAGCATTCCCTGGTGGGGAAGCAGGACATCTGGGACCTCCAAGCTGCATGCAAATCCCCTCCCTGGCTGCCCCTCTTGCTTCTTCTCTGCTGCCAAGCCTCTCTCACCACACGTGCGTCTCACCAAAAGGAGCAGGCTGCTTGCCACTCTTTGCAAGGTGCTCACCCCACAAGCCTCATTTACTCAAAGAGGAGTGCAAATTGACCCATAACCTCCAGAGGAGCTGCAGTCTCTGCAGCCACAAAGGCCTGCAGCCGAGTCCATGACAGCCTGCTGCGTTGAGGGCTTCAAAGGGACAGTGCCCTGCATTCCTGTAAGGGAGCTTTTAGACACCACTTTCCGTGGGGAAACACTGTGTGTGCCAATGACTCCTGTGTGCAGAAAATCTCTCCCCAGCACCAGAGGTGCAGGGAATCCTCTTAGTATGCAGAGCAATGTTCAAGGCAGGCCTCCAATGTTGGGAGAGCCTCCACTTCCCAACTGTCCAAATGCCTCAGAAACACACTTCTAGGGAGTGTGGGTCTGACAAGCAGAGCAGCCCGAGTGAGGAACATGGATTACAGGGAGAAGCCACTGGCCTGAGCATTCGCCCTGTAGGTCCTGGCTGAAGGCTCTCTGCACCAGGCCCAACCTGGAATGAGCCTGCAGCCTGGCCTCAAGTTCCAGGCTTGCCCATTGCCCTGCTAGGTCGCGGCCCATCCCAGGCTGGGCCAGGCCTCCCTAGGGTCTGTGCTGGCCTAGGCCACTGCCAGGCAACAGGACCTCCATGGAGCACAGTTCATACGAGAAGGCAACAGGGTGTTGCCTGTGTGTCTCTTGCACTCCTGGGAAGCTGCAGGTCCAGAGGCTATGTATGCAGGTTGCCGTTGGAGCCTGGGGTCAAAACAGTCATGACCCCACTTTCAAGTGGGACTCCTGCTGCCTCTTATCTGCCTGACACATCCCCTAGCTGCCTGCGCTGCCTTCACTGCTGGCAGGCCTCTGTGTGCACAGCCCAGTCTAGGCCAAGGAAACAAGGTGCTTGGCTCCCCTTGCTAGGAGCTCCTCCTACAGCACTCTGGACCAGGGGACACATGCCCCTGGACCAGCAGCCTGCAAGGAAGCTGCAGCTTCGCCATCCAGAAAGGCCTGCTGCACGAGGCAGGAAGCCTTCTGCTAAGGACAACTTTCCCCCTCCAAAGCCTTGGAGGAGTTCATGGATGCTCGGGCCTGCAGTGTTCTCCATCAGAGAGCACTGGGTGCCCAATGGCTCCCCTGCGGCTTCCAAGCACCCTCCAGCCCAGATGCCCTTGGTGCCCACTCTGTTGCCAGAGGGAAGTCCTCAGTAGCACTCCCTAGCTTGTGCACCCAGAGTGCCTAATGTTTGGAAACTTCCTCCGGAACTCAGTGGGAATGAGGCTTCTCCTTCCACGCTTGTCAGCCAGCAGATGGAGCCACCGCCCCACCAAAACATCTCTCTGCATTGCCTTCAGCCATGGATCGCCTAGCTGTCCTCTCTCTGCCTCAAGCAGCAGCTCGAGTGCGCATGCAGCCTACAGAAAGCAGAGTGCCTTTTCTGGAGCACTGCTATGCTGTGGCAGCTCCCTGAAGGCCTCCTCGGGCCTCCTCTCCCCTAACACAGTTGTGCCATTCCAACCACCTGGGCCGCAAAGGTCACCCTAAGCAGGGCTCAGGGTTCGGCCTGTGTGTGTTTTCGTGGCTGGGACAGGGCAGATCCAGACGCTGGGGGCCCACTTGTGAATAGGGCCTGATGGGCATCGCCAGCATTCCCTGGTGGGGAAGCAGGACATCTGGGACCTCCAAGCTGCATGCAAATCCCCTCCCTGGCTGCCCCTCTTGCTTCTTCTCTGCTGCCAAGCCTCTCTCACCACACGTGCGTCTCACCAAAAGGAGCAGGCTGCTTGCCACTCTTTGCAAGGTGCTCATCCCACAAGCCTCATTTACTCAAAGAGGAGTGCAAATTGACCCATAACCTCCAGAGGAGCTGCAGTCTCTGCAGCCACAAAGGCCTGCAGCCGAGTCCATGACAGCCTGCTGCGTTGAGGGCTTCAAAGGGACAGTGCCCTGCATTCCTGTAAGGGAGCTTTTTGACACCACTTTCCGTGGGGAAACACTGTGTGTGCCAATGACTCCTGTGTGCAGAAAATCTCTCCCCAGCACCAGAGGTGCAGGGAATCCTCTTAGTATGCAGAGCAATGTTCAAGGCAGGCCTCCAATGTTGGGAGAGCCTCCACTTCCCAACTGTCCAAATGCCTCAGAAACACACTTCTAGGGAGTGTGGGTCTGACAAGCAGAGCAGCCCGAGTGAGGAACATGGATTACAGGGAGAAGCCACTGGCCTGAGCATTCGCCCTGTAGGTCCTGGCTGAAGGCTCTCTGCACCAGGCCCAACCTGGAATGAGCCTGCAGCCTGGCCTCAAGTTCCAGGCTTGCCCATTGCCCTGCTAGGTCGCGGCCCATCCCAGGCTGGGCCAGGCCTCCCTAGGGTCTGTGCTGGCCTAGGCCACTGCCAGGCAACAGGACCTCCATGGAGCACAGTTCATACGAGAAGGCAACAGGGTGTTGCCTGTGTGTCTCTTGCACTCCTGGGAAGCTGCAGGTCCAGAGGCTATGTATGCAGGTTGCCGTTGGAGCCTGGGGTCAAAACAGTCATGACCCCACTTTCAAGTGGGACTCCTGCTGCCTCTTATCTGCCTGACACATCCCCTTGCTGCCTGCGCTGTCTTCACTGCTGGCAGGCCTCTGTGTGCACAGCCCAGTCTAGGCCAAGGAAACAAGGTGCTTGGCTCCCCTTGCTAGGAGCTCCTCCTACAGCACTCTGGACCAGGGGACACATGCCCCTGGACCAGCAGCCTGCAAGGAAGCTGCAGCTTCGCCATCCAGAAAGGCCTGCTGCACGAGGCAGGAAGCCTTCTGCTAAGGACAACTTTCCCCCTCCAAAGCCTTGCAGGAGTTCATGGATGCTCGGGCCTGCAGTGTTCTCCATCAGAGAGCACTGGGTGCCCAATGGCTCCCCTGCGGCTTCCAAGCACCCTCCAGCCCAGATGCCCTTGGTGCCCACTCTGTTGCCAGAGGGAAGTCCTCAGTAGCACTCCCTAGCTTGTGCACCCAGAGTGCCTAATGTTTGGAAACTTCCTCCGGAACGCAGTGGGATTGAGGCTTCTCCTTCCACGCTTGTCAGCCAGCAGATGGAGCCACCGCCCCACCAAAACATCTCTCTGCATTGCCTTCAGCCATGGATCGCCTAGCTGTCCTCTCTCTGCCTCAAGCAGCAGCTCGAGTGCGCATGCAGCCTACAGAAAGGAGAGTGCCTTTTCTGGAGCACTGCTATGCTGTGGCAGCTCCCTGAAGGCCTCCTCGGGCCTCCTCTCCCCTAACACAGTTGTGCCATTCCAACCACCTGGGCCGCAAAGGTCACCCTAAGCAGGGCTCAGGGTTCGGCCTGTGTGTGTTTTCGTGGCTGGGACAGGGCAGATCCAGACGCTGGGGGCCCACTTGTGAATAGGGCCTGATGGGCATCGCCAGCATTCCCTGGTGGGGAAGCAGGACATCTGGGACCTCCAAGCTGCATGCAAATCCCCTCCCTGGCTGCCCCTCTTGCTTCTTCTCTGCTGCCAAGCCTCTCTCACCACACGTGCGTCTCACCAAAAGGAGCAGGCTGCTTGCCACTCTTTGCAAGGTGCTCATCCCACAAGCCTCATTTACTCAAAGAGGAGTGCAAATTGACCCATAACCTCCAGAGGAGCTGCAGTCTCTGCAGCCACAAAGGCCTGCAGCCGAGTCCATGACAGCCTGCTGCGTTGAGGGCTTCAAAGGGACAGTGCCCTGCATTCCTGTAAGGGAGCTTTTAGACACCACTTTCCGTGGGGAAACACTGTGTGTGCCAATGACTCCTGTGTGCAGAAAATCTCTCCCCAGCACCAGAGGTGCAGGGAATCCTCTTAGTATGCAGAGCAATGTTCAAGGCAGGCCTCCAATGTTGGGAGAGCCTCCACTTCCCAACTGTCCAAATGCCTCAGAAACACACTTCTAGGGAGTGTGGGTCTGACAAGCAGAGCAGCCCGAGTGAGGAACATGGATTACAGGGAGAAGCCACTGGCCTGAGCATTCGCCCTGTAGGTCCTGGCTGAAGGCTCTCTGCACCAGGCCCAACCTGGAATGAGCCTGCAGCCTGGCCTCAAGTTCCAGGCTTGCCCATTGCCCTGCTAGGTCGCGGCCCATCCCAGGCTGGGCCAGGCCTCCCTAGGGTCTGTGCTGGCCTAGGCCACTGCCAGGCAACAGGACCTCCATGGAGCACAGTTCATACGAGAAGGCAACAGGGTGTTGCCTGTGTGTCTCTTGCACTCCTGGGAAGCTGCAGGTCCAGAGGCTATGTATGCAGGTTGCCGTTGGAGCCTGGGGTCAAAACAGTCATGACCCCACTTTCAAGTGGGACTCCTGCTGCCTCTTATCTGCCTGACACATCCCCTTGCTGCCTGCGCTGTCTTCACTGCTGGCAGGCCTCTGTGTGCACAGCCCAGTCTAGGCCAAGGAAACAAGGTGCTTGGCTCCCCTTGCTAGGAGCTCCTCCTACAGCACTCTGGACCAGGGGACACATGCCCCTGGACCAGCAGCCTGCAAGGAAGCTGCAGCTTCGCCATCCAGAAAGGCCTGCTGCACGAGGCAGGAAGCCTTCTGCTAAGGACAACTTTCCCCCTCCAAAGCCTTGGAGGAGTTCATGGATGCTCGGGCCTGCAGTGTTCTCCATCAGAGAGCACTGGGTGCCCAATGGCTCCCCTGCGGCTTCCAAGCACCCTCCAGCCCAGATGCCCTTGGTGCCCACTCTGTTGCCAGAGGGAAGTCCTCAGTAGCACTCCCTAGCTTGTGCACCCAGAGTGCCTAATGTTTGGAAACTTCCTCCGGAACTCAGTGGGAATGAGGCTTCTCCTTCCACGCTTGTCAGCCAGCAGATGGAGCCACCGCCCCACCAAAACATCTCTCTGCATTGCCTTCAGCCATGGATCGCCTAGCTGTCCTCTCTCTGCCTCAAGCAGCAGCTCGAGTGCGCATGCAGCCTACAGAAAGGAGAGTGCCTTTTCTGGAGCACTGCTATGCTGTGGCAGCTCCCTGAAGGCCTCCTCGGGCCTCCTCTCCCCTCACACAGTTGTGCCATTCCAACCACCTGGGCCGCAAAGGTCACCCTAAGCAGGGCTCAGGGTTCGGCCTGTGTGTGTTTTCGTGGCTGGGACAGGGCAGATCCAGACGCTGGGGGCCCACTTGTGAATAGGGCCTGATGGGCATCGCCAGCATTCCCTGGTGGGGAAGCAGGACATCTGGGACCTCCAAGCTGCATGCAAATCCCCTCCCTGGCTGCCCCTCTTGCTTCTTCTCTGCTGCCAAGCCTCTCTCACCACACGTGCGTCTCACCAAAAGGAGCAGGCTGCTTGCCACTCTTTGCAAGGTGCTCACCCCACAAGCCTCATTTACTCAAAGAGGAGTGCAAATTGACCCATAACCTCCAGAGGAGCTGCAGTCTCTGCAGCCACAAAGGCCTGCAGCCGAGTCCATGACAGCCTGCTGCGTTGAGGGCTTCAAAGGGACAGTGCCCTGCATTCCTGTAAGGGAGCTTTTAGACACCACTTTCCGTGGGGAAACACTGTGTGTGCCAATGACTCCTGTGTGCAGAAAATCTCTCCCCAGCACCAGAGGTGCAGGGAATCCTCTTAGTATGCAGAGCAATGTTCAAGGCAGGCCTCCAATGTTGGGAGAGCCTCCACTTCCCAACTGTCCAAATGCCTCAGAAACACACTTCTAGGGAGTGTGGGTCTGACAAGCAGAGCAGCCCGAGTGAGGAACATGGATTACAGGGAGAAGCCACTGGCCTGAGCATTCGCCCTGTAGGTCCTGGCTGAAGGCTCTCTGCACCAGGCCCAACCTGGAATGAGCCTGCAGCCTGGCCTCAAGTTCCAGGCTTGCCCATTGCCCTGCTAGGTCGCGGCCCATCCCAGGCTGGGCCAGGCCTCCCTAGGGTCTGTGCTGGCCTAGGCCACTGCCAGGCAACAGGACCTCCATGGAGCACAGTTCATACGAGAAGGCAACAGGGTGTTGCCTGTGTGTCTCTTGCACTCCTGGGAAGCTGCAGGTCCAGAGGCTATGTATGCAGGTTGCCGTTGGAGCCTGGGGTCAAAACAGTCATGACCCCACTTTCAAGTGGGACTCCTGCTGCCTCTTATCTGCCTGACACATCCCCTTGCTGCCTGCGCTGTCTTCACTGCTGGCAGGCCTCTGTGTGCACAGCCCAGTCTAGGCCAAGGAAACAAGGTGCTTGGCTCCCCTTGCTAGGAGCTCCTCCTACAGCACTCTGGACCAGGGGACACATGCCCCTGGACCAGCAGCCTGCAAGGAAGCTGCAGCTTCGCCATCCAGAAAGGCCTGCTGCACGAGGCAGGAAGCCTTCTGCTAAGGACAACTTTCCCCCTCCAAAGCCTTGGAGGAGTTCATGGATGCTCGGGCCTGCAGTGTTCTCCATCAGAGAGCACTGGGTGCCCAATGGCTCCCCTGCGGCTTCCAAGCACCCTCCAGCCCAGATGCCCTTGGTGCCCACTCTGTTGCCAGAGGGAAGTCCTCAGTAGCACTCCCTAGCTTGTGCACCCAGAGTGCCTAATGTTTGGAAACTTCCTCCGGAACTCAGTGGGAATGAGGCTTCTCCTTCCACGCTTGTCAGCCAGCAGATGGAGCCACCGCCCCACCAAAACATCTCTCTGCATTGCCTTCAGCCATGGATCGCCTAGCTGTCCTCTCTCTGCCTCAAGCAGCAGCTCGAGTGCGCATGCAGCCTACAGAAAGGAGAGTGCCTTTTCTGGAGCACTGCTATGCTGTGGCAGCTCCCTGAAGGCCTCCTCGGGCCTCATCTCCGCTAACACAGTTGTGCCACTCCAACCACCTGGGCCGCAAAGGTCACCCTAAGCAGGGCTCAGGGTTCGGCCTGTGTGTGTTTTCGTGGCTGGGACAGGGCAGATCCAGACGCTGGGGGCCCACTTGTGAATAGGGCCTGATGGGCATCGCCAGCATTCCCTGGTGGGGAAGCAGGACATCTGCGACCTCCAAGCTGCATGCAAATCCCCTCCCTGGCTGCCCCTCTTGCTTCTTCTCTGCTGCCAAGCCTCTCTCACCACACGTGCGTCTCACCAAAAGGAGCAGGCTGCTTGCCACTCTTTGCAAGGTGCTCACCCCACAAGCCTCATTTACTCAAAGAGGAGTGCAAATTGACCCATGACCTCCAGAGGAGCTGCAGTCTCTGCAGCCACAAAGGCCTGCAGCCGAGTCCATGACAGCCTGCTGCGTTGAGGGCTTCAAAGGGACAGTGCCCTGCATTCCTGTAAGGGAGCTTTTTGACACCACTTTCCGTGGGGAAACACTGTGTGTGCCAATGACTCCTGTGTGCAGAAAATCTCTCCCCAGCACCAGAGGTGCAGGGAATCCTCTTAGTATGCAGAGCAATGTTCAAGGCAGGCCTCCAATGTTGGGAGAGCCTCCACTTCCCAACTGTCCAAATGCCTCAGAAACACACTTCTAGGGAGTGTGGGTCTGACAAGCAGAGCAGCCCGAGTGAGGAACATGGATTACAGGGAGAAGCCACTGGCCTGAGCATTCGCCCTGTAGGCCCTGGCTGAAGGCTCTCTGCACCAGGCCCAACCTGGAATGAGCCTGCAGCCTGGCCTCAAGTTCCAGGCTTGCCCATTGCCCTGCTAGGTCGCGGCCCATCCCAGGCTGGGCCAGGCCTCCCTAGGGTCTGTGCTGGCCTAGGCCACTGCCAGGCAACAGGACCTCCATGGAGCACAGTTCATACGAGAAGGCAACAGGGTGTTGCCTGTGTGTCTCTTGCACTCCTGGGAAGCTGCAGGTCCAGAGGCTATGTATGCAGGTTGCCGTTGGAGCCTGGGGTCAAAACAGTCATGACCCCACTTTCAAGTGGGACTCCTGCTGCCTCTTATCTGCCTGACACATCCCCTTGCTGCCTGCGCTGTCTTCACTGCTGGCAGGCCTCTGTGTGCACAGCCCAGTCTAGGCCAAGGAAACAAGGTGCTTGGCTCCCCTTGCTAGGAGCTCCTCCTACAGCACTCTGGACCAGGGGACACATGCCCCTGGACCAGCAGCCTGCAAGGAAGCTGCAGCTTCGCCATCCAGAAAGGCCTGCTGCACGAGGCAGGAAGCCTTCTGCTAAGGACAACTTTCCCCCTCCAAAGCCTTGGAGGAGTTCATGGATGCTCGGGCCTGCAGTGTTCTCCATCAGAGAGCACTGGGTGCCCAATGGCTCCCCTGCGGCTTCCAAGCACCCTCCAGCCCAGATGCCCTTGGTGCCCACTCTGTTGCCAGAGGGAAGTCCTCAGTAGCACTCCCTAGCTTGTGCACCCAGAGTGCCTAATGTTTGGAAACTTCCTCCGGAACTCAGTGGGAATGAGGCTTCTCCTTCCACGCTTGTCAGCCAGCAGATGGAGCCACCGCCCCACCAAAACATCTCTCTGCATTGCCTTCAGCCATGGATCGCCTAGCTGTCCTCTCTCTGCCTCAAGCAGCAGCTCGAGTGTGCATGCAGCCTACAGAAAGGAGAGTGCCTTTTCTGGAGCACTGCTATGCTGTGGCAGCTCCCTGAAGGCCTCCTCGGGCCTCCTCTCCCCTAACACAGTTGTGCCACTCCAACCACCTGGGCCGCAAAGGTCACCCTAAGCAGGGCTCAGGGTTCGGCCTGTGTGTGTTTTCGTGGCTGGGACAGGGCAGATCCAGACGCTGGGGGCCCACTTGTGAATAGGGCCTGATGGGCATCGCCAGCATTCCCTGGTGGGGAAGCAGGACATCTGGGACCTCCAAGCTGCATGCAAATCCCCTCCCTGGCTGCCCCTCTTGCTTCTTCTCTGCTGCCAAGCCTCTCTCACCACACGTGCGTCTCACCAAAAGGAGCAGGCTGCTTGCCACTCTTTGCAAGGTGCTCATCCCACAAGCCTCATTTACTCAAAGAGGAGTGCAAATTGACCCATGACCTCCAGAGGAGCTGCAGTCTCTGCAGCCACAAAGGCCTGCAGCCGAGTCCATGACAGCCTGCTGCGTTGAGGGCTTCAAAGGGACAGTGCCCTGCATTCCTGTAAGGGAGCTTTTTGACACCACTTTCCGTGGGGAAACACTGTGTGTGCCAATGACTCCTGTGTGCAGAAAATCTCTCCCCAGCACCAGAGGTGCAGGGAATCCTCTTAGTATGCAGAGCAATGTTCAAGGCAGACCTCCAATGTTGGGAGAGCCTCCACTTCCCAACTGTCCAAATGCCTCAGAAACACACTTCTAGGGAGTGTGGGTCTGACAAGCAGAGCAGCCCGAGTGAGGAACATGGATTACAGGGAGAAGCCACTGGCCTGAGCATTCGCCCTGTAGGTCCTGGCTGAAGGCTCTCTGCACCAGACCCAACCTGGAATGAGCCTGCAGCCTGGCCTCAAGTTCCAGGCTTGCCCATTGCCCTGCTAGGTCGCGGCCCATCCCAGGCTGGGCCAGGCCTCCCTAGGGTCTGTGCTGGCCTAGGCCACTGCCAGGCAACAGGACCTCCATGGAGCACAGTTCATACGAGAAGGCAACAGGGTGTTGCCTGTGTGTCTCTTGCACTCCTGGGAAGCTGCAGGTCCAGAGGCTATGTATGCAGGTTGCCGTTGGAGCCTGGGGTCAAAACAGTCATGACCCCACTTTCAAGTGGGACTCCTGCTGCCTCTTATCTGCCTGACACATCCCCTTGCTGCCTGCGCTGTCTTCACTGCTGGCAGGCCTCTGTGTGCACAGCCCAGTCTAGGCCAAGGAAACAAGGTGCTTGGCTCCCCTTGCTAGGAGCTCCTCCTACAGCACTCTGGACCAGGGGACACATGCCCCTGGACCAGCAGCCTGCAAGGAAGCTGCAGCTTCGCCATCCAGAAAGGCCTGCTGCACGAGGCAGGAAGCCTTCTGCTAAGGACAACTTTCCCCCTCCAAAGCCTTGGAGGAGTTCATGGATGCTCGGGCCTGCAGTGTTCTCCATCAGAGAGCACTGGGTGCCCAATGGCTCCCCTGCGGCTTCCAAGCACCCTCCAGCCCAGATGCCCTTGGTGCCCACTCTGTTGCCAGAGGGAAGTCCTCAGTAGCACTCCCTAGCTTGTGCACCCAGAGTGCCTAATGTTTGGAAACTTCCTCCGGAACTCAGTGGGAATGAGGCTTCTCCTTCCACGCTTGTCAGCCAGCAGATGGAGCCACCGCCCCACCAAAACATCTCTCTGCATTGCCTTCAGCCATGGATCGCCTAGCTGTCCTCTCTCTGCCTCAAGCAGCAGCTCGAGTGTGCATGCAGCCTACAGAAAGGAGAGTGCCTTTTCTGGAGCACTGCTATGCTGTGGCAGCTCCCTGAAGGCCTCCTCGGGCCTCCTCTCCCCTAACACAGTTGTGCCACTCCAACCACCTGGGCCGCAAAGGTCACCCTAAGCAGGGCTCAGGGTTCGGCCTGTGTGTGTTTTCGTGGCTGGGACAGGGCAGATCCAGACGCTGGGGGCCCACTTGTGAATAGGGCCTGATGGGCATCGCCAGCATTCCCTGGTGGGGAAGCAGGACATCTGCGACCTCCAAGCTGCATGCAAATCCCCTCCCTGGCTGCCCCTCTTGCTTCTTCTCTGCTGCCAAGCCTCTCTCACCACACGTGCGTCTCACCAAAAGGAGCAGGCTGCTTGCCACTCTTTGCAAGGTGCTCATCCCACAAGCCTCATTTACTCAAAGAGGAGTGCAAATTGACCCATAACCTCCAGAGGAGCTGCAGTCTCTGCAGCCACAAAGGCCTGCAGCCGAGTCCATGACAGCCTGCTGCATTGAGGGCTTCAAAGGGACAGTGCCCTGCATTCCTGTAAGGGAGCTTTTTGACACCACTTTCCGTGGGGAAACACTGTGTGTGCCAATGACTCCTGTGTGCAGAAAATCTCTCCCCAGCACCAGAGGTGCAGGGAATCCTCTTAGTATGCAGAGCAATGTTCAAGGCAGACCTCCAATGTTGGGAGAGCCTCCACTTCCCAACTGTCCAAATGCCTCAGAAACACACTTCTAGGGAGTGTGGGTCTGACAAGCAGAGCAGCCCGAGTGAGGAACATGGATTACAGGGAGAAGCCACTGGCCTGAGCATTCGCCCTGTAGGTCCTGGCTCAAGGCTCTCTGCACCAGGCCCAACCTGGAATGAGCCTGCAGCCTGGCCTCAAGTTCCAGGCTTGCCCATTGCCCTGCTAGGTCGCGGCCCATCCCAGGCTGGGCCAGGCCTCCCTAGGGTCTGTGCTGGCCTAGGCCACTGCCAGGCAACAGGACCTCCATGGAGCACAGTTCATACGAGAAGGCAACAGGGTGTTGCCTGTGTGTCTCTTGCACTCCTGGGAAGCTGCAGGTCCAGAGGCTATGTATGCAGGTTGCCGTTGGAGCCTGGGGTCAAAACAGTCATGACCCCACTTTCAAGTGGGACTCCTGCTGCCTCTTATCTGCCTGACACATCCCCTTGCTGCCTGCGCTGTCTTCACTGCTGGCAGGCCTCTGTGTGCACAGCCCAGTCTAGGCCAAGGAAACAAGGTGCTTGGCTCCCCTTGCTAGGAGCTCCTCCTACAGCACTCTGGACCAGGGGACACATGCCCCTGGACCAGCAGCCTGCAAGGAAGCTGCAGCTTCGCCATCCAGAAAGGCCTGCTGCACGAGGCAGGAAGCCTTCTGCTAAGGACAACTTTCCCCCTCCAAAGCCTTGGAGGAGTTCATGGATGCTCGGGCCTGCAGTGTTCTCCATCAGAGAGCACTGGGTGCCCAATGGCTCCCCTGCAGCTTCCAAGCACCCTCCAGCCCAGATGCCCTTGGTGCCCACTCTGTTGCCAGAGGGAAGTCCTCAGTAGCACTCCCTAGCTTGTGCACCCAGAGTGCCTAATGTTTGGAAACTTCCTCCGGAACTCAGTGGGAATGAGGCTTCTCCTTCCACGCTTGTCAGCCAGCAGATGGAGCCACCGCCCCACCAAAACATCTCTCTGCATTGCCTTCAGCCATGGATCGCCTAGCTGTCCTCTCTCTGCCTCAAGCAGCAGCTCGAGTGCGCATGCAGCCTACAGAAAGGAGAGTGCCTTTTCTGGAGCACTGCTATGCTGTGGCAGCTCCCTGAAGGCCTCCTCGGGCCTCCTCTCCCCTAACACAGTTGTGCCACTCCAACCACCTGGGCCGCAAAGGTCACCCTAAGCAGGGCTCAGGGTTCGGCCTGTGTGTGTTTTCGTGGCTGGGACAGGGCAGATCCAGACGCTGGGGGCCCACTTGTGAATAGGGCCTGATGGGCATCGCCAGCATTCCCTGGTGGGGAAGCAGGACATCTGCGACCTCCAAGCTGCATGCAAATCCCCTCCCTGGCTGCCCCTCTTGCTTCTTCTCTGCTGCCAAGCCTCTCTCACCACACATGCATCTCACCAAAAGGAGCAGGCTGCTTGCCACTCTTTGCAAGGTGCTCACCCCACAAGCCTCATTTACTCAAAGAGGAGTGCAAATTGACCCATGACCTCCAGAGGAGCTGCAGTCTCTGCAGCCACAAAGGCCTGCAGCCGAGTCCATGACAGCCTGCTGCGTTGAGGGCTTCAAAGGGACAGTGCCCTGCATTCCTGTAAGGGAGCTTTTTGACACCACTTTCCGTGGGGAAACACTGTGTGTGCCAATGACTCCTGTGTGCAGAAAATCTCTCCCCAGCACCAGAGGTGCAGGGAATCCTCTTAGTATGCAGAGCAATGTTCAAGGCAGACCTCCAATGTTGGGAGAGCCTCCACTTCCCAACTGTCCAAATGCCTCAGAAACACACTTCTAGGGAGTGTGGGTCTGACAAGCAGAGCAGCCCGAGTGAGGAACATGGATTACAGGGAGAAGCCACTGGCCTGAGCATTCGCCCTGTAGGTCCTGGCTCAAGGCTCTCTGCACCAGGCCCAACCTGGAATGAGCCTGCAGCCTGGCCTCAAGTTCCAGGCTTGCCCATTGCCCTGCTAGGTCGCGGCCCATCCCAGGCTGGGCCAGGCCTCCCTAGGGTCTGTGCTGGCCTAGGCCACTGCCAGGCAACAGGACCTCCATGGAGCACAGTTCATACGAGAAGGCAACAGGGTGTTGCCTGTGTGTCTCTTGCACTCCTGGGAAGCTGCAGGTCCAGAGGCTATGTATGCAGGTTGCCGTTGGAGCCTGGGGTCAAAACAGTCATGACCCCACTTTCAAGTGGGACTCCTGCTGCCTCTTATCTGCCTGACACATCCCCTTGCTGCCTGCGCTGTCTTCACTGCTGGCAGGCCTCTGTGTGCACAGCCCAGTCTAGGCCAAGGAAACAAGGTGCTTGGCTCCCCTTGCTAGGAGCTCCTCCTACAGCACTCTGGACCAGGGGACACATGCCCCTGGACCAGCAGCCTGCAAGGAAGCTGCAGCTTCGCCATCCAGAAAGGCCTGCTGCACGAGGCAGGAAGCCTTCTGCTAAGGACAACTTTCCCCCTCCAAAGCCTTGGAGGAGTTCATGGATGCTCGGGCCTGCAGTGTTCTCCATCAGAGAGCACTGGGTGCCCAATGGCTCCCCTGCGGCTTCCAAGCACCCTCCAGCCCAGATGCCCTTGGTGCCCACTCTGTTGCCAGAGGGAAGTCCTCAGTAGCACTCCCTAGCTTGTGCACCCAGAGTGCCTAATGTTTGGAAACTTCCTCCGGAACTCAGTGGGAATGAGGCTTCTCCTTCCACGCTTGTCAGCCAGCAGATGGAGCCACCGCCCCACCAAAACATCTCTCTGCATTGCCTTCAGCCATGGATCGCCTAGCTGTCCTCTCTCTGCCTCAAGCAGCAGCTCGAGTGTGCATGCAGCCTACAGAAAGGAGAGTGCCTTTTCTGGAGCACTGCTATGCTGTGGCAGCTCCCTGAAGGCCTCCTCGGGCCTCCTCTCCCCTAACACAGTTGTGCCACTCCAACCACCTGGGCCGCAAAGGTCACCCTAAGCAGGGCTCAGGGTTCGGCCTGTGTGTGTTTTCGTGGCTGGGACAGGGCAGATCCAGAAGCTGGGGGCCCACTTGTGAATAGGGCCTGATGGGCATCGCCAGCATTCCCTGGTGGGGAAGCAGGACATCTGGGACCTCCAAGCTGCATGCAAATCCCCTCCCTGGCTGCCCCTCTTGCTTCTTCTCTGCTGCCAAGCCTCTCTCACCACACGTGCGTCTCACCAAAAGGAGCAGGCTGCTTGCCACTCTTTGCAAGGTGCTCACCCCACAAGCCTCATTTACTCAAAGAGGAGTGCAAATTGACCCATGACCTCCAGAGGAGCTGCAGTCTCTGCAGCCACAAAGGCCTGCAGCCGAGTCCATGACAGCCTGCTGCGTTGAGGGCTTCAAAGGGACAGTGCCCTGCATTCCTGTAAGGGAGCTTTTTGACACCACTTTCCGTGGGGAAACACTGTGTGTGCCAATGACTCCTGTGTGCAGAAAATCTCTCCCCAGCACCAGAGGTGCAGGGAATCCTCTTAGTATGCAGAGCAATGTTCAAGGCAGGCCTCCAATGTTGGGAGAGCCTCCACTTCCCAACTGTCCAAATGCCTCAGAAACACACTTCTAGGGAGTGTGGGTCTGACAAGCAGAGCAGCCCGAGTGAGGAACATGGATTACAGGGAGAAGCCACTGGCCTGAGCATTCGCCCTGTAGGTCCTGGCTCAAGGCTCTCTGCACCAGGCCCAACCTGGAATGAGCCTGCAGCCTGGCCTCAAGTTCCAGGCTTGCCCAATGCCCTGCTAGGTCGCGGCCCATCCCAGGCTGGGCCAGGCCTCCCTAGGGTCTGTGCTGGCCTAGGCCACTGCCAGGCAACAGGACCTCCATGGAGCACAGTTCATACGAGAAGGCAACAGGGTGTTGCCTGTGTGTCTCTTGCACTCCTGGGAAGCTGCAGGTCCAGAGGCTATGTATGCAGGTTGCCGTTGGAGCCTGGGGTCAAAACAGTCATGACCCCACTTTCAAGTGGGACTCCTGCTGCCTCTTATCTGCCTGACACATCCCCTTGCTGCCTGCGCTGTCTTCACTGCTGGCAGGCCTCTGTGTGCACAGCCCAGTCTAGGCCAAGGAAACAAGGTGCTTGGCTCCCCTTGCTAGGAGCTCCTCCTACAGCACTCTGGACCAGGGGACACATGCCCCTGGACCAGCAGCCTGCAAGGAAGCTGCAGCTTCGCCATCCAGAAAGGCCTGCTGCACGAGGCAGGAAGCCTTCTGCTAAGGACAACTTTCCCCCTCCAAAGCCTTGGAGGAGTTCATGGATGCTCGGGCCTGCAGTGTTCTCCATCAGAGAGCACTGGGTGCCCAATGGCTCCCCTGCGGCTTCCAAGCACCCTCCAGCCCAGATGCCCTTGGTGCCCACTCTGTTGCCAGAGGGAAGTCCTCAGTAGCACTCCCTAGCTTGTGCACCCAGAGTGCCTAATGTTTGGAAACTTCCTCCGGAACTCAGTGGGAATGAGGCTTCTCCTTCCACGCTTGTCAGCCAGCAGATGGAGCCACCGCCCCACCAAAACATCTCTCTGCATTGCCTTCAGCCATGGATCGCCTAGCTGTCCTCTCTCTGCCTCAAGCAGCAGCTCGAGTGCGCATGCAGCCTACAGAAAGGAGAGTGCCTTTTCTGGAGCACTGCTATGCTGTGGCAGCTCCCTGAAGGCCTCCTCGGGCCTCCTCTCCCCTAACACAGTTGTGCCATTCCAACCACCTTGGCTGCAAAGGTCACCCTAAGCAGGGCTCAGGGTTCAGCCTGTGTGTGTTTTTGTGGCTGGGACAGGGCAGATCCAGAAGCTGGGGGCCCACTTGTGAATAGGGCCTGATGGGCATCGCCAGCATTCCCTGGTGGGGAAGCAGGACATCTGGGACCTCCAAGCTGCATGCAAATCCCCTCCCTGGCTGCCCCTCTTGCTTCTTCTCTGCTGCCAAGCCTCTCTCACCACACGTGCATCTCACCAAAAGGAGCAGGCTGCTTGCCACTCTTTGCAAGGTGCTCACCCCACAAGCCTCATTTACTCAAAAAGGAGTGCAAATTGACCCATAACCTCCAGAGGAGCTGCAGTCTCTGCAGCCACAAAGGCCTGCAGCCGAGTCCATGACAGCCTGCTGCGTTGAGGGCTTCAAAGGGACAGTGCCCTGCATTCCTGTAAGGGAGCTTTTTGACACCACTTTCCGTGGGGAAACACTGTGTGTGCCAATGACTCCTGTGTGCAGAAAATCTCTCCCCAGCACCAGAGGTGCAGGGAATCCTCTTAGTATGCAGAGCAATATTCAAGGCAGGCCTCCAATGTTGGGAGAGCCTCCACTTCCCAACTGTCCAAATGCCTCAGAAACACACTTCTAGGGAGTGTGGGTCTGACAAGCAGAGCAGCCCGAGTGAGGAACATGGATTACAGGGAGAAGCCACTGGCCTGAGCATTCGCCCTGTAGGTCCTGGCTCAAGGCTCTCTGCACCAGGCCCAACCTGGAATGAGCCTGCAGCCTGGCCTCAAGTTCCAGGCTTGCCCATTGCCCTGCTAGGTCGCGGCCCATCCCAGGCTGGGCCAGGCCTCCCTAGGGTCTGTGCTGGCCTAGGCCACTGCCAGGCAACAGGACCTCCATGGAGCACAGTTCATACGAGAAGGCAACAGGGTGTTGCCTGTGTGTCTCTTGCACTCCTGGGAAGCTGCAGGTCCAGAGGCTATGTATGCAGGTTGCCGTTGGAGCCTGGGGTCAAAACAGTCATGACCCCACTTTCAAGTGGGACTCCTGCTGCCTCTTATCTGCCTGACACATCCCCTTGCTGCCTGCGCTGTCTTCACTGCTGGCAGGCCTCTGTGTGCACAGCCCAGTCTAGGCCAAGGAAACAAGGTGCTTGGCTCCCCTTGCTAGGAGCTCCTCCTACAGCACTCTGGACCAGGGGACACATGCCCCTGGACCAGCAGCCTGCAAGGAAGCTGCAGCTTCGCCATCCAGAAAGGCCTGCTGCACGAGGCAGGAAGCCTTCTGCTAAGGACAACTTTCCCCCTCCAAAGCCTTGGAGGAGTTCATGGATGCTCGGGCCTGCAGTGTTCTCCATCAGAGAGCACTGGGTGCCCAATGGCTCCCCTGCGGCTTCCAAGCACCCTCCAGCCCAGATGCCCTTGGTGCCCACTCTGTTGCCAGAGGGAAGTCCTCAGTAGCACTCCCTAGCTTGTGCACCCAGAGTGCCTAATGTTTGGAAACTTCCTCCGGAACTCAGTGGGAATGAGGCTTCTCCTTCCACGCTTGTCAGCCAGCAGATGGAGCCACCGCCCCACCAAAACATCTCTCTGCATTGCCTTCAGCCATGGATCGCCTAGCTGTCCTCTCTCTGCCTCAAGCAGCAGCTCGAGTGTGCATGCAGCCTACAGAAAGGAGAGTGCCTTTTCTGGAGCACTGCTATGCTGTGGCAGCTCCCTGAAGGCCTCCTCGGGCCTCCTCTCCCCTAACACAGTTGTGCCATTCCAACCACCTGGGCTGCAAAGGTCACCCTAAGCAGGGCTCAGGGTTCAGCCTGTGTGTGTTTTTGTGGCTGGGACAGGGCAGATCCAGACGCTGGGGGCCCACTTGTGAATAGGGCCTGATGGGCATCGCCAGCATTCCCTGGTGGGGAAGCAGGACATCTGGGACCTCCAAGCTGCATGCAAATCCCCTCCCTGGCTGCCCCTCTTGCTTCTTCTCTGCTGCCAAGCCTCTCTCACCACACGTGCGTCTCACCAAAAGGAGCAGGCTGCTTGCCACTCTTTGCAAGGTGCTCACCCCACAAGCCTCATTTACTCAAAGAGGAGTGCAAATTGACCCATAACCTCCAGAGGAGCTGCAGTCTCTGCAGCCACAAAGGCCTGCAGCCGAGTCCATGACAGCCTGCTGCATTGAGGGCTTCAAAGGGACAGTGCCCTGCATTCCTGTAAGGGAGCTTTTTGACACCACTTTCCGTGGGGAAACACTGTGTGTGCCAATGACTCCTGTGTGCAGAAAATCTCTCCCCAGCACCAGAGGTGCAGGGAATCCTCTTAGTATGCAGAGCAATGTTCAAGGCAGGCCTCCAATGTTGGGAGAGCCTCCACTTCCCAACTGTCCAAATGCCTCAGAAACACACTTCTAGGGAGTGTGGGTCTGACAAGCAGAGCAGCCCGAGTGAGGAACATGGATTACAGGGAGAAGCCACTGGCCTGAGCATTCGCCCTGTAGGTCCTGGCTCAAGGCTCTCTGCACCAGGCCCAACCTGGAATGAGCCTGCAGCCTGGCCTCAAGTTCCAGGCTTGCCCATTGCCCTGCTAGGTCGCGGCCCATCCCAGGCTGGGCCAGGCCTCCCTAGGGTCTGTGCTGGCCTAGGCCAAGCCAGGCAACAGGACCTCCATGGAGCACAGTTCATACGAGAAGGCAACAGGGTGTTGCCTGTGTGTCTCTTGCACTCCTGGGAAGCTGCAGGTCCAGAGGCTATGTATGCAGGTTGCCGTTGGAGCCTGGGGTCAAAACAGTCATGACCCCACTTTCAAGTGGGACTCCTGCTGCCTCTTATCTGCCTGACACATCCCCTTGCTGCCTGCGCTGTCTTCACTGCTGGCAGGCCTCTGTGTGCACAGCCCAGTCTAGGCCAAGGAAACAAGGTGCTTGGCTCCCCTTGCTAGGAGCTCCTCCTACAGCACTCTGGACCAGGGGACACATGCCCCTGGACCAGCAGCCTGCAAGGAAGCTGCAGCTTCGCCATCCAGAAAGGCCTGCTGCACGAGGCAGGAAGCCTTCTGCTAAGGACAACTTTCCCCCTCCAAAGCCTTGGAGGAGTTCATGGATGCTCGGGCCTGCAGTGTTCTCCATCAGAGAGCACTGGGTGCCCAATGGCTCCCCTGCGGCTTCCAAGCACCCTCCAGCCCAGATGCCCTTGGTGCCCACTCTGTTGCCAGAGGGAAGTCCTCAGTAGCACTCCCTAGCTTGTGCACCCAGAGTGCCTAATGTTTGGAAACTTCCTCCGGAACTCAGTGGGAATGAGGCTTCTCCTTCCACGCTTGTCAGCCAGCAGATGGAGCCACCGCCCCACCAAAACATCTCTCTGCATTGCCTTCAGCCATGGATCGCCTAGCTGTCCTCTCTCTGCCTCAAGCAGCAGCTCGAGTGTGCATGCAGCCTACAGAAAGGAGAGTGCCTTTTCTGGAGCACTGCTATGCTGTGGCAGCTCCCTGAAGGCCTCCTCGGGCCTCCTCTCCCCTAACACAGTTGTGCCATTCCAACCACCTGGGCTGCAAAGGTCACCCTAAGCAGGGCTCAGGGTTCGGCCTGTGTGTGTTTTCGTGGCTGGGTCAGGGCAGATCCAGAAGCTGGGGGCCCACTTGTGAATAGGGCCTGATGGGCATCGCCAGCATTCCCTGGTGGGGAAGCAGGACATCTGGGACCTCCAAGCTGCATGCAAATCCCCTCCCTGGCTGCCCCTCTTGCTTCTTCTCTGCTGCCAAGCCTCTCTCACCACACGTGCGTCTCACCAAAAGGAGCAGGCTGCTTGCCACTCTTTGCAAGGTGCTCACCCCACAAGCCTCATTTACTCAAAGAGGAGTGCAAATTGACCCATAACCTCCAGAGGAGCTGCAGTCTCTGCAGCCACAAAGGCCTGCAGCCGAGTCCATGACAGCCTGCTGCATTGAGGGCTTCAAAGGGACAGTGCCCTGCATTCCTGTAAGGGAGCTTTTTGACACCACTTTCCGTGGGGAAACACTGTGTGTGCCAATGACTCCTGTGTGCAGAAAATCTCTCCCCAGCACCAGAGGTGCAGGGAATCCTCTTAGTATGCAGAGCAATGTTCAAGGCAGGCCTCCAATGTTGGGAGAGCCTCCACTTCCCAACTGTCCAAATGCCTCAGAAACACACTTCTAATGAGTGTGGGTCGAACAAGCAGAGCAGCCCGAGTGAGGAACATGGATTACAGGGAGAAGCCACTGGCCTGAGCATTCGCCCTGTAGGTCCTGGCTGAAGGCTCTCTGCACCAGGCCCAACCTGGAATGAGCCTGCAGCCTGGCCTCAAGTTCCAGGCTTGCCCAATGCCCTGCTAGGTCGCGGCCCATCCCAGGCTGGGCCAGGCCTCCCTAGGGTCTGTGCTGGCCTAGGCCACTGCCAGGCAACAGGACCTCCATGGAGCACAGTTCATACGAGAAGGCAACAGGGTGTTGCCTGTGTGTCTCTTGCACTCCTGGGAAGCTGCAGGTCCAGAGGCTATGTATGCAGGTTGCCGTTGGAGCCTGGGGTCAAAACAGTCATGACCCCACTTTCAAGTGGGACTCCTGCTGCCTCTTATCTGCCTGACACATCCCCTTGCTGCCTGCGCTGTCTTCACTGCTGGCAGGCCTCTGTGTGCACAGCCCAGTCTAGGCCAAGGAAACAAGGTGCTTGGCTCCCCTTGCTAGGAGCTCCTCCTACAGCACTCTGGACCAGGGGACACATGCCCCTGGACCAGCAGCCTGCAAGGAAGCTGCAGCTTCGCCATCCAGAAAGGCCTGCTGCACGAGGCAGGAAGCCTTCTGCTAAGGACAACTTTCCCCCTCCAAAGCCTTGGAGGAGTTCATGGATGCTCGGGCCTGCAGTGTTCTCCATCAGAGAGCACTGGGTGCCCAATGGCTCCCCTGCGGCTTCCAAGCACCCTCCAGCCCAGATGCCCTTGGTGCCCACTCTGTTGCCAGAGGGAAGTCCTCAGTAGCACTCCCTAGCTTGTGCACCCAGAGTGCCTAATGTTTGGAAACTTCCTCCGGAACTCAGTGGGAATGAGGCTTCTCCTTCCACGCTTGTCAGCCAGCAGATGGAGCCACCGCCCCACCAAAACATCTCTCTGCATTGCCTTCAGCCATGGATCGCCTAGCTGTCCTCTCTCTGCCTCAAGCAGCAGCTCGAGTGTGCATGCAGCCTACAGAAAGGAGAGTGCCTTTTCTGGAGCACTGCTATGCTGTGGCAGCTCCCTGAAGGCCTCCTCGGGCCTCCTCTCCCCTAACACAGTTGTGCCATTCCAACCACCTGGGCTGCAAAGGTCACCCTAAGCAGGGCTCAGGGTTCAGCCTGTGTGTGTTTTTGTGGCTGGGACAGGGCAGATCCAGAAGCTGGGGGCCCACTTGTGAATAGGGCCTGATGGGCATCGCCAGCATTCCCTGGTGGGGAAGCAGGACATCTGGGACCTCCAAGCTGCATGCAAATCCCCTCCCTGGCTGCCCCTCTTGCTTCTTCTCTGCTGCCAAGCCTCTCTCACCACACGTGCGTCTCACCAAAAGGAGCAGGCTGCTTGCCACTCTTTGCAAGGTGCTCACCCCACAAGCCTCATTTACTCAAAGAGGAGTGCAAATTGACCCATAACCTCCAGAGGAGCTGCAGTCTCTGCAGCCACAAAGGCCTGCAGCCGAGTCCATGACAGCCTGCTGCATTGAGGGCTTCAAAGGGACAGTGCCCTGCATTCCTGTAAGGGAGCTTTTTGACACCACTTTCCGTGGGGAAACACTGTGTGTGCCAATGACTCCTGTGTGCAGAAAATCTCTCCCCAGCACCAGAGGTGCAGGGAATCCTCTTAGTATGCAGAGCAATGTTCAAGGCAGGCCTCCAATGTTGGGAGAGCCTCCACTTCCCAACTGTCCAAATGCCTCAGAAACACACTTCTAGGGAGTGTGGGTCTGACAAGCAGAGCAGCCCGAGTGAGGAACATGGATTACAGGGAGAAGCCACTGGCCTGAGCATTCGCCCTGTAGGTCCTGGCTCAAGGCTCTCTGCACCAGGCCCAACCTGGAATGAGCCTGCAGCCTGGCCTCAAGTTCCAGGCTTGCCCATTGCCCTGCTAGGTCGCGGCCCATCCCAGGCTGGGCCAGGCCTCCCTAGGGTCTGTGCTGGCCTAGGCCAAGCCAGGCAACAGGACCTCCATGGAGCACAGTTCATACGAGAAGGCAACAGGGTGTTGCCTGTGTGTCTCTTGCACTCCTGGGAAGCTGCAGGTCCAGAGGCTATGTATGCAGGTTGCCGTTGGAGCCTGGGGTCAAAACAGTCATGACCCCACTTTCAAGTGGGACTCCTGCTGCCTCTTATCTGCCTGACACATCCCCTTGCTGCCTGCGCTGTCTTCACTGCTGGCAGGCCTCTGTGTGCACAGCCCAGTCTAGGCCAAGGAAACAAGGTGCTTGGCTCCCCTTGCTAGGAGCTCCTCCTACAGCACTCTGGACCAGGGGACACATGCCCCTGGACCAGCAGCCTGCAAGGAAGCTGCAGCTTCGCCATCCAGAAAGGCCTGCTGCACGAGGCAGGAAGCCTTCTGCTAAGGACAACTTTCCCCCTCCAAAGCCTTGGAGGAGTTCATGGATGCTCGGGCCTGCAGTGTTCTCCATCAGAGAGCACTGGGTGCCCAATGGCTCCCCTGCGGCTTCCAAGCACCCTCCAGCCCAGATGCCCTTGGTGCCCACTCTGTTGCCAGAGGGAAGTCCTCAGTAGCACTCCCTAGCTTGTGCACCCAGAGTGCCTAATGTTTGGAAACTTCCTCCGGAACTCAGTGGGAATGAGGCTTCTCCTTCCACGCTTGTCAGCCAGCAGATGGAGCCACCGCCCCACCAAAACATCTCTCTGCATTGCCTTCAGCCATGGATCGCCTAGCTGTCCTCTCTCTGCCTCAAGCAGCAGCTCGAGTGTGCATGCAGCCTACAGAAAGGAGAGTGCCTTTTCTGGAGCACTGCTATGCTGTGGCAGCTCCCTGAAGGCCTCCTCGGGCCTCCTCTCCCCTAACACAGTTGTGCCATTCCAACCACCTGGGCTGCAAAGGTCACCCTAAGCAGGGCTCAGGGTTCGGCCTGTGTGTGTTTTCGTGGCTGGGTCAGGGCAGATCCAGAAGCTGGGGGCCCACTTGTGAATAGGGCCTGATGGGCATCGCCAGCATTCCCTGGTGGGGAAGCAGGACATCTGGGACCTCCAAGCTGCATGCAAATCCCCTCCCTGGCTGCCCCTCTTGCTTCTTCTCTGCTGCCAAGCCTCTCTCACCACACGTGCGTCTCACCAAAAGGAGCAGGCTGCTTGCCACTCTTTGCAAGGTGCTCACCCCACAAGCCTCATTTACTCAAAGAGGAGTGCAAATTGACCCATAACCTCCAGAGGAGCTGCAGTCTCTGCAGCCACAAAGGCCTGCAGCCGAGTCCATGACAGCCTGCTGCATTGAGGGCTTCAAAGGGACAGTGCCCTGCATTCCTGTAAGGGAGCTTTTTGACACCACTTTCCGTGGGGAAACACTGTGTGTGCCAATGACTCCTGTGTGCAGAAAATCTCTCCCCAGCACCAGAGGTGCAGGGAATCCTCTTAGTATGCAGAGCAATGTTCAAGGCAGGCCTCCAATGTTGGGAGAGCCTCCACTTCCCAACTGTCCAAATGCCTCAGAAACACACTTCTAATGAGTGTGGGTCGAACAAGCAGAGCAGCCCGAGTGAGGAACATGGATTACAGGGAGAAGCCACTGGCCTGAGCATTCGCCCTGTAGGTCCTGGCTGAAGGCTCTCTGCACCAGGCCCAACCTGGAATGAGCCTGCAGCCTGGCCTCAAGTTCCAGGCTTGCCCAATGCCCTGCTAGGTCGCGGCCCATCCCAGGCTGGGCCAGGCCTCCCTAGGGTCTGTGCTGGCCTAGGCCACTGCCAGGCAACAGGACCTCCATGGAGCACAGTTCATACGAGAAGGCAACAGGGTGTTGCCTGTGTGTCTCTTGCACTCCTGGGAAGCTGCAGGTCCAGAGGCTATGTATGCAGGTTGCCGTTGGAGCCTGGGGTCAAAACAGTCATGACCCCACTTTCAAGTGGGACTCCTGCTGCCTCTTATCTGCCTGACACATCCCCTTGCTGCCTGCGCTGTCTTCACTGCTGGCAGGCCTCTGTGTGCACAGCCCAGTCTAGGCCAAGGAAACAAGGTGCTTGGCTCCCCTTGCTAGGAGCTCCTCCTACAGCACTCTGGACCAGGGGACACATGCCCCTGGACCAGCAGCCTGCAAGGAAGCTGCAGCTTCGCCATCCAGAAAGGCCTGCTGCACGAGGCAGGAAGCCTTCTGCTAAGGACAACTTTCCCCCTCCAAAGCCTTGGAGGAGTTCATGGATGCTCGGGCCTGCAGTGTTCTCCATCAGAGAGCACTGGGTGCCCAATGGCTCCCCTGCGGCTTCCAAGCACCCTCCAGCCCAGATGCCCTTGGTGCCCACTCTGTTGCCAGAGGGAAGTCCTCAGTAGCACTCCCTAGCTTGTGCACCCAGAGTGCCTAATGTTTGGAAACTTCCTCCGGAACTCAGTGGGAATGAGGCTTCTCCTTCCACGCTTGTCAGCCAGCAGATGGAGCCACCGCCCCACCAAAACATCTCTCTGCATTGCCTTCAGCCATGGATCGCCTAGCTGTCCTCTCTCTGCCTCAAGCAGCAGCTCGAGTGTGCATGCAGCCTACAGAAAGGAGAGTGCCTTTTCTGGAGCACTGCTATGCTGTGGCAGCTCCCTGAAGGCCTCCTCGGGCCTCCTCTCCCCTAACACAGTTGTGCCATTCCAACCACCTGGGCTGCAAAGGTCACCCTAAGCAGGGCTCAGGGTTCGGCCTGTGTGTGTTTTCGTGGCTGGGACAGGGCAGATCCAGAAGCTGGGGGCCCACTTGTGAATAGGGCCTGATGGGCATCGCCAGCATTCCCTGGTGGGGAAGCAGGACACCTGGGACCTCCAAGCTGCATGCAAATCCCCTCCCTGGCTGCCCCTCTTGCTTCTTCTCTGCTGCCAAGCCTCTCTCACCACATGTGCGTCTCACCAAAAGGAGCAGGCTGCTTGCCACTCTTTGCAAGTTGCTCACCCCACAAGCCTCATTTACTCAAAGAGGAGTGCAAATTGACCCATAACCTCCAGAGGAGCTGCAGTCTCTGCAGCCACAAAGGCCTGCAGCCGAGTCCATGACAGCCTGCTGCGTTGAGGGCTTCAAAGGGACAGTGCCCTGCATTCCTGTAAGGGAGCTTTTTGACACCACTTTCCGTGGGGAAACACTGTGTGTGCCAATGACTCCTGTGTGCAGAAAATCTCTCCCCAGCACCAGAGGTGCAGGGAATCCTCTTAGTATGCAGAGCAATGTTCAAGGCAGGCCTCCAATGTTGGGAGAGCCTCCACTTCCCAACTGTCCAAATGCCTCAGAAACACACTTCTAGGGAGTGTGGGTCTGACAAGCAGAGCAGCCCGAGTGAGGAACATGGATTACAGGGAGAAGCCACTGGCCTGAGCATTCGCCCTGTAGGTCCTGGCTCAAGGCTCTCTGCACCAGGCCCAACCTGGAATGAGCCTGCAGCCTGGCCTCAAGTTCCAGGCTTGCCCATTGCCCTGCTAGGTCGCGGCCCATCCCAGGCTGGGCCAGGCCTCCCTAGGGTCTGTGCTGGCCTAGGCCACTGCCAGGCAACAGGACCTCCATGGAGCACAGTTCATACGAGAAGGCAACAGGGTGTTGCCTGTGTGTCTCTTGCACTCCTGGGAAGCTGCAGGTCCAGAGGCTATGTATGCAGGTTGCCGTTGGAGCCTGGGGTCAAAACAGTCATGACCCCACTTTCAAGTGGGACTCCTGCTGCCTCTTATCTGCCTGACACATCCCCTTGCTGCCTGCGCTGTCTTCACTGCTGGCAGGCCTCTGTGTGCACAGCCCAGTCTAGGCCAAGGAAACAAGGTGCTTGGCTCCCCTTGCTAGGAGCTCCTCCTACAGCACTCTGGACCAGGGGACACATGCCCCTGGACCAGCAGCCTGCAAGGAAGCTGCAGCTTCGCCATCCAGAAAGGCCTGCTGCACGAGGCAGGAAGCCTTCTGCTAAGGACAACTTTCCCCCTCCAAAGCCTTGGAGGAGTTCATGGATGCTCGGGCCTGCAGTGTTCTCCATCAGAGAGCACTGGGTGCCCAATGGCTCCCCTGCGGCTTCCAAGCACCCTCCAGCCCAGATGCCCTTGGTGCCCACTCTGTTGCCAGAGGGAAGTCCTCAGTAGCACTCCCTAGCTTGTGCACCCAGAGTGCCTAATGTTTGGAAACTTCCTCCGGAACTCAGTGGGAATGAGGCTTCTCCTTCCACGCTTGTCAGCCAGCAGATGGAGCCACCGCCCCACCAAAACATCTCTCTGCATTGCCTTCAGCCATGGATCGCCTAGCTGTCCTCTCTCTGCCTCAAGCAGCAGCTCGAGTGTGCATGCAGCCTACAGAAAGGAGAGTGCCTTTTCTGGAGCACTGCTATGCTGTGGCAGCTCCCTGAAGGCCTCCTCGGGCCTCCTCTCCCCTAACACAGTTGTGCCATTCCAACCACCTGGGCTGCAAAGGTCACCCTAAGCAGGGCTCAGGGTTCGGCCTGTGTGTGTTTTCGTGGCTGGGTCAGGGCAGATCCAGAAGCTGGGGGCCCACTTGTGAATAGGGCCTGATGGGCATCGCCAGCATTCCCTGGTGGGGAAGCAGGACATCTGGGACCTCCAAGCTGCATGCAAATCCCCTCCCTGGCTGCCCCTCTTGCTTCTTCTCTGCTGCCAAGCCTCTCTCACCACACGTGCGTCTCACCAAAAGGAGCAGGCTGCTTGCCACTCTTTGCAAGGTGCTCACCCCACAAGCCTCATTTACTCAAAGAGGAGTGCAAATTGACCCATAACCTCCAGAGGAGCTGCAGTCTCTGCAGCCACAAAGGCCTGCAGCCGAGTCCATGACAGCCTGCTGCATTGAGGGCTTCAAAGGGACAGTGCCCTGCATTCCTGTAAGGGAGCTTTTTGACACCACTTTCCGTGGGGAAACACTGTGTGTGCCAATGACTCCTGTGTGCAGAAAATCTCTCCCCAGCACCAGAGGTGCAGGGAATCCTCTTAGTATGCAGAGCAATGTTCAAGGCAGGCCTCCAATGTTGGGAGAGCCTCCACTTCCCAACTGTCCAAATGCCTCAGAAACACACTTCTAATGAGTGTGGGTCGAACAAGCAGAGCAGCCCGAGTGAGGAACATGGATTACAGGGAGAAGCCACTGGCCTGAGCATTCGCCCTGTAGGTCCTGGCTGAAGGCTCTCTGCACCAGGCCCAACCTGGAATGAGCCTGCAGCCTGGCCTCAAGTTCCAGGCTTGCCCAATGCCCTGCTAGGTCGCGGCCCATCCCAGGCTGGGCCAGGCCTCCCTAGGGTCTGTGCTGGCCTAGGCCACTGCCAGGCAACAGGACCTCCATGGAGCACAGTTCATACGAGAAGGCAACAGGGTGTTGCCTGTGTGTCTCTTGCACTCCTGGGAAGCTGCAGGTCCAGAGGCTATGTATGCAGGTTGCCGTTGGAGCCTGGGGTCAAAACAGTCATGACCCCACTTTCAAGTGGGACTCCTGCTGCCTCTTATCTGCCTGACACATCCCCTTGCTGCCTGCGCTGTCTTCACTGCTGGCAGGCCTCTGTGTGCACAGCCCAGTCTAGGCCAAGGAAACAAGGTGCTTGGCTCCCCTTGCTAGGAGCTCCTCCTACAGCACTCTGGACCAGGGGACACATGCCCCTGGACCAGCAGCCTGCAAGGAAGCTGCAGCTTCGCCATCCAGAAAGGCCTGCTGCACGAGGCAGGAAGCCTTCTGCTAAGGACAACTTTCCCCCTCCAAAGCCTTGGAGGAGTTCATGGATGCTCGGGCCTGCAGTGTTCTCCATCAGAGAGCACTGGGTGCCCAATGGCTCCCCTGCGGCTTCCAAGCACCCTCCAGCCCAGATGCCCTTGGTGCCCACTCTGTTGCCAGAGGGAAGTCCTCAGTAGCACTCCCTAGCTTGTGCACCCAGAGTGCCTAATGTTTGGAAACTTCCTCCGGAACTCAGTGGGAATGAGGCTTCTCCTTCCACGCTTGTCAGCCAGCAGATGGAGCCACCGCCCCACCAAAACATCTCTCTGCATTGCCTTCAGCCATGGATCGCCTAGCTGTCCTCTCTCTGCCTCAAGCAGCAGCTCGAGTGTGCATGCAGCCTACAGAAAGGAGAGTGCCTTTTCTGGAGCACTGCTATGCTGTGGCAGCTCCCTGAAGGCCTCCTCGGGCCTCCTCTCCCCTAACACAGTTGTGCCATTCCAACCACCTGGGCTGCAAAGGTCACCCTAAGCAGGGCTCAGGGTTCGGCCTGTGTGTGTTTTCGTGGCTGGGACAGGGCAGATCCAGAAGCTGGGGGCCCACTTGTGAATAGGGCCTGATGGGCATCGCCAGCATTCCCTGGTGGGGAAGCAGGACACCTGGGACCTCCAAGCTGCATGCAAATCCCCTCCCTGGCTGCCCCTCTTGCTTCTTCTCTGCTGCCAAGCCTCTCTCACCACATGTGCGTCTCACCAAAAGGAGCAGGCTGCTTGCCACTCTTTGCAAGTTGCTCACCCCACAAGCCTCATTTACTCAAAGAGGAGTGCAAATTGACCCATAACCTCCAGAGGAGCTGCAGTCTCTGCAGCCACAAAGGCCTGCAGCCGAGTCCATGACAGCCTGCTGCGTTGAGGGCTTCAAAGGGACAGTGCCCTGCATTCCTGTAAGGGAGCTTTTTGACACCACTTTCCGTGGGGAAACACTGTGTGTGCCAATGACTCCTGTGTGCAGAAAATCTCTCCCCAGCACCAGAGGTGCAGGGAATCCTCTTAGTATGCAGAGCAATGTTCAAGGCAGGCCTCCAATGTTGGGAGAGCCTCCACTTCCCAACTGTCCAAATGCCTCAGAAACACACTTCTAGGGAGTGTGGGTCTGACAAGCAGAGCAGCCCGAGTGAGGAACATGGATTACAGGGAGAAGCCACTGGCCTGAGCATTCGCCCTGTAGGTCCTGGCTCAAGGCTCTCTGCACCAGGCCCAACCTGGAATGAGCCTGCAGCCTGGCCTCAAGTTCCAGGCTTGCCCAATGCCCTGCTAGGTCGCGGCCCATCCCAGGCTGGGCCAGGCCTCCCTAGGGTCTGTGCTGGCCTAGGCCACTGCCAGGCAACAGGACCTCCATGGAGCACAGTTCATACGAGAAGGCAACAGGGTGTTGCCTGTGTGTCTCTTGCACTCCTGGGAAGCTGCAGGTCCAGAGGCTATGTATGCAGGTTGCCGTTGGAGCCTGGGGTCAAAACAGTCATGACCCCACTTTCAAGTGGGACTCCTGCTGCCTCTTATCTGCCTGACACATCCCCTTGCTGCCTGCGCTGTCTTCACTGCTGGCAGGCCTCTGTGTGCACAGCCCAGTCTAGGCCAAGGAAACAAGGTGCTTGGCTCCCCTTGCTAGGAGCTCCTCCTACAGCACTCTGGACCAGGGGACACATGCCCCTAGACCAGCAGCCTGCAAGGAAGCTGCAGCTTCGCCATCCAGAAAGGCCTGCTGCACGAGGCAGGAAGCCTTCTGCTAAGGACAACTTTCCCCCTCCAAAGCCTTGGAGGAGTTCATGGATGCTCGGGCCTGCAGTGTTCTCCATCAGAGAGCACTGGGTGCCCAATGGCTCCCCTGCGGCTTCCAAGCACCCTCCAGCCCAGATGCCCTTGGTGCCCACTCTGTTGCCAGAGGGAAGTCCTCAGTAACACTCCCTAGCTTGTGCACCCAGAGTGCCTAATGTTTGGAAACTTCCTCCGGAACTCAGTGGGAATGAGGCTTCTCCTTCCACGCTTGTCAGCCAGCAGATGGAGCCACCGCCCCACCAAAACATCTCTCTGCATTGCCTTCAGCCATGGATCGCCTAGCTGTCCTCTCTCTGCCTCAAGCAGCAGCTCGAGTGTGCATGCAGCCTACAGAAAGGAGAGTGCCTTTTCTGGAGCACTGCTATGCTGTGGCAGCTCCCTGAAGGCCTCCTCGGGCCTCCTCTCCCCTAACACAGTTGTGCCATTCCAACCACATTGGCTGCAAAGGTCACCCTAAGCAGGGCTCAGGGTTCGGCCTGTGTGTGTTTTCGTGGCTGGGACAGGGCAGATCCAGAAGCTGGGGGCCCACTTGTGAATAGGGCCTGATGGGCATCGCCAGCATTCCCTGGTGGGGAAGCAGGACATCTGGGACCTCCAAGCTGCATGCAAATCCCCTTCCTGGCTGCCCCCCTTGCTTCTTCTCTGCTGCCAAGCCTCTCTCACCACACGTGCGTCTCACCAAAAGGAGCAGGCTGCTTGCCACTCTTTGCAAGGTGCTCACCCCACAAGCCTCATTTACTCAAAGAGGAGTGCAAATTGACCCATAACCTCCAGAGGAGCTGCGGTCTCTGCAGCCACAAAGGCCTGCAGCCGAGTCCATGACAGCCTGCTGCATTGAGGGCTTCAAAGGGACAGTGCCCTGCATTCCTGTAAGGGAGCTTTTTGACACCACTTTCCGTGGGGAAACACTGTGTGTGCCAATGACTCCTGTGTGCAGAAAATCTCTCCCCAGCACCAGAGGTGCAGGGAATCCTCTTAGTATGCAGAGCAATGTTCAAGGCAGGCCTCCAATGTTGGGAGAGCCTCCACTTCCCAACTGTCCAAATGCCTCAGAAACACACTTCTAATGAGTGTGGGTCGAACAAGCAGAGCAGCCCGAGTGAGGAACATGGATTACAGGGAGAAGCCACTGGCCTGAGCATTCGCCCTGTAGGTCCTGGCTGAAGGCTCTCTGCACCAGGCCCAACCTGGAATGAGCCTGCAGCCTGGCCTCAAGTTCCAGGCTTGCCCAATGCCCTGCTAGGTCGCGGCCCATCCCAGGCTGGGCCAGGCCTCCCTAGGGTCTGTGCTGGCCTAGGCCACTGCCAGGCAACAGGACCTCCATGGAGCACAGTTCATACGAGAAGGCAACAGGGTGTTGCCTGTGTGTCTCTTGCACTCCTGGGAAGCTGCAGGTCCAGAGGCTATGTATGCAGGTTGCCGTTGGAGCCTGGGGTCAAAACAGTCATGACCCCACTTTCAAGTGGGACTCCTGCTGCCTCTTATCTGCCTGACACATCCCCTTGCTGCCTGCGCTGTCTTCACTGCTGGCAGGCCTCTGTGTGCACAGCCCAGTCTAGGCCAAGGAAACAAGGTGCTTGGCTCCCCTTGCTAGGAGCTCCTCCTACAGCACTCTGGACCAGGGGACACATGCCCCTGGACCAGCAGCCTGCAAGGAAGCTGCAGCTTCGCCATCCAGAAAGGCCTGCTGCACGAGGCAGGAAGCCTTCTGCTAAGGACAACTTTCCCCCTCCAAAGCCTTGGAGGAGTTCATGGATGCTCGGGCCTGCAGTGTTCTCCATCAGAGAGCACTGGGTGCCCAATGGCTCCCCTGCGGCTTCCAAGCACCCTCCAGCCCAGATGCCCTTGGTGCCCACTCTGTTGCCAGAGGGAAGTCCTCAGTAGCACTCCCTAGCTTGTGAACCCAGAGTGCCTAATGTTTGGAAACTTCCTCCGGAACTCAGTGGGAATGAGGCTTCTCCTTCCACGCTTGTCAGCCAGCAGATGGAGCCACCGCCCCACCAAAACATCTCTCTGCATTGCCTTCAGCCATGGATCGCCTAGCTGTCCTCTCTCTGCCTCAAGCAGCAGCTCGAGTGTGCATGCAGCCTACAGAAAGGAGAGTGCCTTTTCTGGAGCACTGCTATGCTGTGGCAGCTCCCTGAAGGCCTCCTCGGGCCTCCTCTCCTCTAACACAGTTGTGCCATTCCAACCACCTGGGCTGCAAAGGTCACCCTAAGCAGGGCTCAGGGTTCGGCCTGTGTGTGTTTTCGTGGCTGGGACAGGGCAGATCCGGAAGCTGGGGGCCCACTTGTGAATAGGGCCTGATGGGCATCGCCAGCATTCCCTGGTGGGGAAGCAGGACACCTGGGACCTCCAAGCTGCATGCAAATCCCCTCCCTGGCTGCCCCTCTTGCTTCTTCTCTGCTGCCAAGCCTCTCTCACCACATGTGCGTCTCACCAAAAGGAGCAGGCTGCTTGCCACTCTTTGCAAGGTGCTCACCCCACAAGCCTCATTTACTCAAAGAGGAGTGCAAATTGACCCATAACCTCCAGAGGAGCTGCAGTCTCTGCAGCCACAAAGGCCTGCAGCCGAGTCCATGACAGCCTGCTGCGTTGAGGGCTTCAAAGGGACAGTGCCCTGCATTCCTGTAAGGGAGCTTTTTGACACCACTTTCCGTGGGGAAACACTGTGTGTGCCAATGACTCCTGTGTGCAGAAAATCTCTCCCCAGCACCAGAGGTGCAGGGAATCCTCTTAGTATGCAGAGCAATGTTCAAGGCAGGCCTCCAATGTTGGGAGAGCCTCCACTTCCCAACTGTCCAAATGCCTCAGAAACACACTTCTAGGGAGTGTGGGTCTGACAAGCAGAGCAGCCCGAGTGAGGAACATGGATTACAGGGAGAAGCCACTGGCCTGAGCATTCGCCCTGTAGGTCCTGGCTCAAGGCTCTCTGCACCAGGCCCAACCTGGAATGAGCCTGCAGCCTGGCCTCAAGTTCCAGGCTTGCCCATTGCCCTGCTAGGTCGCGGCCCATCCCAGGCTGGGCCAGGCCTCCCTAGGGTCTGTGCTGGCCTAGGCCACTGCCAGGCAACAGGACCTCCATGGAGCACAGTTCATACGAGAAGGCAACAGGGTGTTGCCTGTGTGTCTCTTGCACTCCTGGGAAGCTGCAGGTCCAGAGGCTATGTATGCAGGTTGCCGTTGGAGCCTGGGGTCAAAACAGTCATGACCCCACTTTCAAGTGGGACTCCTGCTGCCTCTTATCTGCCTGACACCTCCCCTTGCTGCCTGCGCTGTCTTCACTGCTGGCAGGCCTCTGTGTGCACAGCCCAGTCTAGGCCAAGGAAACAAGGTGCTTGGCTCCCCTTGCTAGGAGCTCCTCCTACAGCACTCTGGACCAGGGGACACATGCCCCTGGACCAGCAGCCTACAAGGAAGCTGCAGCTTCGCCATCCAGAAAGGCCTGCTGCACGAGGCAGGAAGCCTTCTGCTAAGGACAACTTTCCCCCTCCAAAGCCTTGGAGGAGTTCATGGATGCTCGGGCCTGCAGTGTTCTCCATCAGAGAGCACTGGGTGCCCAATGGCTCCCCTGCGGCTTCCAAGCACCCTCCAGCCCAGATGCCCTTGGTGCCCACTCTGTTGCCAGAGGGAAGTCCTCAGTAGCACTCCCTAGCTTGTGCACCCAGAGTGCCTAATGTTTGGAAACTTCCTCTGGAACTCAGTGGGAATGAGGCTTCTCCTTCCACGCTTGTCAGCCAGCAGATGGAGCCACCGCCCCACCAAAACATCTCTCTGCATTGCCTTCAGCCATGGATCGCCTAGCTGTCCTCTCTCTGCCTCAAGCAGCAGCTCGAGTGTGCATGCAGCCTACAGAAAGGAGAGTGCCTTTTCTGGAGCACTGCTATGCTGTGGCAGCTCCCTGAAGGCCTCCTCGGGCCTCCTCTCCCCTAACACAGTTGTGCCATTCCAACCACCTGGGCTGCAAAGGTCACCCTAAGCAGGGCTCAGGGTTCGGCCTGTGTGTGTTTTCGTGGCTGGGACAGGGCAGATCCAGAAGCTGGGGGCCCACTTGTGAATAGGGCCTGATGGGCATCGCCAGCATTCCCTGGTGGGGAAGCAGGACATCTGGGACCTCCAAGCTGCATGCAAATCCCCTCCCTGGCTGCCCCTCTTGCTTCTTCTCTGCTGCCAAGCCTCTCTCACCACACGTGCGTCTCACCAAAAGGAGCAGGCTGCTTGCCACTCTTTGCAAGGTGCTCACCCCACAAGCCTCATTTACTCAAAGAGGAGTGCAAATTGACCCATAACCTCCAGAGGAGCTGCAGTCTCTGCAGCCACAAAGGCCTGCAGCCGAGTCCATGACAGCCTGCTGCGTTGAGGGCTTCAAAGGGACAGTGCCCTGCATTCCTGTAAGGGAGCTTTTAGACACCACTTTCCGTGGGGAAACACTGTGTGTGCCAATGACTCCTGTGTGCAGAAAATCTCTCCCCAGCACCAGAGGTGCAGGGAATCCTCTTAGTATGCAGAGCAATGTTCAAGGCAGGCCTCCAATGTTGGGAGAGCCTCCACTTCCCAACTGTCCAAATGCCTCAGAAACACACTTCTAGGGAGTGTGGGTCTGACAAGCAGAGCAGCCCGAGTGAGGAACATGGATTACAGGGAGAAGCCACTGGCCTGAGCATTCGCCCTGTAGGTCCTGGCTCAAGGCTCTCTGCACCAGGCCCAACCTGGAATGAGCCTGCAGCCTGGCCTCAAGTTCCAGGCTTGCCCATTGCCCTGCTAGGTCGCGGCCCATCCCAGGCTGGGCCAGGCCTCCCTAGGGTCTGTGCTGGCCTAGGCCACTGCCAGGCAACAGGACCTCCATGGAGCACAGTTCATACGAGAAGGCAACAGGGTGTTGCCTGTGTGTCTCTTGCACTCCTGGGAAGCTGCAGGTCCAGAGGCTATGTATGCAGGTTGCCGTTGGAGCCTGGGGTCAAAACAGTCATGACCCCACTTTCAAGTGGGACTCCTGCTGCCTCTTATCTGCCTGACACATCCCCTTGCTGCCTGCGCTGTCTTCACTGCTGGCAGGCCTCTGTGTGCACAGCCCAGTCTAGGCCAAGGAAACAAGGTGCTTGGCTCCCCTTGCTAGGAGCTCCTCCTACAGCACTCTGGACCAGGGGACACATGCCCCTGGACCAGCAGCCAACAAGGAAGCTGCAGCTTCGCCATCCAGAAAGGCCTGCTGCACGAGGCAGGAAGCCTTCTGCTAAGGACAACTTTCCCCCTCCAAAGCCTTGGAGGAGTTCATGGATGCTCGGGCCTGCAGTGTTCTCCATCAGAGAGCACTGGGTGCCCAATGGCTCCCCTGCGGCTTCCAAGCACCCTCCAGCCCAGATGCCCTTGGTGCCCACTCTGTTGCCAGAGGGAAGTCCTCAGTAGCACTCCCTAGCTTGTGCACCCAGAGTGCCTAATGTTTGGAAACTTCCTCCGGAACTCAGTGGGAATGAGGCTTCTCCTTCCACGCTTGTCAGCCAGCAGATGGAGCCACCGCCCCACCAAAACATCTCTCTGCATTGCCTTCAGCCATGGATCGCCTAGCTGTCCTCTCTCTGCCTCAAGCAGCAGCTCGAGTGCGCATGCAGCCTACAGAAAGGAGAGTGCCTTTTCTGGAGCACTGCTATGCTGTGGCAGCTCCCTGAAGGCCTCCTCGGGCCTCCTCTCCCCTAACACAGTTGTGCCATTCCAACCACCTGGGCCGCAAAGGTCACCCTAAGCAGGGCTCAGGGTTCGGCCTGTGTGTGTTTTCGTGGCTGGGACAGGGCAGATCCAGAAGCTGGGGGCCCACTTGTGAATAGGGCCTGATGGGCATCGCCAGCATTCCCTGGTGGGGAAGCAGGACATCTGGGACCTCCAAGCTGCATGCAAATCCCCTCCCTGGCTGCCCCTCTTGCTTCTTCTCTGCTGCCAAGCCTCTCTCACCACACGTGCGTCTCACCAAAAGGAGCAGGCTGCTTGCCACTCTTTGCAAGGTGCTCACCCCACAAGCCTCATTTACTCAAAGAGGAGTGCAAATTGACCCATAACCTCCAGAGGAGCTGCAGTCTCTGCAGCCACAAAGGCCTGCAGCCGAGTCCATGACAGCCTGCTGCGTTGAGGGCTTCAAAGGGACAGTGCCCTGCATTCCTGTAAGGGAGCTTTTTGACACCACTTTCCGTGGGGAAACACTGTGTGTGCCAATGACTCCTGTGTGCAGAAAATCTCTCCCCAGCACCAGAGGTGCAGGGAATCCTCTTAGTATGCAGAGCAATGTTCAAGGCAGGCCTCCAATGTTGGGAGAGCCTCCACTTCCCAACTGTCCAAATGCCTCAGAAACACACTTCTAGGGAGTGTGGGTCTGACAAGCAGAGCAGCCCGAGTGAGGAACATGGATTACAGGGAGAAGCCACTGGCCTGAGCATTCGCCCTGTAGGTCCTGGCTGAAGGCTCTCTGCACCAGGCCCAACCTGGAATGAGCCTGCAGCCTGGCCTCAAGTTCCAGGCTTGCCCATTGCCCTGCTAGGTCGCGGCCCATCCCAGGCTGGGCCAGGCCTCCCTAGGGTCTGTGCTGGCCTAGGCCACTGCCAGGCAACAGGACCTCCATGGAGCACAGTTCATACGAGAAGGCAACAGGGTGTTGCCTGTGTGTCTCTTGCACTCCTGGGAAGCTGCAGGTCCAGAGGCTATGTATGCAGGTTGCCGTTGGAGCCTGGGGTCAAAACAGTCATGACCCCACTTTCAAGTGGGACTCCTGCTGCCTCTTATCTGCCTGACACATCCCCTTGCTGCCTGCGCTGTCTTCACTGCTGGCAGGCCTCTGTGTGCACAGCCCAGTCTAGGCCAAGGAAACAAGGTGCTTGGCTCCCCTTGCTAGGAGCTCCTCCTACAGCACTCTGGACCAGGGGACACATGCCCCTGGACCAGCAGCCAACAAGGAAGCTGCAGCTTCGCCATCCAGAAAGGCCTGCTGCACGAGGCAGGAAGCCTTCTGCTAAGGACAACTTTCGCCCTCCAAAGCCTTGGAGGAGTTCATGGATGCTCGGGCCTGCAGTGTTCTCCATCAGAGAGCACTGGGTGCCCAATGGCTCCCCTGCGGCTTCCAAGCACCCTCCAGCCCAGATGCCCTTGGTGCCCACTCTGTTGCCAGAGGGAAGTCCTCAGTAGCACTCCCTAGCTTGTGCACCCAGAGTGCCTAATGTTTGGAAACTTCCTCCGGAACTCAGTGGGAATGAGGCTTCTCCTTCCACGCTTGTCAGCCAGCAGATGGAGCCACCGCCCCACCAAAACATCTCTCTGCATTGCCTTCAGCCATGGATCGCCTAGCTGTCCTCTCTCTGCCTCAAGCAGCAGCTCGAGTGTGCATGCAGCCTACAGAAAGGAGAGTGCCTTTTCTGGAGCACTGCTATGCTGTGGCAGCTCCCTGAAGGCCTCCTCGGGCCTCCTCTCCCCTAACACAGTTGTGCCATTCCAACCACCTGGGCCGCAAAGGTCACCCTAAGCAGGGCTCAGGGTTCGGCCTGTGTGTGTTTTCGTGGCTGGGACAGGGCAGATCCAGAAGCTGGGGGCCCACTTGTGAATAGGGCCTGATGGGCATCGCCAGCATTCCCTGGTGGGGAAGCAGGACATCTGGGACCTCCAAGCTGCATGCAAATCCCCTCCCTGGCTGCCCCTCTTGCTTCTTCTCTGCTGCCAAGCCTCTCTCACCACACGTGCGTCTCACCAAAAGGAGCAGGCTGCTTGCCACTCTTTGCAAGGTGCTCACCCCACAAGCCTCATTTACTCAAAGAGGAGTGCAAATTGACCCATAACCTCCAGAGGAGCTGCAGTCTCTGCAGCCACAAAGGCCTGCAGCCGAGTCCATGACAGCCTGCTGCGTTGAGGGCTTCAAAGGGACAGTGCCCTGCATTCCTGTAAGGGAGCTTTTTGACACCACTTTCCGTGGGGAAACACTGTGTGTGCCAATGACTCCTGTGTGCAGAAAATCTCTCCCCAGCACCAGAGGTGCAGGGAATCCTCTTAGTATGCAGAGCAATGTTCAAGGCAGGCCTCCAATGTTGGGAGAGCCTCCACTTCCCAACTGTCCAAATGCCTCAGAAACACACTTCTAGGGAGTGTGGGTCTGACAAGCAGAGCAGCCCGAGTGAGGAACATGGATTACAGGGAGAAGCCACTGGCCTGAGCATTCGCCCTGTAGGTCCTGGCTGAAGGCTCTCTGCACCAGGCCCAACCTGGAATGAGCCTGCAGCCTGGCCTCAAGTTCCAGGCTTGCCCATTGCCCTGCTAGGTCGCGGCCCATCCCAGGCTGGGCCAGGCCTCCCTAGGGTCTGTGCTGGCCTAGGCCACTGCCAGGCAACAGGACCTCCATGGAGCACAGTTCATACGAGAAGGCAACAGGGTGTTGCCTGTGTGTCTCTTGCACTCCTGGGAAGCTGCAGGTCCAGAGGCTATGTATGCAGGTTGCCGTTGGAGCCTGGGGTCAAAACAGTCATGACCCCACTTTCAAGTGGGACTCCTGCTGCCTCTTATCTGCCTGACACATCCCCTTGCTGCCTGCGCTGTCTTCACTGCTGGCAGGCCTCTGTGTGCACAGCCCAGTCTAGGCCAAGGAAACAAGGTGCTTGGCTCCCCTTGCTAGGAGCTCCTCCTACAGCACTCTGGACCAGGGGACACATGCCCCTGGACCAGCAGCCTGCAAGGAAGCTGCAGCTTCGCCATCCAGAAAGGCCTGCTGCACGAGGCAGGAAGCCTTCTGCTAAGGACAACTTTCCCCCTCCAAAGCCTTGGAGGAGTTCATGGATGCTCGGGCCTGCAGTGTTCTCCATCAGAGAGCACTGGGTGCCCAATGGCTCCCCTGCGGCTTCCAAGCACCCTCCAGCCCAGATGCCCTTGGTGCCCACTCTGTTGCCAGAGGGAAGTCCTCAGTAGCACTCCCTAGCTTGTGCACCCAGAGTGCCTAATGTTTGGAAACTTCCTCCGGAACTCAGTGGGAATGAGGCTTCTCCTTCCACGCTTGTCAGCCAGCAGATGGAGCCACCGCCCCACCAAAACATCTCTCTGCATTGCCTTCAGCCATGGATCGCCTAGCTGTCCTCTCTCTGCCTCAAGCAGCAGCTCGAGTGCGCATGCAGCCTACAGAAAGGAGAGTGCCTTTTCTGGAGCACTGCTATGCTGTGGCAGCTCCCTGAAGGCCTCCTCGGGCCTCCTCTCCCCTAACACAGTTGTGCCATTCCAACCACCTGGGCTGCAAAGGTCACCCTAAGCAGGGCTCAGGGTTCGGCCTGTGTGTGTTTTCGTGGCTGGGACAGGGCAGATCCAGAAGCTGGGGGCCCACTTGTGAATAGGGCCTGATGGGCATCGCCAGCATTCCCTGGTGGGGAAGCAGGACATCTGGGACCTCCAAGCTGCATGCAAATCCCCTCCCTGGCTGCCCCTCTTGCTTCTTCTCTGCTGCCAAGCCTCTCTCACCACACGTGCGTCTCACCAAAAGGAGCAGGCTGCTTGCCACTCTTTGCAAGGTGCTCACCCCACAAGCCTCATTTACTCAAAGAGGAGTGCAAATTGACCCATAACCTCCAGAGGAGCTGCAGTCTCTGCAGCCACAAAGGCCTGCAGCCGAGTCCATGACAGCCTGCTGCGTTGAGGGCTTCAAAGGGACAGTGCCCTGCATTCCTGTAAGGGAGCTTTTTGACACCACTTTCCGTGGGGAAACACTGTGTGTGCCAATGACTCCTGTGTGCAGAAAATCTCTCCCCAGCACCAGAGGTGCAGGGAATCCTCTTAGTATGCAGAGCAATGTTCAAGGCAGGCCTGCAATGTTGGGAGAGCCTCCACTTCCCAACTGTCCAAATGCCTCAGAAACACACTTCTAATGAGTGTGGGTCTGACAAGCAGAGCAGCCCGAGTGAGGAACATGGATTACAGGGAGAAGCCACTGGCCTGAGCATTCGCCCTGTAGGTCCTGGCTGAAGGCTCTCTGCACCAGGCCCAACCTGGAATGAGCCTGCAGCCTGGCCTCAAGTTCCAGGCTTGCCCATTGCCCTGCTAGGTCGCGGCCCATCCCAGGCTGGGCCAGGCCTCCCTAGGGTCTGTGCTGGCCTAGGCCACTGTCAGGCAACAGGACCTCCATGGAGCACAGTTCATACGAGAAGGCAACAGGGTGTTGCCTGTGTGTCTCTTGCACTCCTGGGAAGCTGCAGGTCCAGAGGCTATGTATGCAGGTTGCCGTTGGAGCCTGGGGTCAAAACAGTCATGACCCCACTTTCAAGTGGGACTCCTGCTGCCTCTTATCTGCCTGACACATCCCCTTGCTGCCTGCGCTGTCTTCACTGCTGGCAGGCCTCTGTGTGCACAGCCCAGTCTAGGCCAAGGAAACAAGGTGCTTGGCTCCCCTTGCTAGGAGCTCCTCCTACAGCACTCTGGACCAGGGGACACATGCCCCTGGACCAGCAGCCAACAAGGAAGCTGCAGCTTCGCCATCCAGAAAGGCCTGCTGCACGAGGCAGGAAGCCTTCTGCTAAGGACAACTTTCCCCCTCCAAAGCCTTGGAGGAGTTCATGGATGCTCGGGCCTGCAGTGTTCTCCATCAGAGAGCACTGGGTGCCCAATGGCTCCCCTGCGGCTTCCAAGCACCCTCCAGCCCAGATGCCCTTGGTGCCCACTCTGTTGCCAGAGGGAAGTCCTCAGTAGCACTCCCTAGCTTGTGCACCCAGAGTGCCTAATGTTTGGAAACTTCCTCCGGAACTCAGTGGGAATGAGGCTTCTCCTTCCACGCTTGTCAGCCAGCAGATGGAGCCACCGCCCCACCAAAACATCTCTCTGCATTGCCTTCAGCCATGGATCGCCTAGCTGTCCTCTCTCTGCCTCAAGCAGCAGCTCGAGTGTGCATGCAGCCTACAGAAAGGAGAGTGCCTTTTCTGGAGCACTGCTATGCTGTGGCAGCTCCCTGAAGGCCTCCTCGGGCCTCCTCTCCCCTAACACAGTTGTGCCATTCCAACCACCTGGGCCGCAAAGGTCACCCTAAGCAGGGCTCAGGGTTCAGCCTGTGTGTGTTTTCGTGGCTGGGACAGGGCAGATCCAGAAGCTGGGGGCCCACTTGTGAATAGGGCCTGATGGGCATCGCCAGCATTCCCTGGTGGGGAAGCAGGACATCTGGGACCTCCAAGCTGCATGCAAATCCCCTCCCTGGCTGCCCCTCTTGCTTCTTCTCTGCTGCCAAGCCTCTCTCACCACACGTGCGTCTCACCAAAAGGAGCAGGCTGCTTGCCACTCTTTGCAAGGTGCTCACCCCACAAGCCTCATTTACTCAAAGAGGAGTGCAAATTGACCCATAACCTCCAGAGGAGCTGCAGTCTCTGCAGCCACAAAGGCCTGCAGCCGAGTCCATGACAGCCTGCTGCGTTGAGGGCTTCAAAGGGACAGTGCCCTGCATTCCTGTAAGGGAGCTTTTTGACACCACTTTCCGTGGGGAAACACTGTGTGTGCCAATGACTCCTGTGTGCAGAAAATCTCTCCCCAGCACCAGAGGTGCAGGGAATCCTCTTAGTATGCAGAGCAATGTTCAAGGCAGGCCTCCAATGTTGGGAGAGCCTCCACTTCCCAACTGTCCAAATGCCTCAGAAACACACTTCTAGGGAGTGTGGGTCTGACAAGCAGAGCAGCCCGAGTGAGGAACATGGATTACAGGGAGAAGCCACTGGCCTGAGCAATCGCCCTGTAGGTCCTGGCTGAAGGCTCTCTGCACCAGGCCCAACCTGGAATGAGCCTGCAGCCTGGCCTCAAGTTCCAGGCTTGCCCATTGCCCTGCTAGGTCGCGGCCCATCCCAGGCTGGGCCAGGCCTCCCTAGGGTCTGTGCTGGCCTAGGCCACTGCCAGGCAACAGGACCTCCATGGAGCACAGTTCATACGAGAAGGCAACAGGGTGTTGCCTGTGTGTCTCTTGCACTCCTGGGAAGCTGCAGGTCCAGAGGCTATGTATGCAGGTTGCCGTTGGAGCCTGGGGTCAAAACAGTCATGACCCCACTTTCAAGTGGGACTCCTGCTGCCTCTTATCTGCCTGACACATCCCCTTGCTGCCTGCGCTGTCTTCACTGCTGGCAGGCCTCTGTGTGCACAGCCCAGTCTAGGCCAAGGAAACAAGGTGCTTGGCTCCCCTTGCTAGGAGCTCCTCCTACAGCACTCTGGACCAGGGGACACATGCCCCTGGACCAGCAGCCTGCAAGGAAGCTGCAGCTTCGCCATCCAGAAAGGCCTGCTGCACGAGGCAGGAAGCCTTCTGCTAAGGACAACTTTCCCCCTCCAAAGCCTTGGAGGAGTTCATGGATGCTCGGGCCTGCAGTGTTCTCCATCAGAGAGCACTGGGTGCCCAATGGCTCCCCTGCGGCTTCCAAGCACCCTCCAGCCCAGATGCCCTTGGTGCCCACTCTGTTGCCAGAGGGAAGTCCTCAGTAGCACTCCCTAGCTTGTGCACCCAGAGTGCCTAATGTTTGGAAACTTCCTCCGGAACTCAGTGGGAATGAGGCTTCTCCTTCCACGCTTGTCAGCCAGCAGATGGAGCCACCGCCCCACCAAAACATCTCTCTGCATTGCCTTCAGCCATGGATCGCCTAGCTGTCCTCTCTCTGCCTCAAGCAGCAGCTCGAGTGCGCATGCAGCCTACAGAAAGGAGAGTGCCTTTTCTGGAGCACTGCTATGCTGTGGCAGCTCCCTGAAGGCCTCCTCGGGCCTCCTCTCCCCTAACACAGTTGTGCCATTCCAACCACCTGGGCCGCAAAGGTCACCCTAAGCAGGGCTCAGGGTTCGGCCTGTGTGTGTTTTCGTGGCTGGGACAGGGCAGATCCAGAAGCTGGGGGCCCACTTGTGAATAGGGCCTGATGGGCATCGCCAGCATTCCCTGGTGGGGAAGCAGGACATCTGGGACCTCCAAGCTGCATGCAAATCCCCTCCCTGGCTGCCCCTCTTGCTTCTTCTCTGCTGCCAAGCCTCTCTCACCACACGTGCGTCTCACCAAAAGGAGCAGGCTGCTTGCCACTCTTTGCAAGGTGCTCACCCCACAAGCCTCATTTACTCAAAGAGGAGTGCAAATTGACCCATAACCTCCAGAGGAGCTGCAGTCTCTGCAGCCACAAAGGCCTGCAGCCGAGTCCATGACAGCCTGCTGCGTTGAGGGCTTCAAAGGGACAGTGCCCTGCATTCCTGTAAGGGAGCTTTTTGACACCACTTTCCGTGGGGAAACACTGTGTGTGCCAATGACTCCTGTGTGCAGAAAATCTCTCCCCAGCACCAGAGGTGCAGGGAATCCTCTTAGTATGCAGAGCAATGTTCAAGGCAGGCCTGCAATTTTGGGAGAGCCTCCACTTCCCAACTGTCCAAATGCCTCAGAAACACACTTCTAGGGAGTGTGGGTCTGACAAGCAGAGCAGCCCGAGTGAGGAACATGGATTACAGGGAGAAGCCACTGGCCTGAGCATTCGCCCTGTAGGTCCTGGCTCAAGGCTCTCTGCACCAGGCCCAACCTGGAATGAGCCTGCAGCCTGGCCTCAAGTTCCAGGCTTGCCCATTGCCCTGCTAGGTCGCGGCCCATCCCAGGCTGGGCCAGGCCTCCCTAGGGTCTGTGCTGGCCTAGGCCACTGTCAGGCAACAGGACCTCCATGGAGCACAGTTCATACGAGAAGGCAACAGGGTGTTGCCTGTGTGTCTCTTGCACTCCTGGGAAGCTGCAGGTCCAGAGGCTATGTATGCAGGTTGCCGTTGGAGCCTGGGGTCAAAACAGTCATGACCCCACTTTCAAGTGGGACTCCTGCTGCCTCTTATCTGCCTGACACATCCCCTTGCTGCCTGCACTGTCTTCACTGCTGGCAGGCCTCTGTGTGCACAGCCCAGTCTAGGCCAAGGAAACAAGGTGCTTGGCTCCCCTTGCTAGGAGCTCCTCCTACAGCACTCTGGACCAGGGGACACATGCCCCTGGACCAGCAGCCTGCAAGGAAGCTGCAGCTTCGCCATCCAGAAAGGCCTGCTGCACGAGGCAGGAAGCCTTCTGCTAAGGACAACTTTCCCCCTCCAAAGCCTTGGAGGAGTTCATGGATGCTCGGGCCTGCAGTGTTCTCCATCAGAGAGCACTGGGTGCCCAATGGCTCCCCTGCGGCTTCCAAGCACCCTCCAGCCCAGATGCCCTTGGTGCCCACTCTGTTGCCAGAGGGAAGTCCTCAGTAGCACTCCCTAGCTTGTGCACCCAGAGTGCCTAATGTTTGGAAACTTCCTCCGGAACTCAGTGGGAATGAGGCTTCTCCTTCCACGCTTGTCAGCCAGCAGATGGAGCCACCGCCCCACCAAAACATCTCTCTGCATTGCCTTCAGCCATGGATCGCCTAGCTGTCCTCTCTCTGCCTCAAGCAGCAGCTCGAGTGTGCATGCAGCCTACAGAAAGGAGAGTGCCTTTTCTGGAGCACTGCTATGCTGTGGCAGCTCCCTGAAGGCCTCCTCGGGCCTCCTCTCCCTTAACACAGTTGTGCCATTCCAACCACCTGGGCTGCAAAGGTCACCCTAAGCAGGGCTCAGGGTTCGGCCTGTGTGTGTTTTCGTGGCTGGGACAGGGCAGATCCAGAAGCTGGGGGCCCACTTGTGAATAGGGCCTGATGGGCATCGCCAGCATTCCCTGGTGGGGAAGCAGGACATCTGGGACCTCCAAGCTGCATGCAAATCCCCTCCCTGGCTGCCCCTCTTGCTTCTTCTCTGCTGCCAAGCCTCTCTCACCACACGTGCGTCTCACCAAAAGGAGCAGGCTGCTTGCCACTCTTTGCAAGGTGCTCACCCCACAAGCCTCATTTACTCAAAGAGGAGTGCAAATTGACCCATAACCTCCAGAGGAGCTGCAGTCTCTGCAGCCACAAAGGCCTGCAGCCGAGTCCATGACAGCCTGCTGCGTTGAGGGCTTCAAAGGGACAGTGCCCTGCATTCCTGTAAGGGAGCTTTTTGACACCACTTTCCGTGGGGAAACACTGTGTGTGCCAATGACTCCTGTGTGCAGAAAATCTCTCCCCAGCACCAGAGGTGCAGGGAATCCTCTTAGTATGCAGAACAATGTTCAAGGCAGGCCTCCAATGTTGGGAGAGCCTCCACTTCCCAACTGTCCAAATGCCTCAGAAACACACTTCTAGGGAGTGTGGGTCTGACAAGCAGAGCAGCCCGAGTGAGGAACATGGATTACAGGGAGAAGCCACTGGCCTGAGCATTCGCCCTGTAGGTCCTGGCTGAAGGCTCTCTGCACCAGGCCCAACCTGGAATGAGCCTGCAGCCTGGCCTCAAGTTCCAGGCTTGCCCATTGCCCTGCTAGGTCGCGGCCCATCCCAGGCTGGGCCAGGCCTCCCTAGGGTCTGTGCTGGCCTAGGCCACTGCCAGGCAACAGGACCTCCATGGAGCACAGTTCATACGAGAAGGCAACAGGGTGTTGCCTGTGTGTCTCTTGCACTCCTGGGAAGCTGCAGGTCCAGAGGCTATGTATGCAGGTTGCCGTTGGAGCCTGGGGTCAAAACAGTCATGACCCCACTTTCAAGTGGGACTCCTGCTGCCTCTTATCTGCCTGACACATCCCCTTGCTGCCTGCGCTGTCTTCACTGCTGGCAGGCCTCTGTGTGCACAGCCCAGTCTAGGCCAAGGAAACAAGGTGCTTGGCTCCCCTTGCTAGGAGCTCCTCCTACAGCACTCTGGACCAGGGGACACATGCCCCTGGACCAGCAGCCTGCAAGGAAGCTGCAGCTTCGCCATCCAGAAAGGCCTGCTGCACGAGGCAGGAAGCCTTCTGCTAAGGACAACTTTCCCCCTCCAAAGCCTTGGAGGAGTTCATGGATGCTCGGGCCTGCAGTGTTCTCCATCAGAGAGCACTGGGTGCCCAATGGCTCCCCTGCGGCTTCCAAGCACCCTCCAGCCCAGATGCCCTTGGTGCCCACTCTGTTGCCAGAGGGAAGTCCTCAGTAGCACTCCCTAGCTTGTGCACCCAGAGTGCCTAATGTTTGGAAACTTCCTCCGGAACTCAGTGGGAATGAGGCTTCTCCTTCCACGCTTGTCAGCCAGCAGATGGAGCCACCGCCCCACCAAAACATCTCTCTGCATTGCCTTCAGCCATGGATCGCCTAGCTGTCCTCTCTCTGCCTCAAGCAGCAGCTCGAGTGCGCATGCAGCCTACAGAAAGGAGAGTGCCTTTTCTGGAGCACTGCTATGCTGTGGCAGCTCCCTGAAGGCCTCCTCGGGCCTCCTCTCCCCTAACACAGTTGTGCCATTCCAACCACCTGGGCTGCAAAGGTCACCCTAAGCAGGGCTCAGGGTTCGGCCTGTGTGTGTTTTCGTGGCTGGGACAGGGCAGATCCAGAAGCTGGGGGCCCACTTGTGAATAGGGCCTGATGGGCATCGCCAGCATTCCCTGGTGGGGAAGCAGGACATCTGGGACCTCCAAGCTGCATGCAAATCCCCTCCCTGGCTGCCCCTCTTGCTTCTTCTCTGCTGCCAAGCCTCTCTCACCACACGTGCGTCTCACCAAAAGGAGCAGGCTGCTTGCCACTCTTTGCAAGGTGCTCACCCCACAAGCCTCATTTACTCAAAGAGGAGTGCAAATTGACCCATAACCTCCAGAGGAGCTGCAGTCTCTGCAGCCACAAAGGCCTGCAGCCGAGTCCATGACAGCCTGCTGCGTTGAGGGCTTCAAAGGGACAGTGCCCTGCATTCCTGTAAGGGAGCTTTTTGACACCACTTTCCGTGGGGAAACACTGTGTGTGCCAATGACTCCTGTGTGCAGAAAATCTCTCCCCAGCACCAGAGGTGCAGGGAATCCTCTTAGTATGCAGAGCAATGTTCAAGGCAGGCCTGCAATTTTGGGAGAGCCTCCACTTCCCAACTGTCCAAATGCCTCAGAAACACACTTCTAGGGAGTGTGGGTCTGACAAGCAGAGCAACCCGAGTGAGGAACATGGATTACAGGGAGAAGCCACTGGCCTGAGCATTCGCCCTGTAGGTCCTGGCTGAAGGCTCTCTGCACCAGGCCCAACCTGGAATGAGCCTGCAGCCTGGCCTCAAGTTCCAGGCTTGCCCATTGCCCTGCTAGGTCGCGGCCCATCCCAGGCTGGGCCAGGCCTCCCTAGGGTCTGTGCTGGCCTAGGCCACTGTCAGGCAACAGGACCTCCATGGAGCACAGTTCATACGAGAAGGCAACAGGGTGTTGCCTGTGTGTCTCTTGCACTCCTGGGAAGCTGCAGGTCCAGAGGCTATGTATGCAGGTTGCCGTTGGAGCCTGGGGTCAAAACAGTCATGACCCCACTTTCAAGTGGGACTCCTGCTGCCTCTTATCTGCCTGACACATCCCCTTGCTGCCTGCGCTGTCTTCACTGCTGGCAGGCCTCTGTGTGCACAGCCCAGTCTAGGCCAAGGAAACAAGGTGCTTGGCTCCCCTTGCTAGGAGCTCCTCCTACAGCACTCTGGACCAGGGGACACATGCCCCTGGACCAGCAGCCAACAAGGAAGCTGCAGCTTCGCCATCCAGAAAGGCCTGCTGCACGAGGCAGGAAGCCTTCTGCTAAGGACAACTTTCCCCCTCCAAAGCCTTGGAGGAGTTCATGGATGCTCGGGCCTGCAGTGTTCTCCATCAGAGAGCACTGGGTGCCCAATGGCTCCCCTGCGGCTTCCAAGCACCCTCCAGCCCAGATGCCCTTGGTGCCCACTCTGTTGCCAGAGGGAAGTCCTCAGTAGCACTCCCTAGCTTGTGCACCCAGAGTGCCTAATGTTTGGAAACTTCCTCCGGAACTCAGTGGGAATGAGGCTTCTCCTTCCACGCTTGTCAGCCAGCAGATGGAGCCACCGCCCCACCAAAACATCTCTCTGCATTGCCTTCAGCCATGGATCGCCTAGCTGTCCTCTCTCTGCCTCAAGCAGCAGCTCGAGTGTGCATGCAGCCTACAGAAAGGAGAGTGCCTTTTCTGGAGCACTGCTATGCTGTGGCAGCTCCCTGAAGGCCTCCTCGGGCCTCCTCTCCCTTAACACAGTTGTGCCATTCCAACCACCTGGGCTGCAAAGGTCACCCTAAGCAGGGCTCAGGGTTCGGCCTGTGTGTGTTTTCGTGGCTGGGACAGGGCAGATCCAGAAGCTGGGGGCCCACTTGTGAATAGGGCCTGATGGGCATCGCCAGCATTCCCTGGTGGGGAAGCAGGACATCTGGGACCTCCAAGCTGCATGCAAATCCCCTCCCTGGCTGCCCCTCTTGCTTCTTCTCTGCTGCCAAGCCTCTCTCACCACACGTGCGTCTCACCAAAAGGAGCAGGCTGCTTGCCACTCTTTGCAAGGTGCTCACCCCACAAGCCTCATTTACTCAAAGAGGAGTGCAAATTGACCCATAACCTCCAGAGGAGCTGCAGTCTCTGCAGCCACAAAGGCCTGCAGCCGAGTCCATGACAGCCTGCTGCGTTGAGGGCTTCAAAGGGACAGTGCCCTGCATTCCTGTAAGGGAGCTTTTTGACACCACTTTCCGTGGGGAAACACTGTGTGTGCCAATGACTCCTGTGTGCAGAAAATCTCTCCCCAGCACCAGAGGTGCAGGGAATCCTCTTAGTATGCAGAACAATGTTCAAGGCAGGCCTCCAATGTTGGGAGAGCCTCCACTTCCCAACTGTCCAAATGCCTCAGAAACACACTTCTAGGGAGTGTGGGTCTGACAAGCAGAGCAGCCCGAGTGAGGAACATGGATTACAGGGAGAAGCCACTGGCCTGAGCATTCGCCCTGTAGGTCCTGGCTCAAGGCTCTCTGCACCAGGCCCAACCTGGAATGAGCCTGCAGCCTGGCCTCAAGTTCCAGGCTTGCCCATTGCCCTGCTAGGTCGCGGCCCATCCCAGGCTGGGCCAGGCCTCCCTAGGGTCTGTGCTGGCCTAGGCCACTGCCAGGCAACAGGACCTCCATGGAGCACAGTTCATACGAGAAGGCAACAGGGTGTTGCCTGTGTGTCTCTTGCACTCCTGGGAAGCTGCAGGTCCAGAGGCTATGTATGCAGGTTGCCGTTGGAGCCTGGGGTCAAAACAGTCATGACCCCACTTTCAAGTGGGACTCCTGCTGCCTCTTATCTGCCTGACACATCCCCTTGCTGCCTGCGCTGTCTTCACTGCTGGCAGGCCTCTGTGTGCACAGCCCAGTCTAGGCCAAGGAAACAAGGTGCTTGGCTCCCCTTGCTAGGAGCTCCTCCTACAGCACTCTGGACCAGGGGACACATGCCCCTGGACCAGCAGCCTGCAAGGAAGCTGCAGCTTCGCCATCCAGAAAGGCCTGCTGCACGAGGCAGGAAGCCTTCTGCTAAGGACAACTTTCCCCCTCCAAAGCCTTGGAGGAGTTCATGGATGCTCGGGCCTGCAGTGTTCTCCATCAGAGAGCACTGGGTGCCCAATGGCTCCCCTGCGGCTTCCAAGCACCCTCCAGCCCAGATGCCCTTGGTGCCCACTCTGTTGCCAGAGGGAAGTCCTCAGTAGCACTCCCTAGCTTGTGCACCCAGAGTGCCTAATGTTTGGAAACTTCCTCCGGAACTCAGTGGGAATGAGGCTTCTCCTTCCACGCTTGTCAGCCAGCAGATGGAGCCACCGCCCCACCAAAACATCTCTCTGCATTGCCTTCAGCCATGGATCGCCTAGCTGTCCTCTCTCTGCCTCAAGCAGCAGCTCGAGTGCGCATGCAGCCTACAGAAAGGAGAGTGCCTTTTCTGGAGCACTGCTATGCTGTGGCAGCTCCCTGAAGGCCTCCTCGGGCCTCCTCTCCCCTAACACAGTTGTGCCATTCCAACCACCTGGGCCGCAAAGGTCACCCTAAGCAGGGCTCAGGGTTCGGCCTGTGTGTGTTTTCGTGGCTGGGACAGGGCAGATCCAGAAGCTGGGGGCCCACTTGTGAATAGGGCCTGATGGGCATCGCCAGCATTCCCTGGTGGGGAAGCAGGACATCTGGGACCTCCAAGCTGCATGCAAATCCCCTCCCTGGCTGCCCCTCTTGCTTCTTCTCTGCTGCCAAGCCTCTCTCACCACACGTGCGTCTCACCAAAAGGAGCAGGCTGCTTGCCACTCTTTGCAAGGTGCTCACCCCACAAGCCTCATTTACTCAAAGAGGAGTGCAAATTGACCCATAACCTCCAGAGGAGCTGCAGTCTCTGCAGCCACAAAGGCCTGCAGCCGAGTCCATGACAGCCTGCTGCGTTGAGGGCTTCAAAGGGACAGTGTCCTGCATTCCTGTAAGGGAGCTTTTTGACACCACTTTCCGTGGGGAAACACTGTGTGTGCCAATGACTCCTGTGTGCAGAAAATCTCTCCCCAGCACCAGAGGTGCAGGGAATCCTCTTAGTATGCAGAGCAATGTTCAAGGCAGGCCTGCAATGTTGGGAGAGCCTCCACTTCCCAACTGTCCAAATGCCTCAGAAACACACTTCTAGGGAGTGTGGGTCTGACAAGCAGAGCAGCCCGAGTGAGGAACATGGATTACAGGGAGAAGCCACTGGCCTGAGCATTCGCCCTGTAGGTCCTGGCTCAAGGCTCTCTGCACCAGGCCCAACCTGGAATGAGCCTGCAGCCTGGCCTCAAGTTCCAGGCTTGCCCATTGCCCTGCTAGGTCGCGGCCCATCCCAGGCTGGGCCAGGCCTCCCTAGGGTCTGTGCTGGCCTAGGCCACTGCCAGGCAACAGGACCTCCATGGAGCACAGTTCATACGAGAAGGCAACAGGGTGTTGCCTGTGTGTCTCTTGCACTCCTGGGAAGCTGCAGGTCCAGAGGCTATGTATGCAGGTTGCCGTTGGAGCCTGGGGTCAAAACAGTCATGACCCCACTTTCAAGTGGGACTCCTGCTGCCTCTTATCTGCCTGACACATCCCCTTGCTGCCTGCGCTGTCTTCACTGCTGGCAGGCCTCTGTGTGCACAGCCCAGTCTAGGCCAAGGAAACAAGGTGCTTGGCTCCCCTTGCTAGGAGCTCCTCCTACAGCACTCTGGACCAGGGGACACATGCCCCTGGACCAGCAGCCTGCAAGGAAGCTGCAGCTTCGCCATCCAGAAAGGCCTGCTGCACGAGGCAGGAAGCCTTCTGCTAAGGACAACTTTCCCCCTCCAAAGCCTTGGAGGAGTTCATGGATGCTCGGGCCTGCAGTGTTCTCCATCAGAGAGCACTGGGTGCCCAATGGCTCCCCTGCGGCTTCCAAGCACCCTCCAGCCCAGATGCCCTTGGTGCCCACTCTGTTGCCAGAGGGAAGTCCTCAGTAGCACTCCCTAGCTTGTGCACCCAGAGTGCCTAATGTTTGGAAACTTCCTCCGGAACTCAGTGGGAATGAGGCTTCTCCTTCCACGCTTGTCAGCCAGCAGATGGAGCCACCGCCCCACCAAAACATCTCTCTGCATTGCCTTCAGCCATGGATCGCCTAGCTGTCCTCTCTCTGCCTCAAGCAGCAGCTCGAGTGCGCATGCAGCCTACAGAAAGGAGAGTGCCTTTTCTGGAGCACTGCTATGCTGTGGCAGCTCCCTGAAGGCCTCCTCGGGCCTCCTCTCCCCTAACACAGTTGTGCCATTCCAACCACCTGGGCTGCAAAGGTCACCCTAAGCAGGGCTCAGGGTTCGGCCTGTGTGTGTTTTCGTGGCTGGGACAGGGCAGATCCAGAAGCTGGGGGCCCACTTGTGAATAGGGCCTGATGGGCATCGCCAGCATTCCCTGGTGGGGAAGCAGGACATCTGGGACCTCCAAGCTGCATGCAAATCCCCTCCCTGGCTGCCCCTCTTGCTTCTTCTCTGCTGCCAAGCCTCTCTCACCACACGTGCGTCTCACCAAAAGGAGCAGGCTGCTTGCCACTCTTTGCAAGGTGCTCACCCCACAAGCCTCATTTACTCAAAGAGGAGTGCAAATTGACCCATAACCTCCAGAGGAGCTGCAGTCTCTGCAGCCACAAAGGCCTGCAGCCGAGTCCATGACAGCCTGCTGCGTTGAGGGCTTCAAAGGGACAGTGCCCTGCATTCCTGTAAGGGAGCTTTTTGACACCACTTTCCGTGGGGAAACACTGTGTGTGCCAATGACTCCTGTGTGCAGAAAATCTCTCCCCAGCACCAGAGGTGCAGGGAATCCTCTTAGTATGCAGAGCAATGTTCAAGGCAGGCCTCCAATGTTGGGAGAGCCTCCACTTCCCAACTGTCCAAATGCCTCAGAAACACACTTCTAGGGAGTGTGGGTCTGACAAGCAGAGCAGCCCGAGTGAGGAACATGGATTACAGGGAGAAGCCACTGGCCTGAGCATTCGCCCTGTAGGTCCTGGCTGAAGGCTCTCTGCACCAGGCCCAACCTGGAATGAGCCTGCAGCCTGGCCTCAAGTTCCAGGCTTGCCCATTGCCCTGCTAGGTCGCGGCCCATCCCAGGCTGGGCCAGGCCTCCCTAGGGTCTGTGCTGGCCTAGGCCACTGCCAGGCAACAGGACCTCCATGGAGCACAGTTCATACGAGAAGGCAACAGGGTGTTGCCTGTGTGTCTCTTGCACTCCTGGGAAGCTGCAGGTCCAGAGGCTATGTATGCAGGTTGCCGTTGGAGCCTGGGGTCAAAACAGTCATGACCCCACTTTCAAGTGGGACTCCTGCTGCCTCTTATCTGCCTGACACATCCCCTTGCTGCCTGCGCTGTCTTCACTGCTGGCAGGCCTCTGTGTGCACAGCCCAGTCTAGGCCAAGGAAACAAGGTGCTTGGCTCCCCTTGCTAGGAGCTCCTCCTACAGCACTCTGGACCAGGGGACACATGCCCCTGGACCAGCAGCCTGCAAGGAAGCTGCAGCTTCGCCATCCAGAAAGGCCTGCTGCACGAGGCAGGAAGCCTTCTGCTAAGGACAACTTTCCCCCTCCAAAGCCTTGGAGGAGTTCATGGATGCTCGGGCCTGCAGTGTTCTCCATCAGAGAGCACTGGGTGCCCAATGGCTCCCCTGCGGCTTCCAAGCACCCTCCAGCCCAGATGCCCTTGGTGCCCACTCTGTTGCCAGAGGGAAGTCCTCAGTAGCACTCCCTAGCTTGTGCACCCAGAGTGCCTAATGTTTGGAAACTTCCTCCGGAACTCAGTGGGAATGAGGCTTCTCCTTCCACGCTTGTCAGCCAGCAGATGGAGCCACCGCCCCACCAAAACATCTCTCTGCATTGCCTTCAGCCATGGATCGCCTAGCTGTCCTCTCTCTGCCTCAAGCAGCAGCTCGAGTGCGCATGCAGCCTACAGAAAGGAGAGTGCCTTTTCTGGAGCACTGCTATGCTGTGGCAGCTCCCTGAAGGCCTCCTCGGGCCTCCTCTCCCCTAACACAGTTCTGCCATTCCAACCACCTGGGCCGCAAAGGTCACCCTAAGCAGGGCTCAGGGTTCGGCCTGTGTGTGTTTTCGTGGCTGGGACAGGGCAGATCCAGAAGCTGGGGGCCCACTTGTGAATAGGGCCTGATGGGCATCGCCAGCATTCCCTGGTGGGGAAGCAGGACATCTGGGACCTCCAAGCTGCATGCAAATCCCCTCCCTGGCTGCCCCTCTTGCTTCTTCTCTGCTGCCAAGCCTCTCTCACCACACGTGCGTCTCACCAAAAGGAGCAGGCTGCTTGCCACTCTTTGCAAGGTGCTCACCCCACAAACCTCATTTACTCAAAGAGGAGTGCAAATTGACCCATAACCTCCAGAGGAGCTGCAGTCTCTGCAGCCACAAAGGCCTGCAGCTGAGTCCATGACAGCCTGCTGCGTTGAGGGCTTCAAAGGGACAGTGCCCTGCATTCCTGTAAGGGAGCTTTTTGACACCACTTTCCGTGGGGAAACACTGTGTGTGCCAATGACTCCTGTGTGCAGAAAATCTCTCCCCAGCACCAGAGGTGCAGGGAATCCTCTTAGTATGCAGAGCAATGTTCAAGGCAGGCCTCCAATGTTGGGAGAGCCTCCACTTCCCAACTGTCCAAATGCCTCAGAAACACACTTCTAGGGAGTGTGGGTCTGACAAGCAGAGCAGCCCGAGTGAGGAACATGGATTACAGGGAGAAGCCACTGGCCTGAGCATTCGCCCTGTAGGTCCTGGCTGAAGGCTCTCTGCACCAGGCCCAACCTGGAATGAGCCTGCAGCCTGGCCTCAAGTTCCAGGCTTGCCCATTGCCCTGCTAGGTCGCGGCCCATCCCAGGCTGGGCCAGGCCTCCCTAGGGTCTGTGCTGGCCTAGGCCACTGCCAGGCAACAGGACCTCCATGGAGCACAGTTCATACGAGAAGGCAACAGGGTGTTGCCTGTGTGTCTCTTGCACTCCTGGGAAGCTGCAGGTCCAGAGGCTATGTATGCAGGTTGCCGTTGGAGCCTGGGGTCAAAACAGTCATGACCCCACTTTCAAGTGGGACTCCTGCTGCCTCTTATCTGCCTGACACATCCCCTTGCTGCCTGCGCTGTCTTCACTGCTGGCAGGCCTCTGTGTGCACAGCCCAGTCTAGGCCAAGGAAACAAGGTGCTTGGCTCCCCTTGCTAGGAGCTCCTCCTACAGCACTCTGGACCAGGGGACACATGCCCCTGGACCAGCAGCCTGCAAGGAAGCTGCAGCTTCGCCATCCAGAAAGGCCTGCTGCACGAGGCAGGAAGCCTTCTGCTAAGGACAACTTTCCCCCTCCAAAGCCTTGGAGGAGTTCATGGATGCTCGGGCCTGCAGTGTTCTCCATCAGAGAGCACTGGGTGCCCAATGGCTCCCCTGCGGCTTCCAAGCACCCTCCAGCCCAGATGCCCTTGGTGCCCACTCTGTTGCCAGAGGGAAGTCCTCAGTAGCACTCCCTAGCTTGTGCACCCAGAGTGCCTAATGTTTGGAAACTTCCTCCGGAACTCAGTGGGAATGAGGCTTCTCCTTCCACGCTTGTCAGCCAGCAGATGGAGCCACCGCCCCACCAAAACATCTCTCTGCATTGCCTTCAGCCATGGATCGCCTAGCTGTCCTCTCTCTGCCTCAAGCAGCAGCTCGAGTGCGCATGCAGCCTACAGAAAGGAGAGTGCCTTTTCTGGAGCACTGCTATGCTGTGGCAGCTCCCTGAAGGCCTCCTCGGGCCTCCTCTCCCCTAACACAGTTGTGCCATTCCAACCACCTGGGCCGCAAAGGTCACCCTAAGCAGGGCTCAGGGTTCGGCCTGTGTGTGTTTTCGTGGCTGGGACAGGGCAGATCCAGAAGCTGGGGGCCCACTTGTGAATAGGGCCTGATGGGCATCGCCAGCATTCCCTGGTGGGGAAGCAGGACATCTGGGACCTCCAAGCTGCATGCAAATCCCCTCCCTGGCTGCCCCTCTTGCTTCTTCTCTGCTGCCAAGCCTCTCTCACCACACGTGCGTCTCACCAAAAGGAGCAGGCTGCTTGCCACTCTTTGCAAGGTGCTCACCCCACAAACCTCATTTACTCAAAGAGGAGTGCAAATTGACCCATAACCTCCAGAGGAGCTGCAGTCTCTGCAGCCACAAAGGCCTGCAGCCGAGTCCATGACAGCCTGCTGCGTTGAGGGCTTCAAAGGGACAGTGCCCTGCATTCCTGTAAGGGAGCTTTTTGACACCACTTTCCGTGGGGAAACACTGTGTGTGCCAATGACTCCTGTGTGCAGAAAATCTCTCCCCAGCACCAGAGGTGCAGGGAATCCTCTTAGTATGCAGAGCAATGTTCAAGGCAGGCCTCCAATGTTGGGAGAGCCTCCACTTCCCAACTGTCCAAATGCCTCAGAAACACACTTCTAGGGAGTGTGGGTCTGACAAGCAGAGCAGCCCGAGTGAGGAACATGGATTACAGGGAGAAGCCACTGGCCTGAGCATTCGCCCTGTAGGTCCTGGCTGAAGGCTCTCTGCACCAGGCCCAACCTGGAATGAGCCTGCAGCCTGGCCTCAAGTTCCAGGCTTGCCCATTGCCCTGCTAGGTCGCGGCCCATCCCAGGCTGGGCCAGGCCTCCCTAGGGTCTGTGCTGGCCTAGGCCACTGCCAGGCAACAGGACCTCCATGGAGCACAGTTCATACGAGAAGGCAACAGGGTGTTGCCTGTGTGTCTCTTGCACTCCTGGGAAGCTGCAGGTCCAGAGGCTATGTATGCAGGTTGCCGTTGGAGCCTGGGGTCAAAACAGTCATGACCCCACTTTCAAGTGGGACTCCTGCTGCCTCTTATCTGCCTGACACATCCCCTTGCTGCCTGCGCTGTCTTCACTGCTGGCAGGCCTCTGTGTGCACAGCCCAGTCTAGGCCAAGGAAACAAGGTGCTTGGCTCCCCTTGCTAGGAGCTCCTCCTACAGCACTCTGGACCAGGGGACACATGCCCCTGGACCAGCAGCCTGCAAGGAAGCTGCAGCTTCGCCATCCAGAAAGGCCTGCTGCACGAGGCAGGAAGCCTTCTGCTAAGGACAACTTTCCCCCTCCAAAGCCTTGGAGGAGTTCATGGATGCTCGGGCCTGCAGTGTTCTCCATCAGAGAGCACTGGGTGCCCAATGGCTCCCCTGCGGCTTCCAAGCACCCTCCAGCCCAGATGCCCTTGGTGCCCACTCTGTTGCCAGAGGGAAGTCCTCAGTAGCACTCCCTAGCTTGTGCACCCAGAGTGCCTAATGTTTGGAAACTTCCTCCGGAACTCAGTGGGAATGAGGCTTCTCCTTCCACGCTTGTCAGCCAGCAGATGGAGCCACCGCCCCACCAAAACATCTCTCTGCATTGCCTTCAGCCATGGATCGCCTAGCTGTCCTCTCTCTGCCTCAAGCAGCAGCTCGAGTGCGCATGCAGCCTACAGAAAGGAGAGTGCCTTTTCTGGAGCACTGCTATGCTGTGGCAGCTCCCTGAAGGCCTCCTCGGGCCTCCTCTCCCCTAACACAGTTGTGCCATTCCAACCACCTGGGCCGCAAAGGTCACCCTAAGCAGGGCTCAGGGTTCGGCCTGTGTGTGTTTTCGTGGCTGGGACAGGGCAGATCCAGAAGCTGGGGGCCCACTTGTGAATAGGGCCTGATGGGCATCGCCAGCATTCCCTGGTGGGGAAGCAGGACATCTGGGACCTCCAAGCTGCATGCAAATCCCCTCCCTGGCTGCCCCTCTTGCTTCTTCTCTGCTGCCAAGCCTCTCTCACCACACGTGCGTCTCACCAAAAGGAGCAGGCTGCTTGCCACTCTTTGCAAGGTGCTCACCCCACAAACCTCATTTACTCAAAGAGGAGTGCAAATTGACCCATAACCTCCAGAGGAGCTGCAGTCTCTGCAGCCACAAAGGCCTGCAGCTGAGTCCATGACAGCCTGCTGCGTTGAGGGCTTCAAAGGGACAGTGCCCTGCATTCCTGTAAGGGAGCTTTTTGACACCACTTTCCGTGGGGAAACACTGTGTGTGCCAATGACTCCTGTGTGCAGAAAATCTCTCCCCAGCACCAGAGGTGCAGGGAATCCTCTTAGTATGCAGAGCAATGTTCAAGGCAGGCCTCCAATGTTGGGAGAGCCTCCACTTCCCAACTGTCCAAATGCCTCAGAAACACACTTCTAGGGAGTGTGGGTCTGACAAGCAGAGCAGCCCGAGTGAGGAACATGGATTACAGGGAGAAGCCACTGGCCTGAGCATTCGCCCTGTAGGTCCTGGCTCAAGGCTCTCTGCACCAGGCCCAACCTGGAATGAGCCTGCAGCCTGGCCTCAAGTTCCAGGCTTGCCCATTGCCCTGCTAGGTCGCGGCCCATCCCAGGCTGGGCCAGGCCTCCCTAGGGTCTGTGCTGGCCTAGGCCACTGCCAGGCAACAGGACCTCCATGGAGCACAGTTCATACGAGAAGGCAACAGGGTGTTGCCTGTGTGTCTCTTGCACTCCTGGGAAGCTGCAGGTCCAGAGGCTATGTATGCAGGTTGCCGTTGGAGCCTGGGGTCAAAACAGTCATGACCCCACTTTCAAGTGGGACTCATGCTGCCTCTTATCTGCCTGACACATCCCCTTGCTGCCTGCGCTGTCTTCACTGCTGGCAGGCCTCTGTGTGCACAGCCCAGTCTAGGCCAAGGAAACAAGGTGCTTGGCTCCCCTTGCTAGGAGCTCCTCCTACAGCACTCTGGACCAGGGGACACATGCCCCTGGACCAGCAGCCTGCAAGGAAGCTGCAGCTTCGCCATCCAGAAAGGCCTGCTGCACGAGGCAGGAAGCCTTCTGCTAAGGACAACTTTCCCCCTCCAAAGCCTTGGAGGAGTTCATGGATGCTCGGGCCTGCAGTGTTCTCCATCAGAGAGCACTGGGTGCCCAATGGCTCCCCTGCGGCTTCCAAGCACCCTCCAGCCCAGATGCCCTTGGTGCCCACTCTGTTGCCAGAGGGAAGTCCTCAGTAGCACTCCCTAGCTTGTGCACCCAGAGTGCCTAATGTTTGGAAACTTCCTCCGGAACTCAGTGGGAATGAGGCTTCTCCTTCCACGCTTGTCAGCCAGCAGATGGAGCCACCGCCCCACCAAAACATCTCTCTGCATTGCCTTCAGCCATGGATCGCCTAGCTGTCCTCTCTCTGCCTCAAGCAGCAGCTCAAGTGCGCATGCAGCCTACAGAAAGGAGAGTGCCTTTTCTGGAGCACTGCTATGCTGTGGCAGCTCCCTGAAGGCCTCCTCGGGCCTCCTCTCCCCTAACACAGTTGTGCCATTCCAACCACCTGGGCCGCAAAGGTCACCCTAAGCAGGGCTCAGGGTTCGGCCTGTGTGTGTTTTCGTGGCTGGGACAGGGCAGATCCCGAAGCTGGGGGCCCACTTGTGAATAGGGCCTGATGGGCATCGCCAGCATTCCCTGGTGGGGAAGCAGGACATCTGGGACCTCCAAGCTGCATGCAAATCCCCTCCCTGGCTGCCCCTCTTGCTTCTTCTCTGCTGCCAAGCCTCTCTCACCACACGTGCGTCTCACCAAAAGGAGCAGGCTGCTTGCCACTCTTTGCAAGGTGCTCATCCCACAAGCCTCATTTACTCAAAGAGGAGTGCAAATTGACCCATAACCTCCAGAGGAGCTGCAGTCTCTGCAGCCACAAAGGCCTGCAGCCGAGTCCATGACAGCCTGCTGCGTTGAGGGCTTCAAAGGGACAGTGCCCTGCATTCCTGTAAGGGAGCTTTTTGACACCACTTTCCGTGGGGAAACACTGTGTGTGCCAATGACTCCTGTGTGCAGAAAATCTCTCCCCAGCACCAGAGGTGCAGGGAATCCTCTTAGTATGCAGAGCAATGTTCAAGGCAGGCCTCCAATGTTGGGAGAGCCTCCACTTCCCAACTGTCCAAATGCCTCAGAAACACACTTCTAGGGAGTGTGGGTCTGACAAGCAGAGCAGCCCGAGTGAGGAACATGGATTACAGGGAGAAGCCACTGGCCTGAGCATTCGCCCTGTAGGTCCTGGCTCAAGGCTCTCTGCACCAGGCCCAACCTGGAATGAGCCTGCAGCCTGGCCTCAAGTTCCAGGCTTGCCCATTGCCCTGCTAGGTCGCGGCCCATCCCAGGCTGGGCCAGGCCTCCCTAGGGTCTGTGCTGGCCTAGGCCACTGCCAGGCAACAGGACCTCCATGGATCACAGTTCATACGAGAAGGCAACAGGGTGTTGCCTGTGTGTCTCTTGCACTCCTGGGAAGCTGCAGGTCCAGAGGCTATGTATGCAGGTTGCCGTTGGAGCCTGGGGTCAAAAGAGTCATGACCCCACTTTCAAGTGGGACTCCTGCTGCCTCTTATCTGCCTGACACATCCCCTTGCTGCCTGCGCTGTCTTCACTGCTGGCAGGCCTCTGTGTGCACAGCCCAGTCTAGGCCAAGGAAACAAGGTGCTTGGCTCCCCTTGCTAGGAGCTCCTCCTACAGCACTCTGGACCAGGGGACACATGCCCCTGGACCAGCAGCCTGCAAGGAAGCTGCAGCGTCGCCATCCAGAAAGGCCTGCTGCACGAGGCAGGAAGCCTTCTGCTAAGGACAACTTTCCCCCTCCAAAGCCTTGGAGGAGTTCATGGATGCTCGGGCCTGCAGTGTTCTCCATCAGAGAGCACTGGGTGCCCAATGGCTCCCCTGCGGCTTCCAAGCACCCTCCAGCCCAGATGCCCTTGGTGCCCACTCTGTTGCCAGAGGGAAGTCCTCAGTAGCACTCCCTAGCTTGTGCACCCAGAGTGCCTAATGTTTGGAAACTTCCTCCGGAACTCAGTGGGAATGAGGCTTCTCCTTCCACGCTTGTCAGCCAGCAGATGGAGCCACCGCCCCACCAAAACATCTCTCTGCATTGCCTTCAGCCATGGATCGCCTAGCTGTCCTCTCTCTGCCTCAAGCAGCAGCTCGAGTGCGCATGCAGCCTACAGAAAGGAGAGTGCCTTTTCTGGAGCACTGCTATGCTGTGGCAGCTCCCTGAAGGCCTCCTCGGGCCTCCTCTCCCCTAACACAGTTGTGCCATTCCAACCACCTGGGCCGCAAAGGTCACCCTAAGCAGGGCTCAGGGTTCGGCCTGTGTGTGTTTTCGTGGCTGGGACAGGGCAGATCCAGAAGCTGGGGGCCCACTTGTGAATAGGGCCTGATGGGCATCGCCAGCATTCCCTGGTGGGGAAGCAGGACATCTGCGACCTCCAAGCTGCATGCAAATCCCCTCCCTGGCTGCCCCTCTTGCTTCTTCTCTGCTGCCAAGCCTCTCTCACCACACGTGCGTCTCACCAAAAGGAGCAGGCTGCTTGCCACTCTTTGCAAGGTGCTCATCCCACAAGCCTCATTTACTCAAAGAGGAGTGCAAATTGACCCATAACCTCCAGAGGAGCTGCAGTCTCTGCAGCCACAAAGGCCTGCAGCCGAGTCCATGACAGCCTGCTGCGTTGAGGGCTTCAAAGGGACAGTGCCCTGCATTCCTGTAAGGGAGCTTTTTGACACCACTTTCCGTGGGGAAACACTGTGTGTGCCAATGACTCCTGTGTGCAGAAAATCTCTCCCCAGCACCAGAGGTGCAGGGAATCCTCTTAGTATGCAGAGCAATGTTCAAGGCAGGCCTCCAATGTTGGGAGAGCCTCCACTTCCCAACTGTCCAAATGCCTCAGAAACACACTTCTAGGGAGTGTGGGTCTGACAAGCAGAGCAGCCCGAGTGAGGAACATGGATTACAGGGAGAAGCCACTGGCCTGAGCATTCGCCCTGTAGGTCCTGGCTCAAGGCTCTCTGCACCAGGCCCAACCTGGAATGAGCCTGCAGCCTGGCCTCAAGTTCCAGGCTTGCCCATTGCCCTGCTAGGTCGCGGCCCATCCCAGGCTGGGCCAGGCCTCCCTAGGGTCTGTGCTGGCCTAGGCCACTGCCAGGCAACAGGACCTCCATGGAGCACAGTTCATACGAGAAGGCAACAGGGTGTTGCCTGTGTGTCTCTTGCACTCCTGGGAAGCTGCAGGTCCAGAGGCTATGTATGCAGGTTGCCGTTGGAGCCTGGGGTCAAAACAGTCATGACCCCACTTTCAAGTGGGACTCCTGCTGCCTCTTATCTGCCTGACACATCCCCTTGCTGCCTGCACTGTCTTCACTGCTGGCAGGCCTCTGTGTGCACAGCCCAGTCTAGGCCAAGGAAACAAGGTGCTTGGCTCCCCTTGCTAGGAGCTCCTCCTACAGCACTCTGGACCAGGGGACACATGCCCCTGGATCAGCAGCCTGCAAGGAAGCTGCAGCTTCGCCATCCAGAAAGGCCTGCTGCACGAGGCAGGAAGCCTTCTGCTAAGGACAACTTTCCCCTCCAAAGCCTTGGAGGAGTTCATGGATGCTCGGGCCTGCAGTGTTCTCCATCAGAGAGCACTGGGTGCCCAATGGCTCCCCTGCGGCTTCCAAGCACCCTCCAGCCCAGATGCCCTTGGTGCCCACTCTGTTGCCAGAGGGAAGTCCTCAGTAGCACTCCCTAGCTTGTGCACCCAGAGTGCCTAATGTTTGGAAACTTCCTCCGGAACTCAGTGGGAATGAGGCTTCTCCTTCCACGCTTGTCAGCCAGCAGATGGAGCCACCGCCCCACCAAAACATCTCTCTGCATTGCCTTCAGCCATGGATCGCCTAGCTGTCCTCTCTCTGCCTCAAGCAGCAGCTCGAGTGCGCATGCAGCCTACAGAAAGGAGAGTGCCTTTTCTGGAGCACTGCTATGCTGTGGCAGCTCCCTGAAGGCCTCCTCGGGCCTCCTCTCCGCTACCACAGTTGTGCCATTCCAACCACCTGGGCCGCAAAGGTCACCCTAAGCAGGGCTCAGGGTTCGGCCTGTGTGTGTTTTCGTGGCTGGGACAGGGCAGATCCAGACGCTGGGGGCCCACTTGTGAATAGGGCCTGATGGGCATCGCCAGCATTCCCTGGTGGGGAAGCAGGACATCTGGGACCTCCAAGCTGCATGCAAATCCCCTCCCTGGCTGCCCCTCTTGCTTCTTCTCTGCTGCCAAGCCTCTCTCACCACACGTGCGTCTCACCAAAAGGAGCAGGCTGCTTGCCACTCTTTGCAAGGTGCTCATCCCACAAGCCTCATTTACTCAAAGAGGAGTGCAAATTGACCCATAACCTCCAGAGGAGCTGCAGTCTCTGCAGCCACAAAGGCCTGCAGCCGAGTCCATGACAGCCTGCTGCGTTGAGGGCTTCAAAGGGACAGTGCCCTGCATTCCTGTAAGGGAGCTTTTTGACACCACTTTCCGTGGGGAAACACTGTGTGTGCCAATGACTCCTGTGTGCAGAAAATCTCTCCCCAGCACCAGAGGTGCAGGGAATCCTCTTAGTATGCAGAGCAATGTTCAAGGCAGGCCTCCAATGTTGGGAGAGCCTCCACTTCCCAACTGTCCAAATGCCTCAGAAACACACTTCTAGGGAGTGTGGGTCTGACAAGCAGAGCAGCCCGAGTGAGGAACATGGATTACAGGGAGAAGCCACTGGCCTGAGCATTCGCCCTGTAGGTCCTGGCTCAAGGCTCTCTGCACCAGGCCCAACCTGGAATGAGCCTGCAGCCTGGCCTCAAGTTCCAGGCTTGCCCATTGCCCTGCTAGGTCGCGGCCCATCCCAGGCTGGGCCAGGCCTCCCTAGGGTCTGTGCTGGCCTAGGCCACTGCCAGGCAACAGGACCTCCATGGAGCACAGTTCATACGAGAAGGCAACAGGGTGTTGCCTGTGTGTCTCTTGCACTCCTGGGAAGCTGCAGGTCCAGAGGCTATGTATGCAGGTTGCCGTTGGAGCCTGGGGTCAAAACAGTCATGACCCCACTTTCAAGTGGGACTCCTGCTGCCTCTTATCTGCCTGACACATCCCCTTGCTGCCTGCGCTGTCTTCACTGCTGGCAGGCCTCTGTGTGCACAGCCCAGTCTAGGCCAAGGAAACAAGGTGCTTGGCTCCCCTTGCTAGGAGCTCCTCCTACAGCACTCTGGACCAGGGGACACATGCCCCTGGACCAGCAGCCTGCAAGGAAGCTGCAGCGTCGCCATCCAGAAAGGCCTGCTGCACGAGGCAGGAAGCCTTCTGCTAAGGACAACTTTCCCCCTCCAAAGCCTTGGAGGAGTTCATGGATGCTCGGGCCTGCAGTGTTCTCCATCAGAGAGCACTGGGTGCCCAATGGCTCCCCTGCGGCTTCCAAGCACCCTCCAGCCCAGATGCCCTTGGTGCCCACTCTGTTGCCAGAGGGAAGTCCTCAGTAGCACTCCCTAGCTTGTGCACCCAGAGTGCCTAATGTTTGGAAACTTCCTCCGGAACTCAGTGGGAATGAGGCTTCTCCTTCCACGCTTGTCAGCCAGCAGATGGAGCCACCGCCCCACCAAAACATCTCTCTGCATTGCCTTCAGCCATGGATCGCCTAGCTGTCCTCTCTCTGCCTCAAGCAGCAGCTCGAGTGCGCATGCAGCCTACAGAAAGGAGAGTGCCTTTTCTGGAGCACTGCTATGCTGTGGCAGCTCCCTGAAGGCCTCCTCGGGCCTCCTCTCCCCTAACACAGTTGTGCCATTCCAACCACCTGGGCCGCAAAGGTCACCCTAAGCAGGGCTCAGGGTTCGGCCTGTGTGTGTTTTCGTGGCTGGGACAGGGCAGATCCAGAAGCTGGGGGCCCACTTGTGAATAGGGCCTGATGGGCATCGCCAGCATTCCCTGGTGGGGAAGCAGGACATCTGCGACCTCCAAGCTGCATGCAAATCCCCTCCCTGGCTGCCCCTCTTGCTTCTTCTCTGCTGCCAAGCCTCTCTCACCACACGTGCGTCTCACCAAAAGGAGCAGGCTGCTTGCCACTCTTTGCAAGGTGCTCATCCCACAAGCCTCATTTACTCAAAGAGGAGTGCAAATTGACCCATAACCTCCAGAGGAGCTGCAGTCTCTGCAGCCACAAAGGCCTGCAGCCGAGTCCATGACAGCCTGCTGCGTTGAGGGCTTCAAAGGGACAGTGCCCTGCATTCCTGTAAGGGAGCTTTTTGACACCACTTTCCGTGGGGAAACACTGTGTGTGCCAATGACTCCTGTGTGCAGAAAATCTCTCCCCAGCACCAGAGGTGCAGGGAATCCTCTTAGTATGCAGAGCAATGTTCAAGGCAGGCCTCCAATGTTGGGAGAGCCTCCACTTCCCAACTGTCCAAATGCCTCAGAAACACACTTCTAGGGAGTGTGGGTCTGACAAGCAGAGCAGCCCGAGTGAGGAACATGGATTACAGGGAGAAGCCACTGGCCTGAGCATTCGCCCTGTAGGTCCTGGCTCAAGGCTCTCTGCACCAGGCCCAACCTGGAATGAGCCTGCAGCCTGGCCTCAAGTTCCAGGCTTGCCCATTGCCCTGCTAGGTCGCGGCCCATCCCAGGCTGGGCCAGGCCTCCCTAGGGTCTGTGCTGGCCTAGGCCACTGCCAGGCAACAGGACCTCCATGGAGCACAGTTCATACGAGAAGGCAACAGGGTGTTGCCTGTGTGTCTCTTGCACTCCTGGGAAGCTGCAGGTCCAGAGGCTATGTATGCAGGTTGCCGTTGGAGCCTGGGGTCAAAACAGTCATGACCCCACTTTCAAGTGGGACTCCTGCTGCCTCTTATCTGCCTGACACATCCCCTTGCTGCCTGCACTGTCTTCACTGCTGGCAGGCCTCTGTGTGCACAGCCCAGTCTAGGCCAAGGAAACAAGGTGCTTGGCTCCCCTTGCTAGGAGCTCCTCCTACAGCACTCTGGACCAGGGGACACATGCCCCTGGATCAGCAGCCTGCAAGGAAGCTGCAGCTTCGCCATCCAGAAAGGCCTGCTGCACGAGGCAGGAAGCCTTCTGCTAAGGACAACTTTCCCCCTCCAAAGCCTTGGAGGAGTTCATGGATGCTCGGGCCTGCAGTGTTCTCCATCAGAGAGCACTGGGTGCCCAATGGCTCCCCTGCGGCTTCCAAGCACCCTCCAGCCCAGATGCCCTTGGTGCCCACTCTGTTGCCAGAGGGAAGTCCTCAGTAGCACTCCCTAGCTTGTGCACCCAGAGTGCCTAATGTTTGGAAACTTCCTCCGGAACTCAGTGGGAATGAGGCTTCTCCTTCCACGCTTGTCAGCCAGCAGATGGAGCCACCGCCCCACCAAAACATCTCTCTGCATTGCCTTCAGCCATGGATCGCCTAGCTGTCCTCTCTCTGCCTCAAGCAGCAGCTCGAGTGCGCATGCAGCCTACAGAAAGGAGAGTGCCTTTTCTGGAGCACTGCTATGCTGTGGCAGCTCCCTGAAGGCCTCCTCGGGCCTCCTCTCCGCTACCACAGTTGTGCCATTCCAACCACCTGGGCCGCAAAGGTCACCCTAAGCAGGGCTCAGGGTTCGGCCTGTGTGTGTTTTCGTGGCTGGGACAGGGCAGATCCAGACGCTGGGGGCCCACTTGTGAATAGGGCCTGATGGGCATCGCCAGCATTCCCTGGTGGGGAAGCAGGACATCTGGGACCTCCAAGCTGCATGCAAATCCCCTCCCTGGCTGCCCCTCTTGCTTCTTCTCTGCTGCCAAGCCTCTCTCACCACACGTGCGTCTCACCAAAAGGAGCAGGCTGCTTGCCACTCTTTGCAAGGTGCTCATCCCACAAGCCTCATTTACTCAAAGAGGAGTGCAAATTGACCCATAACCTCCAGAGGAGCTGCAGTCTCTGCAGCCACAAAGGCCTGCAGCCGAGTCCATGACAGCCTGCTGCGTTGAGGGCTTCAAAGGGACAGTGCCCTGCATTCCTGTAAGGGAGCTTTTTGACACCACTTTCCGTGGGGAAACACTGTGTGTGCCAATGACTCCTGTGTGCAGAAAATCTCTCCCCAGCACCAGAGGTGCAGGGAATCCTCTTAGTATGCAGAGCAATGTTCAAGGCAGGCCTCCAATGTTGGGAGAGCCTCCACTTCCCAACTGTCCAAATGCCTCAGAAACACACTTCTAGGGAGTGTGGGTCTGACAAGCAGAGCAGCCCGAGTGAGGAACATGGATTACAGGGAGAAGCCACTGGCCTGAGCATTCGCCCTGTAGGTCCTGGCTCAAGGCTCTCTGCACCAGGCCCAACCTGGAATGAGCCTGCAGCCTGGCCTCAAGTTCCAGGCTTGCCCATTGCCCTGCTAGGTCGCGGCCCATCCCAGGCTGGGCCAGGCCTCCCTAGGGTCTGTGCTGGCCTAGGCCACTGCCAGGCAACAGGACCTCCATGGAGCACAGTTCATACGAGAAGGCAACAGGGTGTTGCCTGTGTGTCTCTTGCACTCCTGGGAAGCTGCAGGTCCAGAGGCTATGTATGCAGGTTGCCGTTGGAGCCTGGGGTCAAAACAGTCATGACCCCACTTTCAAGTGGGACTCCTGCTGCCTCTTATCTGCCTGACACATCCCCTTGCTGCCTGCGCTGTCTTCACTGCTGGCAGGCCTCTGTGTGCACAGCCCAGTCTAGGCCAAGGAAACAAGGTGCTTGGCTCCCCTTGCTAGGAGCTCCTCCTACAGCACTCTGGACCAGGGGACACATGCCCCTGGACCAGCAGCCTGCAAGGAAGCTGCAGCGTCGCCATCCAGAAAGGCCTGCTGCACGAGGCAGGAAGCCTTCTGCTAAGGACAACTTTCCCCCTCCAAAGCCTTGGAGGAGTTCATGGATGCTCGGGCCTGCAGTGTTCTCCATCAGAGAGCACTGGGTGCCCAATGGCTCCCCTGCGGCTTCCAAGCACCCTCCAGCCCAGATGCCCTTGGTGCCCACTCTGTTGCCAGAGGGAAGTCCTCAGTAGCACTCCCTAGCTTGTGCACCCAGAGTGCCTAATGTTTGGAAACTTCCTCCGGAACTCAGTGGGAATGAGGCTTCTCCTTCCATGCTTGTCAGCCAGCAGATGGAGCCACCGCCCCACCAAAACATCTCTCTGCATTGCCTTCAGCCATGGATCGCCTAGCTGTCCTCTCTCTGCCTCAAGCAGCAGCTCGAGTGCGCATGCAGCCTACAGAAAGGAGAGTGCCTTTTCTGGAGCACTGCTATGCTGTGGCAGCTCCCTGAAGGCCTCCTCGGGCCTCCTCTCCCCTAACACAGTGGTGCCATTCCAACCACCTGGGCCGCAAAGGTCACCCTAAGCAGGGCTCAGGGTTCGGCCTGTGTGTGTTTTCGTGGCTGGGACAGGGCAGATCCAGAAGCTGGGGGCCCACTTGTGAATAGGGCCTGATGGGCATCGCCAGCATTCCCTGGTGGGGAAGCAGGACATCTGGGACCTCCAAGCTGCATGCAAATCCCCTCCCTGGCTGCCCCTCTTGCTTCTTCTCTGCTGCCAAGCCTCTCTCACCACACGTGCGTCTCACCAAAAGGAGCAGGCTGCTTGCCACTCTTTGCAAGGTGCTCACCCCACAAGCCTCATTTACTCAAAGAGGAGTGCAAATTGACCCATAACCTCCAGAGGAGCTGCAGTCTCTGCAGCCACAAAGGCCTGCAGCCGAGTCCATGACAGCCTGCTGCGTTGAGGGCTTCAAAGGGACAGTGCCCTGCATTCCTGTAAGGGAGCTTTTTGACACCACTTTCCGTGGGGAAACACTGTGTGTGCCAATGACTCCTGTGTGCAGAAAATCTCTCCCCAGCACCAGAGGTGCAGGGAATCCTCTTAGTATGCAGAGCAATGTTCAAGGCAGGCCTCCAATGTTGGGAGAGCCTCCACTTCCCAACTGTCCAAATGCCTCAGAAACACACTTCTAGGGAGTGTGGGTCTGAGAAGCAGAGCAGCCCGAGTGAGGAACATGGATTACAGGGAGAAGCCACTGGCCTGAGCATTCGCCCTGTAGGTCCTGGCTCAAGGCTCTCTGCACCAGGCCCAACCTGGAATGAGCCTGCAGCCTGGCCTCAAGTTCCAGGCTTGCCCATTGCCCTGCTAGGTCACAGCCCATCCCAGGCTGGGCCAGGCCTCCCTAGGGTCTGTGCTGGCCTAGGCCACTGCCAGGCAACAGGACCTCCATGGAGCACAGTTCATACGAGAAGGCAACAGGGTGTTGTCTGTGTGTCTCTTGCACTCCTGGGAAGCTGCAGGTCCAGAGGCTATGTATGCAGGTTGCCGTTGGAGCCTGGGGTCAAAACAGTCATGACCCCACTTTCAAGTGGGACTCCTGCTGCCTCTTATCTGCCTGACACATCCCCTTGCTGCCTGCACTGTCTTCACTGCTGGCAGGCCTCTGTGTGCACAGCCCAGTCTAGGCCAAGGAAACAAGGTGCTTGGCTCCCCTTGCTAGCAGCTCCTCCTACAGCACTCTGGACCAGGGGACACATGCCCCTGGACCAGCAGCCTGCAAGGAAGCTGCAGCTTCGCCATCCAGAAAGGCCTGCTGCACGAGGCAGGAAGCCTTCTGCTAAGGACAACTTTCCCCCTCCAAAGCCTTGGAGGAGTTCATGGATGCTCGGGCCTGCAGTGTTCTCCATCAGAGAGCACTGGGTGCCCAATGGCTCCCCTGCGGCTTCCAAGCACCCTCCAGCCCAGATGCCCTTGGTGCCCACTCTGTTGCCAGAGGGAAGTCCTCAGTAGCACTCCCTAGCTTGTGCACCCAGAGTGCCTAATGTTTGGAAACTTCCTCCGGAACTCAGTGGGAATGAGGCTTCTCCTTCCACGCTTGTCAGCCAGCAGATGGAGCCACCGCCCCACCAAAACATCTCTCTGCATTGCCTTCAGCCATGGATCGCCTAGCTGTCCTCTCTCTGCCTCAAGCAGCAGCTCGAGTGCGCATGCAGCCTACAGAAAGGAGAGTGCCTTTTCTGGAGCACTGCTATGCTGTGGCAGCTCCCTGAAGGCCTCCTCGGGCCTCCTCTCCGCTACCACAGTTGTGCCATTCCAACCACCTGGGCCGCAAAGGTCACCCTAAGCAGGGCTCAGGGTTCGGCCTGTGTGTGTTTTCGTGGCTGGGACAGGGCAGATCCAGACGCTGGGGGCCCACTTGTGAATAGGGCCTGATGGGCATCGCCAGCATTCCCTGGTGGGGAAGCAGGACATCTGGGACCTCCAAGCTGCATGCAAATCCCCTCCCTGGCTGCCCCTCTTGCTTCTTCTCTGCTGCCAAGCCTCTCTCACCACACGTGCGTCTCACCAAAAGGAGCAGGCTGCTTGCCACTCTTTGCAAGGTGCTCATCCCACAAGCCTCATTTACTCAAAGAGGAGTGCAAATTGACCCATAACCTCCAGAGGAGCTGCAGTCTCTGCAGCCACAAAGGCCTGCAGCCGAGTCCATGACAGCCTGCTGCGTTGAGGGCTTCAAAGGGACAGTGCCCTGCATTCCTGTAAGGGAGCTTTTTGACACCACTTTCCGTGGGGAAACACTGTGTGTGCCAATGACTCCTGTGTGCAGAAAATCTCTCCCCAGCACCAGAGGTGCAGGGAATCCTCTTAGTATGCAGAGCAATGTTCAAGGCAGGCCTCCAATGTTGGGAGAGCCTCCACTTCCCAACTGTCCAAATGCCTCAGAAACACACTTCTAGGGAGTGTGGGTCTGACAAGCAGAGCAGCCCGAGTGAGGAACATGGATTACAGGGAGAAGCCACTGGCCTGAGCATTCGCCCTGTAGGTCCTGGCTCAAGGCTCTCTGCACCAGGCCCAACCTGGAATGAGCCTGCAGCCTGGCCTCAAGTTCCAGGCTTGCCCATTGCCCTGCTAGGTCGCGGCCCATCCCAGGCTGGGCCAGGCCTCCCTAGGGTCTGTGCTGGCCTAGGCCACTGCCAGGCAACAGGACCTCCATGGAGCACAGTTCATACGAGAAGGCAACAGGGTGTTGCCTGTGTGTCTCTTGCACTCCTGGGAAGCTGCAGGTCCAGAGGCTATGTATGCAGGTTGCCGTTGGAGCCTGGGGTCAAAACAGTCATGACCCCACTTTCAAGTGGGACTCCTGCTGCCTCTTATCTGCCTGACACATCCCCTTGCTGCCTGCGCTGTCTTCACTGCTGGCAGGCCTCTGTGTGCACAGCCCAGTCTAGGCCAAGGAAACAAGGTGCTTGGCTCCCCTTGCTAGGAGCTCCTCCTACAGCACTCTGGACCAGGGGACACATGCCCCTGGACCAGCAGCCTGCAAGGAAGCTGCAGCGTCGCCATCCAGAAAGGCCTGCTGCACGAGGCAGGAAGCCTTCTGCTAAGGACAACTTTCCCCCTCCAAAGCCTTGGAGGAGTTCATGGATGCTCGGGCCTGCAGTGTTCTCCATCAGAGAGCACTGGGTGCCCAATGGCTCCCCTGCGGCTTCCAAGCACCCTCCAGCCCAGATGCCCTTGGTGCCCACTCTGTTGCCAGAGGGAAGTCCTCAGTAGCACTCCCTAGCTTGTGCACCCAGAGTGCCTAATGTTTGGAAACTTCCTCCGGAACTCAGTGGGAATGAGGCTTCTCCTTCCATGCTTGTCAGCCAGCAGATGGAGCCACCGCCCCACCAAAACATCTCTCTGCATTGCCTTCAGCCATGGATCGCCTAGCTGTCCTCTCTCTGCCTCAAGCAGCAGCTCGAGTGCGCATGCAGCCTACAGAAAGGAGAGTGCCTTTTCTGGAGCACTGCTATGCTGTGGCAGCTCCCTGAAGGCCTCCTCGGGCCTCCTCTCCCCTAACACAGTGGTGCCATTCCAACCACCTGGGCCGCAAAGGTCACCCTAAGCAGGGCTCAGGGTTCGGCCTGTGTGTGTTTTCGTGGCTGGGACAGGGCAGATCCAGAAGCTGGGGGCCCACTTGTGAATAGGGCCTGATGGGCATCGCCAGCATTCCCTGGTGGGGAAGCAGGACATCTGGGACCTCCAAGCTGCATGCAAATCCCCTCCCTGGCTGCCCCTCTTGCTTCTTCTCTGCTGCCAAGCCTCTCTCACCACACGTGCGTCTCACCAAAAGGAGCAGGCTGCTTGCCACTCTTTGCAAGGTGCTCACCCCACAAGCCTCATTTACTCAAAGAGGAGTGCAAATTGACCCATAACCTCCAGAGGAGCTGCAGTCTCTGCAGCCACAAAGGCCTGCAGCCGAGTCCATGACAGCCTGCTGCGTTGAGGGCTTCAAAGGGACAGTGCCCTGCATTCCTGTAAGGGAGCTTTTTGACACCACTTTCCGTGGGGAAACACTGTGTGTGCCAATGACTCCTGTGTGCAGAAAATCTCTCCCCAGCACCAGAGGTGCAGGGAATCCTCTTAGTATGCAGAGCAATGTTCAAGGCAGGCCTCCAATGTTGGGAGAGCCTCCACTTCCCAACTGTCCAAATGCCTCAGAAACACACTTCTAGGGAGTGTGGGTCTGAGAAGCAGAGCAGCCCGAGTGAGGAACATGGATTACAGGGAGAAGCCACTGGCCTGAGCATTCGCCCTGTAGGTCCTGGCTCAAGGCTCTCTGCACCAGGCCCAACCTGGAATGAGCCTGCAGCCTGGCCTCAAGTTCCAGGCTTTCCCATTGCCCTGCTAGGTCACAGCCCATCCCAGGCTGGGCCAGGCCTCCCTAGGGTCTGTGCTGGCCTAGGCCACTGCCAGGCAACAGGACCTCCATGGAGCACAGTTCATACGAGAAGGCAACAGGGTGTTGTCTGTGTGTCTCTTGCACTCCTGGGAAGCTGCAGGTCCAGAGGCTATGTATGCAGGTTGCCGTTGGAGCCTGGGGTCAAAACAGTCATGACCCCACTTTCAAGTGGGACTCCTGCTGCCTCTTATCTGCCTGACACATCCCCTTGCTGCCTGCACTGTCTTCACTGCTGGCAGGCCTCTGTGTGCACAGCCCAGTCTAGGCCAAGGAAACAAGGTGCTTGGCTCCCCTTGCTAGCAGCTCCTCCTACAGCACTCTGGACCAGGGGACACATGCCCCTGGACCAGCAGCCTGCAAGGAAGCTGCAGCTTCGCCATCCAGAAAGGCCTGCTGCACGAGGCAGGAAGCCTTCTGCTAAGGACAACTTTCCCCCTCCAAAGCCTTGGAGGAGTTCATGGATGCTCGGGCCTGCAGTGTTCTCCATCAGAGAGCACTGGGTGCCCAATGGCTCCCCTGCGGCTTCCAAGCACCCTCCAGCCCAGATGCCCTTGGTGCCCACTCTGTTGCCAGAGGGAAGTCCTCAGTAGCACTCCCTAGCTTGTGCACCCAGAGTGCCTAATGTTTGGAAACTTCCTCCGGAACTCAGTGGGAATGAGGCTTCTCCTTCCACGCTTGTCAGCCAGCAGATGGAGCCACTACCCCACCAAAACATCTCTCTGCATTGCCTTCAGCCATGGATCGCCTAGCTGTCCTCTCTCTGCCTCAAGCAGCAGCTCGAGTGCGCATGCAGCCTACAGAAAGGAGAGTGCCTTTTCTGGAGCACTGCTATGCTGTGGCAGCTCCCTGAATGCCTCCTCGGGCCTCCTCTCCCCTAACACAGTTGTGCCATTCCAACCACCTGGGCCGCAAAGGTCACCCTAAGCAGGGCTCAGGGTTCGGCCTGTGTGTGTTTTCGTGGCTGGGACAGGGCAGATCCAGAAGCTGGGGGCCCACTTGTGAATAGGGCCTGATGGGCATCGCCAGCATTCCCTGGTGGGGAAGCAGGACATCTGCGACCTCCAAGCTGCATGCAAATCCCCTCCCTGGCTGCCCCTCTTGCTTCTTCTCTGCTGCCAAGCCTCTCTCACCACACGTGCGTCTCACCAAAAGGAGCAGGCTGCTTGCCACTCTTTGCAAGGTGCTCATCCCACAAGCCTCATTTACTCAAAGAGGAGTGCAAATTGACCCATAACCTCCAGAGGAGCTGCAGTCTCTGCAGCCACAAAGGCCTGCAGCCGAGTCCATGACAGCCTGCTGCGTTGAGGGCTTCAAAGGGACAGTGCCCTGCATTCCTGTAAGGGAGCTTTTTGACACCACTTTCCGTGGGGAAACACTGTGTGTGCCAATGACTCCTGTGTGCAGAAAATCTCTCCCCAGCACCAGAGGTGCAGGGAATCCTCTTAGTATGCAGAGCAATGTTCAAGGCAGGCCTCCAATGTTGGGAGAGCCTCCACTTCCCAACTGTCCAAATGCCTCAGAAACACACTTCTAGGGAGTGTGGGTCTGACAAGCAGAGCAGCCCGAGTGAGGAACATGGATTACAGGGAGAAGCCACTGGCCTGAGCATTCGCCCTGTAGGTCCTGGCTGAAGGCTCTCTGCACCAGGCCCAACCTGGAATGAGCCTGCAGCCTGGCCTCAAGTTCCAGGCTTGCCTATTGCCCTGCTAGGTCGCGGCCCATCCCAGGCTGGGCCAGGCCTCCCTAGGGTCTGTGCTGGCCTAGGCCACTGCCAGGCAACAGGACCTCCATGGAGCACAGTTCATACGAGAAGGCAACAGGGTGTTGCCTGTGTGTCTCTTGCACTCCTGGGAAGCTGCAGGTCCAGAGGCTATGTATGCAGGTTGCCGTTGGAGCCTGGGGTCAAAACAGTCATGACCCCACTTTCAAGTGGGACTCCTGCTGCCTCTTATCTGCCTGACACATCCCCTTGCTGCCTGCGCTGTCTTCACTGCTGGCAGGCCTCTGTGTGCACAGCCCAGTCTAGGCCAAGGAAACAAGGTGCTTGGCTCCCCTTGCTAGGAGCTCCTCCTACAGCACTCTGGACCAGGGGACACATGCCCCTGGACCAGCAGCCTGCAAGGAAGCTGCAGCGTCGCCATCCAGAAAGGCCTGCTGCACGAGGCAGGAAGCCTTCTGCTAAGGACAACTTTCCCCCTCCAAAGCCTTGGAGGAGTTCATGGATGCTCGGGCCTGCAGTGTTCTCCATCAGAGAGCACTGGGTGCCCAATGGCTCCCCTGCGGCTTCCAAGCACCCTCCAGCCCAGATGCCCTTGGTGCCCACTCTGTTGCCAGAGGGAAGTCCTCAGTAGCACTCCCTAGCTTGTGCACCCAGAGTGCCTAATGTTTGGAAACTTCCTCCGGAACTCAGTGGGAATGAGGCTTCTCTTACCACGCTTGTCAGCCAGCAGATGGAGCCACCGCCCCACCAAAACATCTCTCTGCATTGCCTTCAGCCATGGATCGCCTAGCTGTCCTCCCTCTGCCTCAAGCAGCAGCTCGAGTGCGCATGCAGCCTACAGAAAGGAGAGTGCCTTTTCTGGAGCACTGCTATGCTGTGGCAGCTCCCTGAAGGCCTCCTCGGGCCTCCTCTCCCCTAACACAGTTGTGCCATTCCAACCACCTGGGCCGCAAAGGTCACCCTAAGCAGGGCTCAGGGTTCGGCCTGTGTGTGTTTTCGTGGCTGGGACAGGGCAGATCCAGACGCTGGGGGCCCACTTGTGAATAGGGCCTGATGGGCATCGCCAGCATTCCCTGGTGGGGAAGCAGGACATCTGGGACCTCCAAGCTGCATGCAAATCCCCTCCCTGGCTGCCCCTCTTGCTTCTTCTCTGCTGCCAAGCCTCTCTCACCACACGTGCGTCTCACCAAAAGGAGCAGGCTGCTTGCCACTCTTTGCAAGGTGCTCATCCCACAAGCCTCATTTACTCAAAGAGGAGTGCAAATTGACCCATAACCTCCAGAGGAGCTGCAGTCTCTGCAGCCACAAAGGCCTGCAGCCGAGTCCATGACAGCCTGCTGCGTTGAGGGCTTCAAAGGGACAGTGCCCTGCATTCCTGTAAGGGAGCTTTTTGACACCACTTTCCGTGGGGAAACACTGTGTGTGCCAATGACTCCTGTGTGCAGAAAATCTCTCCCCAGCACCAGAGGTGCAGGGAATCCTCTTAGTATGCAGAGCAATGTTCAAGGCAGGCCTCCAATGTTGGGAGAGCCTCCACTTCCCAACTGTCCAAATGCCTCAGAAACACACTTCTAGGGAGTGTGGGTCTGACAAGCAGAGCAGCCCGAGTGAGGAACATGGATTACAGGGAGAAGCCACTGGCCTGAGCATTCGCCCTGTAGGTCCTGGCTCAAGGCTCTCTGCACCAGGCCCAACCTGGAATGAGCCTGCAGCCTGGCCTCAAGTTCCAGGCTTGCCCATTGCCCTGCTAGGTCGCGGCCCATCCCAGGCTGGGCCAGGCCTCCCTAGGGTCTGTGCTGGCCTAGGCCACTGCCAGGCAACAGGACCTCCATGGAGCACAGTTCATACGAGAAGGCAACAGGGTGTTGCCTGTGTGTCTCTTGCACTCCTGGGAAGCTGCAGGTCCAGAGGCTATGTATGCAGGTTGCCGTTGGAGCCTGGGGTCAAAACAGTCATGACCCCACTTTCAAGTGGGACTCCTGCTGCCTCTTATCTGCCTGACACATCCCCTTGCTGCCTGCGCTGTCTTCACTGCTGGCAGGCCTCTGTGTGCACAGCCCAGTCTAGGCCAAGGAAACAAGGTGCTTGGCTCCCCTTGCTAGGAGCTCCTCCTACAGCACTCTGGACCAGGGGACACATGCCCCTGGACCAGCAGCCTGCAAGGAAGCTGCAGCGTCGCCATCCAGAAAGGCCTGCTGCACGAGGCAGGAAGCCTTCTGCTAAGGACAACTTTCCCCCTCCAAAGCCTTGGAGGAGTTCATGGATGCTCGGGCCTGCAGTGTTCTCCATCAGAGAGCACTGGGTGCCCAATGGCTCCCCTGCGGCTTCCAAGCACCCTCCAGCCCAGATGCCCTTGGTGCCCACTCTGTTGCCAGAGGGAAGTCCTCAGTAGCACTCCCTAGCTTGTGCACCCAGAGTGCCTAATGTTTGGAAACTTCCTCCGGAACTCAGTGGGAATGAGGCTTCTCCTTCCACGCTTGTCAGCCAGCAGATGGAGCCACCGCCCCACCAAAACATCTCTCTGCATTGCCTTCAGCCATGGATCGCCTAGCTGTCCTCTCTCTGCCTCAAGCAGCAGCTCGAGTGCGCATGCAGCCTACAGAAAGGAGAGTGCCTTTTCTGGAGCACTGCTATGCTGTGGCAGCTCCCTGAAGGCCTCCTCGGGCCTCCTCTCCCCTAACACAGTTGTGCCATTCCAACCACCTGGGCCGCAAAGGTCACCCTAAGCAGGGCTCAGGGTTCGGCCTGTGTGTGTTTTCGTGGCTGGGACAGGGCAGATCCAGAAGCTGGGGGCCCACTTGTGAATAGGGCCTGATGGGCATCGCCAGCATTCCCTGGTGGGGAAGCAGGACATCTGCGACCTCCAAGCTGCATGCAAATCCCCTCCCTGGCTGCCCCTCTTGCTTCTTCTCTGCTGCCAAGCCTCTCTCACCACACGTGCGTCTCACCAAAAGGAGCAGGCTGCTTGCCACTCTTTGCAAGGTGCTCACCCCACAAGCCTCATTTACTCAAAGAGGAGTGCAAATTGACCCATAACCTCCAGAGGAGCTGCAGTCTCTGCAGCCACAAAGGCCTGCAGCCGAGTCCATGACAGCCTGCTGCGTTGAGGGCTTCAAAGGGACAGTGCCCTGCATTCCTGTAAGGGAGCTTTTTGACACCACTTTCCGTGGGGAAACACTGTGTGTGCCAATGACTCCTGTGTGCAGAAAATCTCTCCCCAGCACCAGAGGTGCAGGGAATCCTCTTAGTATGCAGAGCAATGTTCAAGGCAGGCCTCCAATGTTGGGAGAGCCTCCACTTCCCAACTGTCCAAATGCCTCAGAAACACACTTCTAGGGAGTGTGGGTCTGAGAAGCAGAGCAGCCCGAGTGAGGAACATGGATTACAGGGAGAAGCCACTGGCCTGAGCATTCGCCCTGTAGGTCCTGGCTCAAGGCTCTCTGCACCAGGCCCAACCTGGAATGAGCCTGCAGCCTGGCCTCAAGTTCCAGGCTTGCCCATTGCCCTGCTAGGTCGCAGCCCATCCCAGGCTGGGCCAGGCCTCCCTAGGGTCTGTGCTGGCCTAGGCCACTGCCAGGCAACAGGACCTCCATGGAGCACAGTTCATACGAGAAGGCAACAGGGTGTTGCCTGTGTGTCTCTTGCACTCCTGGGAAGCTGCAGGTCCAGAGGCTATGTATGCAGGTTGCCGTTGGAGCCTGGGGTCAAAACAGTCATGACCCCACTTTCAAGTGGGACTCCTGCTGCCTCTTATCTGCCTGACACATCCCCTTGCTGCCTGCACTGTCTTCACTGCTGGCAGGCCTCTGTGTGCACAGCCCAGTCTAGGCCAAGGAAACAAGGTGCTTGGCTCCCCTTGCTAGGAGCTCCTCCTACAGCACTCTGGACCAGGGGACACATGCCCCTGGACCAGCAGCCTGCAAGGAAGCTGCAGCTTCGCCATCCAGAAAGGCCTGCTGCACGAGGCAGGAAGCCTTCTGCTAAGGACAACTTTCCCCCTCCAAAGCCTTGGAGGAGTTCATGGATGCTCGGGCCTGCAGTGTTCTCCATCAGAGAGCACTGGGTGCCCAATGGCTCCCCTGCGGCTTCCAAGCACCCTCCAGCCCAGATGCCCTTGGTGCCCACTCTGTTGCCAGAGGGAAGTCCTCAGTAGCACTCCCTAGCTTGTGCACCCAGAGTGCCTAATGTTTGGAAACTTCCTCCGGAACTCAGTGGGAATGAGGCTTCTCCTTCCACGCTTGTCAGCCAGCAGATGGAGCCACTGCCCCACCAAAACATCTCTCTGCATTACCTTCAGCCATGGATCGCCTAGCTGTCCTCTCTCTGCCTCAAGCAGCAGCTCGAGTGCGCATGCAGCCTACAGAAAGGAGAGTGCCTTTTCTGGAGCACTGCTATGCTGTGGCAGCTCCCTGAAGGCCTCCTCGGGCCTCCTCTCCCCTAACACAGTTGTGCCATTCCAACCACCTGGGCCGCAAAGGTCACCCTAAGCAGGGCTCAGGGTTCGGCCTGTGTGTGTTTTCGTGGCTGGGACAGGGCAGATCCAGAAGCTGGGGGCCCACTTGTGAATAGGGCCTGATGGGCATCGCCAGCATTCCCTGGTGGGGAAGCAGGACATCTGCGACCTCCAAGCTGCATGCAAATCCCCTCCCTGGCTGCCCCTCTTGCTTCTTCTCTGCTGCCAAGCCTCTCTCACCACACGTGCGTCTCACCAAAAGGAGCAGGCTGCTTGCCACTCTTTGCAAGGTGCTCATCCCACAAGCCTCATTTACTCAAAGAGGAGTGCAAATTGACCCATAACCTCCAGAGGAGCTGCAGTCTCTGCAGCCACAAAGGCCTGCAGCCGAGTCCATGACAGCCTGCTGCGTTGAGGGCTTCAAAGGGACAGTGCCCTGCATTCCTGTAAGGGAGCTTTTTGACACCACTTTCCGTGGGGAAACACTGTGTGTGCCAATGACTCCTGTGTGCAGAAAATCTCTCCCCAGCACCAGAGGTGCAGGGAATCCTCTTAGTATGCAGAGCAATGTTCAAGGCAGGCCTCCAATGTTGGGAGAGCCTCCACTTCCCAACTGTCCAAATGCCTCAGAAACACACTTCTAGGGAGTGTGGGTCTGACAAGCAGAGCAGCCCGAGTGAGGAACATGGATTACAGGGAGAAGCCACTGGCCTGAGCATTCGCCCTGTAGGTCCTGGCTCAAGGCTCTCTGCACCAGGCCCAACCTGGAATGAGCCTGCAGCCTGGCCTCAAGTTCCAGGCTTGCCCATTGCCCTGCTAGGTCGCGGCCCATCCCAGGCTGGGCCAGGCCTCCCTAGGGTCTGTGCTGGCCTAGGCCACTGCCAGGCAACAGGACCTCCATGGAGCACAGTTCATACGAGAAGGCAACAGGGTGTTGCCTGTGTGTCTCTTGCACTCCTGGGAAGCTGCAGGTCCAGAGGCTATGTATGCAGGTTGCCGTTGGAGCCTGGGGTCAAAACAGTCATGACCCCACTTTCAAGTGGGACTCCTGCTGCCTCTTATCTGCCTGACACATCCCCTTGCTGCCTGCGCTGTCTTCACTGCTGGCAGGCCTCTGTGTGCACAGCCCAGTCTAGGCCAAGGAAACAAGGTGCTTGGCTCCCCTTGCTAGCAGCTCCTCCTACAGCACTCTGGACCAGGGGACACATGCCCCTGGACCATCAGCCTGCAAGGAAGCTGCAGCGTCGCCATCCAGAAAGGCCTGCTGCACGAGGCAGGAAGCCTTCTGCTAAGGACAACTTTCCCCCTCCAAAGCCTTGGAGGAGTTCATGGATGCTCGGGCCTGCAGTGTTCTCCATCAGAGAGCACTGGGTGCCCAATGGCTCCCCTGCGGCTTCCAAGCACCCTCCAGCCCAGATGCCCTTGGTGCCCACTCTGTTGCCAGAGGGAAGTCCTCAGTAGCACTCCCTAGCTTGTGCACCCAAGTGCCTAATGTTTGGAAACTTCCTCCGGAACTCAGTGGGAATGAGGCTTCTCTTTCCACGCTTGTCAGCCAGCAGATGGAGCCACCGCCCCACCAAAACATCTCTCTGCATTGCCTTCAGCCATGGATCACCTAGCTGTCCTCTCTCTGCCTCAAGCAGCAGCTCGAGTGCGCATGCAGCCTACAGAAAGGAGAGTGCCTTTTCTGGAGCACTGCTATGCTGTGGCAGCTCCCTGAAGGCCTCCTCAGGCCTCCTCTCCCCTAACACAGTTGTGCCATTCCAACCACCTGGGCCGCAAAGGTCACCCTAAGCAGGGCTCAGGGTTCGGCCTGTGTGTGTTTTCGTGGCTGGGACAGGGCAGATCCAGAAGCTGGGGGCCCACTTGTGAATAGGGCCTGATGGGCATCGCCAGCATTCCCTGGTGGGGAAGCAGGACATCTGCGACCTCCAAGCTGCATGCAACTCCCCTCCCTGGCTGCCCCTCTTGCTTCTTCTCTGCTGCCAAGCCTCTCTCACCACACGTGCGTCTCACCAAAAGGAGCAGGCTGCTTGCCACTCTTTGCAAGGTGCTCATCCCACAAGCCTCATTTACTCAAAGAGGAGTGCAAATTGACCCATAACCTCCAGAGGAGCTGCAGTCTCTGCAGCCACAAAGGCCTGCAGCCGAGTCCATGACAGCCTGCTGCGTTGAGGGCTTCAAAGGGACAGTGCCCTGCATTCCTGTAAGGGAGCTTTTTGACACCACTTTCCGTGGGGAAACACTGTGTGTGCCAATGACTCCTGTGTGCAGAAAATCTCTCCCCAGCACCAGAGGTGCAGGGAATCCTCTTAGTATGCAGAGCAATGTTCAAGGCAGGCCTCCAATGTTGGGAGAGCCTCCACTTCCCAACTGTCCAAATGCCTCAGAAACACACTTCTAGGGAGTGTGGGTCTGACAAGCAGAGCAGCCCGAGTGAGGAACATGGATTACAGGGAGAAGCCACTGGCCTGAGCATTCGCCCTGTAGGTCCTGGCTCAAGGCTCTCTGCACCAGGCCCAACCTGGAATGAGCCTGCAGCCTGGCCTCAAGTTCCAGGTTTGCCCATTGCCCTGCTAGGTCGCGGCCCATCCCAGGCTGGGCCAGGCCTCCCTAGGGTCTGTGCTGGCCTAGGCCACTGCCAGGCAACAGGACCTCCATGGAGCACAGTTCATACGAGAAGGCAACAGGGTGTTGCCTGTGTGTCTCTTGCACTCCTGGGAAGCTGCAGGTCCAGAGGCTATGTATGCAGGTTGCCGTTGGAGCCTGGGGTCAAAACAGTCATGACCCCACTTTCAAGTGGGACTCCTGCTGCCTCTTATCTGCCTGACACATCCCCTTGCTGCCTGCGCTGTCTTCACTGCTGGCAGGCCTCTGTGTGCACAGCCCAGTCTAGGCCAAGGAAACAAGGTGCTTGGCTCCCCTTGCTAGGAGCTCCTCCTACAGCACTCTGGACCAGGGGACACATGCCCCTGGACCAGCAGCCTGCAAGGAAGCTGCAGCTTCGCCATCCAGAAAGGCCTGCTGCACGAGGCAGGAAGCCTTCTGCTAAGGACAACTTTCCCCCTCCAAAGCCTTGGAGGAGTTCATGGATGCTCGGGCCTGCAGTGTTCTCCATCAGAGAGCACTGGGTGCCCAATGGCTCCCCTGCGGCTTCCAAGCACCCTCCAGCCCAGATGCCCTTGGTGCCCACTCTGTTGCCAGAGGGAAGTCCTCAGTAGCACTCCCTAGCTTGTGCACCCAGAGTGCCTAATGTTTGGAAACTTCCTCCGGAACTCAGTGGGAATGAGGCTTCTCCTTCCACGCTTGTCAGCCAGCAGATGGAGCCACTGCCCCACCAAAACATCTCTCTGCATTACCTTCAGCCATGGATCGCCTAGCTGTCCTCTCTCTGCCTCAAGCAGCAGCTCGAGTGCGCATGCAGCCTACAGAAAGGAGAGTGCCTTTTCTGGAGCACTGCTATGCTGTGGCAGCTCCCTGAAGGCCTCCTCGGGCCTCCTCTCCCCTAACACAGTTGTGCCATTCCAACCACCTGGGCCGCAAAGGTCACCCTAAGCAGGGCTCAGGGTTCGGCCTGTGTGTGTTTTCGTGGCTGGGACAGGGCAGATCCAGAAGCTGGGGGCCCACTTGTGAATAGGGCCTGATGGGCATCGCCAGCATTCCCTGGTGGGGAAGCAGGACATCTGCGACCTCCAAGCTGCATGCAAATCCCCTCCCTGGCTGCCCCTCTTGCTTCTTCTCTGCTGCCAAGCCTCTCTCACCACACGTGCGTCTCACCAAAAGGAGCAGGCTGCTTGCCACTCTTTGCAAGGTGCTCATCCCACAAGCCTCATTTACTCAAAGAGGAGTGCAAATTGACCCATAACCTCCAGAGGAGCTGCAGTCTCTGCAGCCACAAAGGCCTGCAGCCGAGTCCATGACAGCCTGCTGCGTTGAGGGCTTCAAAGGGACAGTGCCCTGCATTCCTGTAAGGGAGCTTTTTGACACCACTTTCCGTGGGGAAACACTGTGTGTGCCAATGACTCCTGTGTGCAGAAAATCTCTCCCCAGCACCAGAGGTGCAGGGAATCCTCTTAGTATGCAGAGCAATGTTCAAGGCAGGCCTCCAATGTTGGGAGAGCCTCCACTTCCCAACTGTCCAAATGCCTCAGAAACACACTTCTAGGGAGTGTGGGTCTGACAAGCAGAGCAGCCCGAGTGAGGAACATGGATTACAGGGAGAAGCCACTGGCCTGAGCATTCGCCCTGTAGGTCCTGGCTCAAGGCTCTCTGCACCAGGCCCAACCTGGAATGAGCCTGCAGCCTGGCCTCAAGTTCCAGGCTTGCCCATTGCCCTGCTAGGTCGCGGCCCATCCCAGGCTGGGCCAGGCCTCCCTAGGGTCTGTGCTGGCCTAGGCCACTGCCAGGCAACAGGACCTCCATGGAGCACAGTTCATACGAGAAGGCAACAGGGTGTTGCCTGTGTGTCTCTTGCACTCCTGGGAAGCTGCAGGTCCAGAGGCTATGTATGCAGGTTGCCGTTGGAGCCTGGGGTCAAAACAGTCATGACCCCACTTTCAAGTGGGACTCCTGCTGCCTCTTATCTGCCTGACACATCCCCTTGCTGCCTGCGCTGTCTTCACTGCTGGCAGGCCTCTGTGTGCACAGCCCAGTCTAGGCCAAGGAAACAAGGTGCTTGGCTCCCCTTGCTAGGAGCTCCTCCTACAGCACTCTGGACCAGGGGACACATGCCCCTGGACCAGCAGCCTGCAAGGAAGCTGCAGCGTCGCCATCCAGAAAGGCCTGCTGCACGAGGCAGGAAGCCTTCTGCTAAGGACAACTTTCCCCCTCCAAAGCCTTGGAGGAGTTCATGGATGCTCGGGCCTGCAGTGTTCTCCATCAGAGAGCACTGGGTGCCCAATGGCTCCCCTGCGGCTTCCAAGCACCCTCCAGCCCAGATGCCCTTGGTGCCCACTCTGTTGCCAGAGGGAAGTCCTCAGTAGCACTCCCTAGCTTGTGCACCCAGAGTGCCTAATGTTTGGAAACTTCCTCCGGAACTCAGTGGGAATGAGGCTTCTCTTTCCACGCTTGTCAGCCAGCAGATGGAGCCACCGCCCCACCAAAACATCTCTCTGCATTGCCTTCAGCCATGGATCACCTAGCTGTCCTCTCTCTGCCTCAAGCAGCAGCTCGAGTGTGCATGCAGCCTACAGAAAGGAGAGTGCCTTTTCTGGAGCACTGCTATGCTGTGGCAGCTCCCTGAAGGCCTCCTCAGGCCTCCTCTCCCCTAACACAGTTGTGCCATTCCAACCACCTGGGCCGCAAAGGTCACCCTAAGCAGGGCTCAGGGTTCGGCCTGTGTGTGTTTTCGTGGCTGGGACAGGGCAGATCCAGAAGCTGGGGGCCCACTTGTGAATAGGGCCTGATGGGCATCGCCAGCATTCCCTGGTGGGGAAGCAGGACATCTGCGACCTCCAAGCTGCATGCAAATCCCCTCCCTGGCTGCCCCTCTTGCTTCTTCTCTGCTGCCAAGCCTCTCTCACCACACGTGCGTCTCACCAAAAGGAGCAGGCTGCTTGCCACTCTTTGCAAGGTGCTCATCCCACAAGCCTCATTTACTCAAAGAGGAGTGCAAATTGACCCATAACCTCCAGAGGAGCTGCAGTCTCTGCAGCCACAAAGGCCTGCAGCCGAGTCCATGACAGCCTGCTGCGTTGAGGGCTTCAAAGGGACAGTGCCCTGCATTCCTGTAAGGGAGCTTTTTGACACCACTTTCCGTGGGGAAACACTGTGTGTGCCAATGACTCCTGTGTGCAGAAAATCTCTCCCCAGCACCAGAGGTGCAGGGAATCCTCTTAGTATGCAGAGCAATGTTCAAGGCAGGCCTCCAATGTTGGGAGAGCCTCCACTTCCCAACTGTCCAAATGCCTCAGAAACACACTTCTAGGGAGTGTGGGTCTGACAAGCAGAGCAGCCCGAGTGAGGAACATGGATTACAGGGAGAAGCCACTGGCCTGAGCATTCGCCCTGTAGGTCCTGGCTCAAGGCTCTCTGCACCAGGCCCAACCTGGAATGAGCCTGCAGCCTGGCCTCAAGTTCCAGGCTTGCCCATTGCCCTGCTAGGTCGCGGCCCATCCCAGGCTGGGCCAGGCCTCCCTAGGGTCTGTGCTGGCCTAGGCCACTGCCAGGCAACAGGACCTCCATGGAGCACAGTTCATACGAGAAGGCAACAGGGTGTTGCCTGTGTGTCTCTTGCACTCCTGGGAAGCTGCAGGTCCAGAGGCTATGTATGCAGGTTGCCGTTGGAGCCTGGGGTCAAAACAGTCATGACCCCACTTTCAAGTGGGACTCCTGCTGCCTCTTATCTGCCTGACACATCCCCTTGCTGCCTGCGCTGTCTTCACTGCTGGCAGGCCTCTGTGTGCACAGCCCAGTCTAGGCCAAGGAAACAAGGTGCTTGGCTCCCCTTGCTAGGAGCTCCTCCTACAGCACTCTGGACCAGGGGACACATGCCCCTGGACCAGCAGCCTGCAAGGAAGCTGCAGCGTCGCCATCCAGAAAGGCCTGCTGCACGAGGCAGGAAGCCTTCTGCTAAGGACAACTTTCCCCCTCCAAAGCCTTGGAGGAGTTCATGGATGCTCGGGCCTGCAGTGTTCTCCATCAGAGAGCACTGGGTGCCCAATGGCTCCCCTGCGGCTTCCAAGCACCCTCCAGCCCAGATGCCCTTGGTGCCCACTCTGTTGCCAGAGGGAAGTCCTCAGTAGCACTCCCTAGCTTGTGCACCCAGAGTGCCTAATGTTTGGAAACTTCCTCCGGAACTCAGTGGGAATGAGGCTTCTCTTTCCACGCTTGTCAGCCAGCAGATGGAGCCACCGCCCCACCAAAACATCTCTCTGCATTGCCTTCAGCCATGGATCACCTAGCTGTCCTCTCTCTGCCTCAAGCAGCAGCTCGAGTGCGCATGCAGCCTACAGAAAGGAGAGTGCCTTTTCTGGAGCACTGCTATGCTGTGGCAGCTCCCTGAAGGCCTCCTCAGGCCTCCTCTCCCCTAACACAGTTGTGCCATTCCAACCACCTGGGCCGCAAAGGTCACCCTAAGCAGGGCTCAGGGTTCGGCCTGTGTGTGTTTTCGTGGCTGGGACAGGGCAGATCCAGAAGCTGGGGGCCCACTTGTGAATAGGGCCTGATGGGCATCGCCAGCATTCCCTGGTGGGGAAGCAGGACATCTGCGACCTCCAAGCTGCATGCAAATCCCCTCCCTGGCTGCCCCTCTTGCTTCTTCTCTGCTGCCAAGCCTCTCTCACCACACGTGCGTCTCACCAAAAGGAGCAGGCTGCTTGCCACTCTTTGCAAGGTGCTCACCCCACAAGCCTCATTTACTCAAAGAGGAGTGCAAATTGACCCATAACCTCCAGAGGAGCTGCAGTCTCTGCAGCCACAAAGGCCTGCAGCCGAGTCCATGACAGCCTGCTGCGTTGAGGGCTTCAAAGGGACAGTGCCCTGCATTCCTGTAAGGGAGCTTTTTGACACCACTTTCCGTGGGGAAACACTGTGTGTGCCAATGACTCCTGTGTGCAGAAAATCTCTCCCCAGCACCAGAGGTGCAGGGAATCCTCTTAGTATGCAGAGCAATGTTCAAGGCAGGCCTCCAATGTTGGGAGAGCCTCCACTTCCCAACTGTCCAAATGCCTCAGAAACACACTTCTAGGGAGTGTGGGTCTGAGAAGCAGAGCAGCCCGAGTGAGGAACATGGATTACAGGGAGAAGCCACTGGCCTGAGCATTCGCCCTGTAGGTCCTGGCTCAAGGCTCTCTGCACCAGGCCCAACCTGGAATGAGCCTGCAGCCTGGCCTCAAGTTCCAGGCTTGCCCATTGCCCTGCTAGGTCGCGGCCCATCCCAGGCTGGGCCAGGCCTCCCTAGGGTCTGTGCTGGCCTAGGCCACTGCCAGGCAACAGGACCTCCATGGAGCACAGTTCATACGAGAAGGCAACAGGGTGTTGCCTGTGTGTCTCTTGCACTCCTGGGAAGCTGCAGGTCCAGAGGCTATGTATGCAGGTTGCCGTTGGAGCCTGGGGTCAAAACAGTCATGACCCCACTTTCAAGTGGGACTCCTGCTGCCTCTTATCTGCCTGACACATCCCCTTGCTGCCTGCGCTGTCTTCACTGCTGGCAGGCCTCTGTGTGCACAGCCCAGTCTAGGCCAAGGAAACAAGGTGCTTGGCTCCCCTTGCTAGGAGCTCCTCCTACAGCACTCTGGACCAGGGGACACATGCCCCTGGACCAGCAGCCTGCAAGGAAGCTGCAGCTTCGCCATCCAGAAAGGCCTGCTGCACGAGGCAGGAAGCCTTCTGCTAAGGACAACTTTCCCCCTCCAAAGCCTTGGAGGAGTTCATGGATGCTCGGGCCTGCAGTGTTCTCCATCAGAGAGCACTGGGTGCCCAATGGCTCCCCTGCGGCTTCCAAGCACCCTCCAGCCCAGATGCCCTTGGTGCCCACTCTGTTGCCAGAGGGAAGTCCTCAGTAGCACTCCCTAGCTTGTGCACCCAGAGTGCCTAATGTTTGGAAACTTCCTCCGGAACTCAGTGGGAATGAGGCTTCTCCTTCCACGCTTGTCAGCCAGCAGATGGAGCCACCGCCCCACCAAAACATCTCTCTGCATTGCCTTCAGCCATGGATCGCCTAGCTGTCCTCTCTCTGCCTCAAGCAGCAGCTCGAGTGCGCATGCAGCCTACAGAAAGGAGAGTGCCTTTTCTGGAGCACTGCTATGCTGTGGCAGCTCCCTGAAGGCCTCCTCGGGCCTCCTCTCCCCTAACACAGTGGTGCCATTCCAACCACCTGGGCCGCAAAGGTCACCCTAAGCAGGGCTCAGGGTTCGGCCTGTGTGTGTTTTCGTGGCTGGGACAGGGCAGATCCAGAAGCTGGGGGCCCACTTGTGAATAGGGCCTGATGGGCATCGCCAGCATTCCCTGGTGGGGAAGCAGGACATCTGCGACCTCCAAGCTGCATGCAAATCCCCTCCCTGGCTGCCCCTCTTGCTTCTTCTCTGCTGCCAAGCCTCTCTCACCACACGTGCGTCTCACCAAAAGGAGCAGGCTGCTTGCCACTCTTTGCAAGGTGCTCATCCCACAAGCCTCATTTACTCAAAGAGGAGTGCAAATTGACCCATAACCTCCAGAGGAGCTGCAGTCTCTGCAGCCACAAAGGCCTGCAGCCGAGTCCATGACAGCCTGCTGCGTTGAGGGCTTCAAAGGGACAGTGCCCTGCATTCCTGTAAGGGAGCTTTTTGACACCACTTTCCGTGGGGAAACACTGTGTGTGCCAATGACTCCTGTGTGCAGAAAATCTCTCCCCAGCACCAGAGGTGCAGGGAATCCTCTTAGTATGCAGAGCAATGTTCAAGGCAGGCCTCCAATGTTGGGAGAGCCTCCACTTCCCAACTGTCCAAATGCCTCAGAAACACACTTCTAGGGAGTGTGGGTCTGACAAGCAGAGCAGCCCGAGTGAGGAACATGGATTACAGGGAGAAGCCACTGGCCTGAGCATTCGCCCTGTAGGTCCTGGCTCAAGGCTCTCTGCACCAGGCCCAACCTGGAATGAGCCTGCAGCCTGGCCTCAAGTTCCAGGCTTGCCCATTGCCCTGCTAGGTCGCGGCCCATCCCAGGCTGGGCCAGGCCTCCCTAGGGTCTGTGCTGGCCTAGGCCACTGCCAGGCAACAGGACCTCCATGGAGCACAGTTCATACGAGAAGGCAACAGGGTGTTGCCTGTGTGTCTCTTGCACTCCTGGGAAGCTGCAGGTCCAGAGGCTATGTATGCAGGTTGCCGTTGGAGCCTGGGGTCAAAACAGTCATGACCCCACTTTCAAGTGGGACTCCTGCTGCCTCTTATCTGCCTGACACATCCCCTTGCTGCCTGCGCTGTCTTCACTGCTGGCAGGCCTCTGTGTGCACAGCCCAGTCTAGGCCAAGGAAACAAGGTGCTTGGCTCCCCTTGCTAGGAGCTCCTCCTACAGCACTCTGGACCAGGGGACACATGCCCCTGGACCAGCAGCCTGCAAGGAAGCTGCAGCGTCGCCATCCAGAAAGGCCTGCTGCACGAGGCAGGAAGCCTTCTGCTAAGGACAACTTTCCCCCTCCAAAGCCTTGGAGGAGTTCATGGATGCTCGGGCCTGCAGTGTTCTCCATCAGAGAGCACTGGGTGCCCAATGGCTCCCCTGCGGCTTCCAAGCACCCTCCAGCCCAGATGCCCTTGGTGCCCACTCTGTTGCCAGAGGGAAGTCCTCAGTAGCACTCCCTAGCTTGTGCACCCAGAGTGCCTAATGTTTGGAAACTTCCTCCGGAACTCAGTGGGAATGAGGCTTCTCCTTCCACGCTTGTCAGCCAGCAGATGGAGCCACCGCCCCACCAAAACATCTCTCTGCATTGCCTTCAGCCATGGATCGCCTAGCTGTCCTCTCTCTGCCTCAAGCAGCAGCTCGAGTGCGCATGCAGCCTACAGAAAGGAGAGTGCCTTTTCTGGAGCACTGCTATGCTGTGGCAGCTCCCTGAAGGCCTCCTCGGGCCTCCTCTCCCCTAACACAGTGGTGCCATTCCAACCACCTGGGCCGCAAAGGTCACCCTAAGCAGGGCTCAGGGTTCGGCCTGTGTGTGTTTTCGTGGCTGGGACAGGGCAGATCCAGAAGCTGGGGGCCCACTTGTGAATAGGGCCTGATGGGCATCGCCAGCATTCCCTGGTGGGGAAGCAGGACATCTGCGACCTCCAAGCTGCATGCAAATCCCCTCCCTGGCTGCCCCTCTTGCTTCTTCTCTGCTGCCAAGCCTCTCTCACCACACGTGCGTCTCACCAAAAGGAGCAGGCTGCTTGCCACTCTTTGCAAGGTGCTCACCCCACAAGCCTCATTTACTCAAAGAGGAGTGCAAATTGACCCATAACCTCCAGAGGAGCTGCAGTCTCTGCAGCCACAAAGGCCTGCAGCCGAGTCCATGACAGCCTGCTGCGTTGAGGGCTTCAAAGGGACAGTGCCCTGCATTCCTGTAAGGGAGCTTTTTGACACCACTTTCCGTGGGGAAACACTGTGTGTGCCAATGACTCCTGTGTGCAGAAAATCTCTCCCCAGCACCAGAGGTGCAGGGAATCCTCTTAGTATGCAGAGCAATGTTCAAGGCAGGCCTCCAATGTTGGGAGAGCCTCCACTTCCCAACTGTCCAAATGCCTCAGAAACACACTTCTAGGGAGTGTGGGTCTGAGAAGCAGAGCAGCCCGAGTGAGGAACATGGATTACAGGGAGAAGCCACTGGCCTGAGCATTCGCCCTGTAGGTCCTGGCTCAAGGCTCTCTGCACCAGGCCCAACCTGGAATGAGCCTGCAGCCTGGCCTCAAGTTCCAGGCTTGCCCATTGCCCTGCTAGGTCGCAGCCCATCCCAGGCTGGGCCAGGCCTCCCTAGGGTCTGTGCTGGCCTAGGCCACTGCCAGGCAACAGGACCTCCATGGAGCACAGTTCATACGAGAAGGCAACAGGGTGTTGCCTGTGTGTCTCTTGCACTCCTGGGAAGCTGCAGGTCCAGAGGCTATGTATGCAGGTTGCTGTTGGAGCCTGGGGTCAAAACAGTCATGACCCCACTTTCAAGTGGGACTCCTGCTGCCTCTTATCTGCCTGACACATCCCCTTGCTGCCTGCACTGTCTTCACTGCTGGCAGGCCTCTGTGTGCACAGCCCAGTCTAGGCCAAGGAAACAAGGTGCTTGGCTCCCCTTGCTAGGAGCTCCTCCTACAGCACTCTGGACCAGGGGACACATGCCCCTGGACCAGCAGCCTGCAAGGAAGCTGCAGCTTCGCCATCCAGAAAGGCCTGCTGCACGAGGCAGGAAGCCTTCTGCTAAGGACAACTTTCCCCCTCCAAAGCCTTGGAGGAGTTCATGGATGCTCGGGCCTGCAGTGTTCTCCATCAGAGAGCACTGGGTGCCCAATGGCTCCCCTGCGGCTTCCAAGCACCCTCCAGCCCAGATGCCCTTGGTGCCCACTCTGTTGCCAGAGGGAAGTCCTCAGTAGCACTCCCTAGCTTGTGCACCCAGAGTGCCTAATGTTTGGAAACTTCCTCCGGAACTCAGTGGGAATGAGGCTTCTCCTTCCACGCTTGTCAGCCAGCAGATGGAGCCACTGCCCCACCAAAACATCTCTCTGCATTACCTTCAGCCATGGATCGCCTAGCTGTCCTCTCTCTGCCTCAAGCAGCAGCTCGAGTGCGCATGCAGCCTACAGAAAGGAGAGTGCCTTTTCTGGAGCACTGCTATGCTGTGGCAGCTCCCTGAAGGCCTCCTCGGGCCTCCTCTCCCCTAACACAGTTGTGCCATTCCAACCACCTGGGCCGCAAAGGTCACCCTAAGCAGGGCTCAGGGTTCGGCCTGTGTGTGTTTTCGTGGCTGGGACAGGGCAGATCCAGAAGCTGGGGGCCCACTTGTGAATAGGGCCTGATGGGCATCGCCAGCATTCCCTGGTGGGGAAGCAGGACATCTGCGACCTCCAAGCTGCATGCAAATCCCCTCCCTGGCTGCCCCTCTTGCTTCTTCTCTGCTGCCAAGCCTCTCTCACCACACGTGCGTCTCACCAAAAGGAGCAGGCTGCTTGCCACTCTTTGCAAGGTGCTCATCCCACAAGCCTCATTTACTCAAAGAGGAGTGCAAATTGACCCATAACCTCCAGAGGAGCTGCAGTCTCTGCAGCCACAAAGGCCTGCAGCCGAGTCCATGACAGCCTGCTGCGTTGAGGGCTTCAAAGGGACAGTGCCCTGCATTCCTGTAAGGGAGCTTTTTGACACCACTTTCCGTGGGGAAACACTGTGTGTGCCAATGACTCCTGTGTGCAGAAAATCTCTCCCCAGCACCAGAGGTGCAGGGAATCCTCTTAGTATGCAGAGCAATGTTCAAGGCAGGCCTCCAATGTTGGGAGAGCCTCCACTTCCCAACTGTCCAAATGCCTCAGAAACACACTTCTAGGGAGTGTGGGTCTGACAAGCAGAGCAGCCCGAGTGAGGAACATGGATTACAGGGAGAAGCCACTGGCCTGAGCATTCGCCCTGTAGGTCCTGGCTCAAGGCTCTCTGCACCAGGCCCAACCTGGAATGAGCCTGCAGCCTGGCCTCAAGTTCCAGGCTTGCCCATTGCCCTGCTAGGTCGCGGCCCATCCCAGGCTGGGCCAGGCCTCCCTAGGGTCTGTGCTGGCCTAGGCCACTGCCAGGCAACAGGACCTCCATGGAGCACAGTTCATACGAGAAGGCAACAGGGTGTTGCCTGTGTGTCTCTTGCACTCCTGGGAAGCTGCAGGTCCAGAGGCTATGTATGCAGGTTGCCGTTGGAGCCTGGGGTCAAAACAGTCATGACCCCACTTTCAAGTGGGACTCCTGCTGCCTCTTATCTGCCTGACACATCCCCTTGCTGCCTGCGCTGTCTTCACTGCTGGCAGGCCTCTGTGTGCACAGCCCAGTCTAGGCCAAGGAAACAAGGTGCTTGGCTCCCCTTGCTAGGAGCTCCTCCTACAGCACTCTGGACCAGGGGACACATGCCCCTGGACCAGCAGCCTGCAAGGAAGCTGCAGCGTCGCCATCCAGAAAGGCCTGCTGCACGAGGCAGGAAGCCTTCTGCTAAGGACAACTTTCCCCCTCCAAAGCCTTGGAGGAGTTCATGGATGCTCGGGCCTGCAGTGTTCTCCATCAGAGAGCACTGGGTGCCCAATGGCTCCCCTGCGGCTTCCAAGCACCCTCCAGCCCAGATGCCCTTGGTGCCCACTCTGTTGCCAGAGGGAAGTCCTCAGTAGCACTCCCTAGCTTGTGCACCCAGAGTGCCTAATGTTTGGAAACTTCCTCCGGAACTCAGTGGGAATGAGGCTTCTCTTTCCACGCTTGTCAGCCAGCAGATGGAGCCACCGCCCCACCAAAACATCTCTCTGCATTGCCTTCAGCCATGGATCACCTAGCTGTCCTCTCTCTGCCTCAAGCAGCAGCTCGAGTGCGCATGCAGCCTACAGAAAGGAGAGTGCCTTTTCTGGAGCACTGCTATGCTGTGGCAGCTCCCTGAAGGCCTCCTCAGGCCTCCTCTCCCCTAACACAGTTGTGCCATTCCAACCACCTGGGCCGCAAAGGTCACCCTAAGCAGGGCTCAGGGTTCGGCCTGTGTGTGTTTTCGTGGCTGGGACAGGGCAGATCCAGAAGCTGGGGGCCCACTTGTGAATAGGGCCTGATGGGCATCGCCAGCATTCCCTGGTGGGGAAGCAGGACATCTGCGACCTCCAAGCTGCATGCAAATCCCCTCCCTGGCTGCCCCTCTTGCTTCTTCTCTGCTGCCAAGCCTCTCTCACCACACGTGCGTCTCACCAAAAGGAGCAGGCTGCTTGCCACTCTTTGCAAGGTGCTCATCCCACAAGCCTCATTTACTCAAAGAGGAGTGCAAATTGACCCATAACCTCCAGAGGAGCTGCAGTCTCTGCAGCCACAAAGGCCTGCAGCCGAGTCCATGACAGCCTGCTGCGTTGAGGGCTTCAAAGGGACAGTGCCCTGCATTCCTGTAAGGGAGCTTTTTGACACCACTTTCCGTGGGGAAACACTGTGTGTGCCAATGACTCCTGTGTGCAGAAAATCTCTCCCCAGCACCAGAGGTGCAGGGAATCCTCTTAGTATGCAGAGCAATGTTCAAGGCAGGCCTCCAATGTTGGGAGAGCCTCCACTTCCCAACTGTCCAAATGCCTCAGAAACACACTTCTAGGGAGTGTGGGTCTGACAAGCAGAGCAGCCCGAGTGAGGAACATGGATTACAGGGAGAAGCCACTGGCCTGAGCATTCGCCCTGTAGGTCCTGGCTCAAGGCTCTCTGCACCAGGCCCAACCTGGAATGAGCCTGCAGCCTGGCCTCAAGTTCCAGGCTTGCCCATTGCCCTGCTAGGTCGCGGCCCATCCCAGGCTGGGCCAGGCCTCCCTAGGGTCTGTGCTGGCCTAGGCCACTGCCAGGCAACAGGACCTCCATGGAGCACAGTTCATACGAGAAGGCAACAGGGTGTTGCCTGTGTGTCTCTTGCACTCCTGGGAAGCTGCAGGTCCAGAGGCTATGTATGCAGGTTGCCGTTGGAGCCTGGGGTCAAAACAGTCATGACCCCACTTTCAAGTGGGACTCCTGCTGCCTCTTATCTGCCTGACACATCCCCTTGCTGCCTGCGCTGTCTTCACTGCTGGCAGGCCTCTGTGTGCACAGCCCAGTCTAGGCCAAGGAAACAAGGTGCTTGGCTCCCCTTGCTAGGAGCTCCTCCTACAGCACTCTGGACCAGGGGACACATGCCCCTGGACCAGCAGCCTGCAAGGAAGCTGCAGCTTCGCCATCCAGAAAGGCCTGCTGCACGAGGCAGGAAGCCTTCTGCTAAGGACAACTTTCCCCCTCCAAAGCCTTGGAGGAGTTCATGGATGCTCGGGCCTGCAGTGTTCTCCATCAGAGAGCACTGGGTGCCCAATGGCTCCCCTGCGGCTTCCAAGCACCCTCCAGCCCAGATGCCCTTGGTGCCCACTCTGTTGCCAGAGGGAAGTCCTCAGTAGCACTCCCTAGCTTGTGCACCCAGAGTGCCTAATGTTTGGAAACTTCCTCCGGAACTCAGTGGGAATGAGGCTTCTCCTTCCACGCTTGTCAGCCAGCAGATGGAGCCACTGCCCCACCAAAACATCTCTCTGCATTACCTTCAGCCATGGATCGCCTAGCTGTCCTCTCTCTGCCTCAAGCAGCAGCTCGAGTGCGCATGCAGCCTACAGAAAGGAGAGTGCCTTTTCTGGAGCACTGCTATGCTGTGGCAGCTCCCTGAAGGCCTCCTCGGGCCTCCTCTCCCCTAACACAGTTGTGCCATTCCAACCACCTGGGCCGCAAAGGTCACCCTAAGCAGGGCTCAGGGTTCGGCCTGTGTGTGTTTTCGTGGCTGGGACAGGGCAGATCCAGAAGCTGGGGGCCCACTTGTGAATAGGGCCTGATGGGCATCGCCAGCATTCCCTGGTGGGGAAGCAGGACATCTGCGACCTCCAAGCTGCATGCAAATCCCCTCCCTGGCTGCCCCTCTTGCTTCTTCTCTGCTGCCAAGCCTCTCTCACCACACGTGCGTCTCACCAAAAGGAGCAGGCTGCTTGCCACTCTTTGCAAGGTGCTCATCCCACAAGCCTCATTTACTCAAAGAGGAATGCAAATTGACCCATAACCTCCAGAGGAGCTGCAGTCTCTGCAGCCACAAAGGCCTGCAGCCGAGTCCATGACAGCCTGCTGCGTTGAGGGCTTCAAAGGGACAGTGCCCTACATTCCTGTAAGGGAGCTTTTTGACACCACTTTCCGTGGGGAAACACTGTGTGTGCCAATGACTCCTGTGTGCAGAAAATCTCTCCCCAGCACCAGAGGTGCAGGGAATCCTCTTAGTATGCAGAGCAATGTTCAAGGCAGGCCTCCAATGTTGGGAGAGCCTCCACTTCCCAACTGTCCAAATGCCTCAGAAACACACTTCTAGGGAGTGTGGGTCTGACAAGCAGAGCAGCCCGAGTGAGGAACATGGATTACAGGGAGAAGCCACTGGCCTGAGCATTCGCCCTGTAGGTCCTGGCTCAAGGCTCTCTGCACCAGGCCCAACCTGGAATGAGCCTGCAGCCTGGCCTCAAGTTCCAGGCTTGCCCATTGCCCTGCTAGGTCGCGGCCCATCCCAGGCTGGGCCAGGCCTCCCTAGGGTCTGTGCTGGCCTAGGCCACTGCCAGGCAACAGGACCTCCATGGAGCACAGTTCATACGAGAAGGCAACAGGGTGTTGCCTGTGTGTCTCTTGCACTCCTGGGAAGCTGCAGGTCCAGAGGCTATGTATGCAGGTTGCCGTTGGAGCCTGGGGTCAAAACAGTCATGACCCCACTTTCAAGTGGGACTCCTGCTGCCTCTTATCTGCCTGACACATCCCCTTGCTGCCTGCGCTGTCTTCACTGCTGGCAGGCCTCTGTGTGCACAGCCCAGTCTAGGCCAAGGAAACAAGGTGCTTGGCTCCCCTTGCTAGGAGCTCCTCCTACAGCACTCTGGACCAGGGGACACATGCCCCTGGACCAGCAGCCTGCAAGGAAGCTGCAGCGTCGCCATCCAGAAAGGCCTGCTGCACGAGGCAGGAAGCCTTCTGCTAAGGACAACTTTCCCCCTCCAAAGCCTTGGAGGAGTTCATGGATGCTCGGGCCTGCAGTGTTCTCCATCAGAGAGCACTGGGTGCCCAATGGCTCCCCTGCGGCTTCCAAGCACCCTCCAGCCCAGATGCCCTTGGTGCCCACTCTGTTGCCAGAGGGAAGTCCTCAGTAGCACTCCCTAGCTTGTGCACCCAGAGTGCCTAATGTTTGGAAACTTCCTCCGGAACTCAGTGGGAATGAGGCTTCTCTTTCCACGCTTGTCAGCCAGCAGATGGAGCCACCGCCCCACCAAAACATCTCTCTGCATTGCCTTCAGCCATGGATCACCTAGCTGTCCTCTCTCTGCCTCAAGCAGCAGCTCGAGTGCGCATGCAGCCTACAGAAAGGAGAGTGCCTTTTCTGGAGCACTGCTATGCTGTGGCAGCTCCCTGAAGGCCTCCTCAGGCCTCCTCTCCCCTAACACAGTTGTGCCATTCCAACCACCTGGGCCGCAAAGGTCACCCTAAGCAGGGCTCAGGGTTCGGCCTGTGTGTGTTTTCGTGGCTGGGACAGGGCAGATCCAGAAGCTGGGGGCCCACTTGTGAATAGGGCCTGATGGGCATCGCCAGCATTCCCTGGTGGGGAAGCAGGACATCTGCGACCTCCAAGCTGCATGCAAATCCCCTCCCTGGCTGCCCCTCTTGCTTCTTCTCTGCTGCCAAGCCTCTCTCACCACACGTGCGTCTCACCAAAAGGAGCAGGCTGCTTGCCACTCTTTGCAAGGTGCTCATCCCACAAGCCTCATTTACTCAAAGAGGAGTGCAAATTGACCCATAACCTCCAGAGGAGCTGCAGTCTCTGCAGCCACAAAGGCCTGCAGCCGAGTCCATGACAGCCTGCTGCGTTGAGGGCTTCAAAGGGACAGTGCCCTGCATTCCTGTAAGGGAGCTTTTTGACACCACTTTCCGTGGGGAAACACTGTGTGTGCCAATGACTCCTGTGTGCAGAAAATCTCTCCCCAGCACCAGAGGTGCAGGGAATCCTCTTAGTATGCAGAGCAATGTTCAAGGCAGGCCTCCAATGTTGGGAGAGCCTCCACTTCCCAACTGTCCAAATGCCTCAGAAACACACTTCTAGGGAGTGTGGGTCTGACAAGCAGAGCAGCCCGAGTGAGGAACATGGATTACAGGGAGAAGCCACTGGCCTGAGCATTCGCCCTGTAGGTCCTGGCTCAAGGCTCTCTGCACCAGGCCCAACCTGGAATGAGCCTGCAGCCTGGCCTCAAGTTCCAGGCTTGCCCATTGCCCTGCTAGGTCGCGGCCCATCCCAGGCTGGGCCAGGCCTCCCTAGGGTCTGTGCTGGCCTAGGCCACTGCCAGGCAACAGGACCTCCATGGAGCACAGTTCATACGAGAAGGCAACAGGGTGTTGCCTGTGTGTCTCTTGCACTCCTGGGAAGCTGCAGGTCCAGAGGCTATGTATGCAGGTTGCCGTTGGAGCCTGGGGTCAAAACAGTCATGACCCCACTTTCAAGTGGGACTCCTGCTGCCTCTTATCTGCCTGACACATCCCCTTGCTGCCTGCGCTGTCTTCACTGCTGGCAGGCCTCTGTGTGCACAGCCCAGTCTAGGCCAAGGAAACAAGGTGCTTGGCTCCCCTTGCTAGGAGCTCCTCCTACAGCACTCTGGACCAGGGGACACATGCCCCTGGACCAGCAGCCTGCAAGGAAGCTGCAGCGTCGCCATCCAGAAAGGCCTGCTGCACGAGGCAGGAAGCCTTCTGCTAAGGACAACTTTCCCCCTCCAAAGCCTTGGAGGAGTTCATGGATGCTCGGGCCTGCAGTGTTCTCCATCAGAGAGCACTGGGTGCCCAATGGCTCCCCTGCGGCTTCCAAGCACCCTCCAGCCCAGATGCCCTTGGTGCCCACTCTGTTGCCAGAGGGAAGTCCTCAGTAGCACTCCCTAGCTTGTGCACCCAGAGTGCCTAATGTTTGGAAACTTCCTCCGGAACTCAGTGGGAATGAGGCTTCTCTTTCCACGCTTGTCAGCCAGCAGATGGAGCCACCGCCCCACCAAAACATCTCTCTGCATTGCCTTCAGCCATGGATCACCTAGCTGTCCTCTCTCTGCCTCAAGCAGCAGCTCGAGTGCGCATGCAGCCTACAGAAAGGAGAGTGCCTTTTCTGGAGCACTGCTATGCTGTGGCAGCTCCCTGAAGGCCTCCTCGGGCCTCCTCTCCCCTAACACAGTTGTGCCATTCCAACCACCTGGGCCGCAAAGGTCACCCTAAGCAGGGCTCAGGGTTCGGCCTGTGTGTGTTTTCGTGGCTGGGACAGGGCAGATCCAGAAGCTGGGGGCCCACTTGTGAATAGGGCCTGATGGGCATCGCCAGCATTCCCTGGTGGGGAAGCAGGACATCTGCGACCTCCAAGCTGCATGCAAATCCCCTCCCTGGCTGCCCCTCTTGCTTCTTCTCTGCTGCCAAGCCTCTCTCACCACACGTGCGTCTCACCAAAAGGAGCAGGCTGCTTGCCACTCTTTGCAAGGTGCTCATCCCACAAGCCTCATTTACTCAAAGAGGAGTGCAAATTGACCCATAACCTCCAGAGGAGCTGCAGTCTCTGCAGCCACAAAGGCCTGCAGCCGAGTCCATGACAGCCTGCTGCGTTGAGGGCTTCAAAGGGACAGTGCCCTGCATTCCTGTAAGGGAGCTTTTTGACACCACTTTCCGTGGGGAAACACTGTGTGTGCCAATGACTCCTGTGTGCAGAAAATCTCTCCCCAGCACCAGAGGTGCAGGGAATCCTCTTAGTATGCAGAGCAATGTTCAAGGCAGGCCTCCAATGTTGGGAGAGCCTCCACTTCCCAACTGTCCAAATGCCTCAGAAACACACTTCTAGGGAGTGTGGGTCTGACAAGCAGAGCAGCCCGAGTGAGGAACATGGATTACAGGGAGAAGCCACTGGCCTGAGCATTCGCCCTGTAGGTCCTGGCTCAAGGCTCTCTGCACCAGGCCCAACCTGGAATGAGCCTGCAGCCTGGCCTCAAGTTCCAGGCTTGCCCATTGCCCTGCTAGGTCGCGGCCCATCCCAGGCTGGGCCAGGCCTCCCTAGGGTCTGTGCTGGCCTAGGCCACTGCCAGGCAACAGGACCTCCATGGAGCACAGTTCATACGAGAAGGCAACAGGGTGTTGCCTGTGTGTCTCTTGCACTCCTGGGAAGCTGCAGGTCCAGAGGCTATGTATGCAGGTTGCCGTTGGAGCCTGGGGTCAAAACAGTCATGACCCCACTTTCAAGTGGGACTCCTGCTGCCTCTTATCTGCCTGACACATCCCCTTGCTGCCTGCGCTGTCTTCACTGCTGGCAGGCCTCTGTGTGCACAGCCCAGTCTAGGCCAAGGAAACAAGGTGCTTGGCTCCCCTTGCTAGGAGCTCCTCCTACAGCACTCTGGACCAGGGGACACATGCCCCTGGACCAGCAGCCTGCAAGGAAGCTGCAGCTTCGCCATCCAGAAAGGCCTGCTGCACGAGGCAGGAAGCCTTCTGCTAAGGACAACTTTCCCCCTCCAAAGCCTTGGAGGAGTTCATGGATGCTCGGGCCTGCAGTGTTCTCCATCAGAGAGCACTGGGTGCCCAATGGCTCCCCTGCGGCTTCCAAGCACCCTCCAGCCCAGATGCCCTTGGTGCCCACTCTGTTGCCAGAGGGAAGTCCTCAGTAGCACTCCCTAGCTTGTGCACCCAGAGTGCCTAATGTTTGGAAACTTCCTCCGGAACTCAGTGGGAATGAGGCTTCTCCTTCCACGCTTGTCAGCCAGCAGATGGAGCCACCGCCCCACCAAAACATCTCTCTGCATTGCCTTCAGCCATGGATCGCCTAGCTGTCCTCTCTCTGCCTCAAGCAGCAGCTCGAGTGCGCATGCAGCCTACAGAAAGGAGAGTGCCTTTTCTGGAGCACTGCTATGCTGTGGCAGCTCCCTGAAGGCCTCCTCGGGCCTCCTCTCCCCTAACACAGTGGTGCCATTCCAACCACCTGGGCCGCAAAGGTCACCCTAAGCAGGGCTCAGGGTTCGGCCTGTGTGTGTTTTCGTGGCTGGGACAGGGCAGATCCAGAAGCTGGGGGCCCACTTGTGAATAGGGCCTGATGGGCATCGCCAGCATTCCCTGGTGGGGAAGCAGGACATCTGCGACCTCCAAGCTGCATGCAAATCCCCTCCCTGGCTGCCCCTCTTGCTTCTTCTCTGCTGCCAAGCCTCTCTCACCACACGTGCGTCTCACCAAAAGGAGCAGGCTGCTTGCCACTCTTTGCAAGGTGCTCATCCCACAAGCCTCATTTACTCAAAGAGGAGTGCAAATTGACCCATAACCTCCAGAGGAGCTGCAGTCTCTGCAGCCACAAAGGCCTGCAGCCGAGTCCATGACAGCCTGCTGCGTTGAGGGCTTCAAAGGGACAGTGCCCTGCATTCCTGTAAGGGAGCTTTTTGACACCACTTTCCGTGGGGAAACACTGTGTGTGCCAATGACTCCTGTGTGCAGAAAATCTCTCCCCAGCACCAGAGGTGCAGGGAATCCTCTTAGTATGCAGAGCAATGTTCAAGGCAGGCCTCCAATGTTGGGAGAGCCTCCACTTCCCAACTGTCCAAATGCCTCAGAAACACACTTCTAGGGAGTGTGGGTCTGACAAGCAGAGCAGCCCGAGTGAGGAACATGGATTACAGGGAGAAGCCACTGGCCTGAGCATTCGCCCTGTAGGTCCTGGCTGAAGGCTCTCTGCACCAGGCCCAACCTGGAATGAGCCTGCAGCCTGGCCTCAAGTTCCAGGCTTGCCCATTGCCCTGCTAGGTCGCGGCCCATCCCAGGCTGGGCCAGGCCTCCCTAGGGTCTGTGCTGGCCTAGGCCACTGCCAGGCAACAGGACCTCCATGGAGCACAGTTCATACGAGAAGGCAACAGGGTGTTGCCTGTGTGTCTCTTGCACTCCTGGGAAGCTGCAGGTCCAGAGGCTATGTATGCAGGTTGCCGTTGGAGCCTGGGGTCAAAACAGTCATGACCCCACTTTCAAGTGGGACTCCTGCTGCCTCTTATCTGCCTGACACATCCCCTTGCTGCCTGCGCTGTCTTCACTGCTGGCAGGCCTCTGTGTGCACAGCCCAGTCTAGGCCAAGGAAACAAGGTGCTTGGCTCCCCTTGCTAGGAGCTCCTCCTACAGCACTCTGGACCAGGGGACACATGCCCCTGGACCAGCAGCCTGCAAGGAAGCTGCAGCGTCGCCATCCAGAAAGGCCTGCTGCACGAGGCAGGAAGCCTTCTGCTAAGGACAACTTTCCCCCTCCAAAGCCTTGGAGGAGTTCATGGATGCTCGGGCCTGCAGTGTTCTCCATCAGAGAGCACTGGGTGCCCAATGGCTCCCCTGCGGCTTCCAAGCACCCTCCAGCCCAGATGCCCTTGGTGCCCACTCTGTTGCCAGAGGGAAGTCCTCAGTAGCACTCCCTAGCTTGTGCACCCAGAGTGCCTAATGTTTGGAAACTTCCTCCGGAACTCAGTGGGAATGAGGCTTCTCCTTCCACGCTTGTCAGCCAGCAGATGGAGCCACCGCCCCACCAAAACATCTCTCTGCATTGCCTTCAGCCATGGATCGCCTAGCTGTCCTCTCTCTGCCTCAAGCAGCAGCTCGAGTGCGCATGCAGCCTACAGAAAGGAGAGTGCCTTTTCTGGAGCACTGCTATGCTGTGGCAGCTCCCTGAAGGCCTCCTCGGGCCTCCTCTCCCCTAACACAGTTGTGCCATTCCAACCACCTGGGCCGCAAAGGTCACCCTAAGCAGGGCTCAGGGTTCGGCCTGTGTGTGTTTTCGTGGCTGGGACAGGGCAGATCCAGAAGCTGGGGGCCCACTTGTGAATAGGGCCTGATGGGCATCGCCAGCATTCCCTGGTGGGGAAGCAGGACATCTGCGACCTCCAAGCTGCATGCAAATCCCCTCCCTGGCTGCCCCTCTTGCTTCTTCTCTGCTGCCAAGCCTCTCTCACCACACGTGCGTCTCACCAAAAGGAGCAGGCTGCTTGCCACTCTTTGCAAGGTGCTCACCCCACAAGCCTCATTTACTCAAAGAGGAGTGCAAATTGACCCATAACCTCCAGAGGAGCTGCAGTCTCTGCAGCCACAAAGGCCTGCAGCCGAGTCCATGACAGCCTGCTGCGTTGAGGGCTTCAAAGGGACAGTGCCCTGCATTCCTGTAAGGGAGCTTTTTGACACCACTTTCCGTGGGGAAACACTGTGTGTGCCAATGACTCCTGTGTGCAGAAAATCTCTCCCCAGCACCAGAGGTGCAGGGAATCCTCTTAGTATGCAGAGCAATGTTCAAGGCAGGCCTCCAATGTTGGGAGAGCCTCCACTTCCCAACTGTCCAAATGCCTCAGAAACACACTTCTAGGGAGTGTGGGTCTGACAAGCAGAGCAGCCCGAGTGAGGAACATGGATTACAGGGAGAAGCCACTGGCCTGAGCATTCGCCCTGTAGGTCCTGGCTCAAGGCTCTCTGCACCAGGCCCAACCTGGAATGAGCCTGCAGCCTGGCCTCAAGTTCCAGGCTTGCCCGTTGCCCTGCTAGGTCGCGGCCCATCCCAGGCTGGGCCAGGCCTCCCTAGGGTCTGTGCTGGCCTAGGCCACTGCCAGGCAACAGGACCTCCATGGAGCACAGTTCATACGAGAAGGCAACAGGGTGTTGCCTGTGTGTCTCTTGCACTCCTGGGAAGCTGCAGGTCCAGAGGCTATGTATGCAGGTTGCCGTTGGAGCCTGGGGTCAAAACAGTCATGACCCCACTTTCAAGTGGGACTCCTGCTGCCTCTTATCTGCCTGACACATCCCCTTGCTGCCTGCGCTGTCTTCACTGCTGGCAGGCCTCTGTGTGCACAGCCCAGTCTAGGCCAAGGAAACAAGGTGCTTGGCTCCCCTTGCTAGGAGCTCCTCCTACAGCACTCTGGACCAGGGGACACATGCCCCTGGACCAGCAGCCTGCAAGGAAGCTGCAGCTTCGCCATCCAGAAAGGCCTGCTGCACGAGGCAGGAAGCCTTCTGCTAAGGACAACTTTCCCCCTCCAAAGCCTTGGAGGAGTTCATGGATGCTCGGGCCTGCAGTGTTCTCCATCAGAGAGCACTGGGTGCCCAATGGCTCCCCTGCAGCTTCCAAGCACCCTCCAGCCCAGATGCCCTTGGTGCCCACTCTGTTGCCAGAGGGAAGTCCTCAGTAGCACTCCCTAGCTTGTGCACCCAGAGTGCCTAATGTTTGGAAACTTCCTCCGGAACTCAGTGGGAATGAGGCTTCTCCTTCCACGCTTGTCAGCCAGCAGATGGAGCCACCGCCCCACCAAAACATCTCTCTGCATTGCCTTCAGCCATGGATCGCCTAGCTGTCCTCTCTCTGCCTCAAGCAGCAGCTCGAGTGCGCATGCAGCCTACAGAAAGGAGAGTGCCTTTTCTGGAGCACTGCTATGCTGTGGCAGCTCCCTGAAGGCCTCCTCGGGCCTCCTCTCCCCTAACACAGTGGTGCCATTCCAACCACCTGGGCCGCAAAGGTCACCCTAAGCAGGGCTCAGGGTTCGGCCTGTGTGTGTTTTCGTGGCTGGGACAGGGCAGATCCAGAAGCTGGGGGCCCACTTGTGAATAGGGCCTGATGGGCATCGCCAGCATTCCCTGGTGGGGAAGCAGGACATCTGGGACCTCCAAGCTGCATGCAAATCCCCTCCCTGGCTGCCCCTCTTGCTTCTTCTCTGCTGCCAAGCCTCTCTCACCACACGTGCGTCTCACCAAAAGGAGCAGGCTGCTTGCCACTCTTTGCAAGGTGCTCACCCCACAAGCCTCATTTACTCAAAGAGGAGTGCAAATTGACCCATAACCTCCAGAGGAGCTGCAGTCTCTGCAGCCACAAAGGCCTGCAGCCGAGTCCATGACAGCCTGCTGCGTTGAGGGCTTCAAAGGGACAGTGCCCTGCATTCCTGTAAGGGAGCTTTTTGACACCACTTTCCGTGGGGAAACACTGTGTGTGCCAATGACTCCTGTGTGCAGAAAATCTCTCCCCAGCACCAGAGGTGCAGGGAATCCTCTTAGTATGCAGAGCAATGTTCAAGGCAGGCCTCCAATGTTGGGAGAGCCTCCACTTCCCAACTGTCCAAATGCCTCAGAAACACACTTCTAGGGAGTGTGGGTCTGACAAGCAGAGCAGCCCGAGTGAGGAACATGGATTACAGGGAGAAGCCACTGGCCTGAGCATTCGCCCTGTAGGTCCTGGCTGAAGGCTCTCTGCACCAGGCCCAACCTGGAATGAGCCTGCAGCCTGGCCTCAAGTTCCAGGCTTGCCCGTTGCCCTGCTAGGTCGCGGCCCATCCCAGGCTGGGCCAGGCCTCCCTAGGGTCTGTGCTGGCCTAGGCCACTGCCAGGCAACAGGACCTCCATGGAGCACAGTTCATACGAGAAGGCAACAGGGTGTTGCCTGTGTGTCTCTTGCACTCCTGGGAAGCTGCAGGTCCAGAGGCTATGTATGCAGGTTGCCGTTGGAGCCTGGGGTCAAAACAGTCATGACCCCACTTTCAAGTGGGACTCCTGCTGCCTCTTATCTGCCTGACACATCCCCTTGCTGCCTGCGCTGTCTTCACTGCTGGCAGGCCTCTGTGTGCACAGCCCAGTCTAGGCCAAGGAAACAAGGTGCTTGGCTCCCCTTGCTAGGAGCTCCTCCTACAGCACTCTGGACCAGGGGACACATGCCCCTGGACCAGCAGCCTGCAAGGAAGCTGCAGCTTCGCCATCCAGAAAGGCCTGCTGCACGAGGCAGGAAGCCTTCTGCTAAGGACAACTTTCCCCCTCCAAAGCCTTGGAGGAGTTCATGGATGCTCGGGCCTGCAGTGTTCTCCATCAGAGAGCACTGGGTGCCCAATGGCTCCCCTGCAGCTTCCAAGCACCCTCCAGCCCAGATGCCCTTGGTGCCCACTCTGTTGCCAGAGGGAAGTCCTCAGTAGCACTCCCTAGCTTGTGCACCCAGAGTGCCTAATGTTTGGAAACTTCCTCCGGAACTCAGTGGGAATGAGGCTTCTCCTTCCACGCTTGTCAGCCAGCAGATGGAGCCACCGCCCCACCAAAACATCTCTCTGCATTGCCTTCAGCCATGGATCGCCTAGCTGTCCTCTCTCTGCCTCAAGCAGCAGCTCGAGTGCGCATGCAGCCTACAGAAAGGAGAGTGCCTTTTCTGGAGCACTGCTATGCTGTGGCAGCTCCCTGAAGGCCTCCTCGGGCCTCCTCTCCCCTAACACAGTGGTGCCATTCCAACCACCTGGGCCGCAAAGGTCACCCTAAGCAGGGCTCAGGGTTCGGCCTGTGTGTGTTTTCGTGGCTGGGACAGGGCAGATCCAGAAGCTGGGGGCCCACTTGTGAATAGGGCCTGATGGGCATCGCCAGCATTCCCTGGTGGGGAAGCAGGACATCTGGGACCTCCAAGCTGCATGCAAATCCCCTCCCTGGCTGCCCCTCTTGCTTCTTCTCTGCTGCCAAGCCTCTCTCACCACACGTGCGTCTCACCAAAAGGAGCAGGCTGCTTGCCACTCTTTGCAAGGTGCTCATCCCACAAGCCTCATTTACTCAAAGAGGAGTGCAAATTGACCCATAACCTCCAGAGGAGCTGCAGTCTCTGCAGCCACAAAGGCCTGCAGCCGAGTCCATGACAGCCTGCTGCGTTGAGGGCTTCAAAGGGACAGTGCCCTGCATTCCTGTAAGGGAGCTTTTTGACACCACTTTCCGTGGGGAAACACTGTGTGTGCCAATGACTCCTGTGTGCAGAAAATCTCTCCCCAGCACCAGAGGTGCAGGGAATCCTCTTAGTATGCAGAGCAATGTTCAAGGCAGGCCTCCAATGTTGGGAGAGCCTCCACTTCCCAACTGTCCAAATGCCTCAGAAACACACTTCTAGGGAGTGTGGGTCTGACAAGCAGAGCAGCCCGAGTGAGGAACATGGATTACAGGGAGAAGCCACTGGCCTGAGCATTCGCCCTGTAGGTCCTGGCTGAAGGCTCTCTGCACCAGGCCCAACCTGGAATGAGCCTGCAGCCTGGCCTCAAGTTCCAGGCTTGCCCATTGCCCTGCTAGGTCGCGGCCCATCCCAGGCTGGGCCAGGCCTCCCTAGGGTCTGTGCTGGCCTAGGCCACTGCCAGGCAACAGGACCTCCATGGAGCACAGTTCATACGAGAAGGCAACAGGGTGTTGCCTGTGTGTCTCTTGCACTCCTGGGAAGCTGCAGGTCCAGAGGCTATGTATGCAGGTTGCCGTTGGAGCCTGGGGTCAAAACAGTCATGACCCCACTTTCAAGTGGGACTCCTGCTGCCTCTTATCTGCCTGACACATCCCCTTGCTGCCTGCGCTGTCTTCACTGCTGGCAGGCCTCTGTGTGCACAGCCCAGTCTAGGCCAAGGAAACAAGGTGCTTGGCTCCCCTTGCTAGGAGCTCCTCCTACAGCACTCTGGACCAGGGGACACATGCCCCTGGACCAGCAGCCTGCAAGGAAGCTGCAGCTTCGCCATCCAGAAAGGCCTGCTGCACGAGGCAGGAAGCCTTCTGCTAAGGACAACTTTCCCCCTCCAAAGCCTTGGAGGAGTTCATGGATGCTCGGGCCTGCAGTGTTCTCCATCAGAGAGCACTGGGTGCCCAATGGCTCCCCTGCAGCTTCCAAGCACCCTCCAGCCCAGATGCCCTTGGTGCCCACTCTGTTGCCAGAGGGAAGTCCTCAGTAGCACTCCCTAGCTTGTGCACCCAGAGTGCCTAATGTTTGGAAACTTCCTCCGGAACTCAGTGGGAATGAGGCTTCTCCTTCCACGCTTGTCAGCCAGCAGATGGAGCCACCGCCCCACCAAAACATCTCTCTGCATTGCCTTCAGCCATGGATCGCCTAGCTGTCCTCTCTCTGCCTCAAGCAGCAGCTCGAGTGCGCATGCAGCCTACAGAAAGGAGAGTGCCTTTTCTGGAGCACTGCTATGCTGTGGCAGCTCCCTGAAGGCCTCCTCGGGCCTCCTCTCCCCTAACACAGTTGTGCCATTCCAACCACCTGGGCCGCAAAGGTCACCCTAAGCAGGGCTCAGGGTTCGGCCTGTGTGTGTTTTCGTGGCTGGGACAGGGCAGATCCAGAAGCTGGGGGCCCACTTGTGAATAGGGCCTGATGGGCATCGCCAGCATTCCCTGGTGGGGAAGCAGGACATCTGCGACCTCCAAGCTGCATGCAAATCCCCTCCCTGGCTGCCCCTCTTGCTTCTTCTCTGCTGCCAAGCCTCTCTCACCACACGTGCGTCTCACCAAAAGGAGCAGGCTGCTTGCCACTCTTTGCAAGGTGCTCACCCCACAAGCCTCATTTACTCAAAGAGGAGTGCAAATTGACCCATAACCTCCAGAGGAGCTGCAGTCTCTGCAGCCACAAAGGCCTGCAGCCGAGTCCATGACAGCCTGCTGCGTTGAGGGCTTCAAAGGGACAGTGCCCTGCATTCCTGTAAGGGAGCTTTTTGACACCACTTTCCGTGGGGAAACACTGTGTGTGCCAATGACTCCTGTGTGCAGAAAATCTCTCCCCAGCACCAGAGGTGCAGGGAATCCTCTTAGTATGCAGAGCAATGTTCAAGGCAGGCCTCCAATGTTGGGAGAGCCTCCACTTCCCAACTGTCCAAATGCCTCAGAAACACACTTCTAGGGAGTGTGGGTCTGACAAGCAGAGCAGCCCGAGTGAGGAACATGGATTACAGGGAGAAGCCACTGGCCTGAGCATTCGCCCTGTAGGTCCTGGCTCAAGGCTCTCTGCACCAGGCCCAACCTGGAATGAGCCTGCAGCCTGGCCTCAAGTTCCAGGCTTGCCCATTGCCCTGCTAGGTCGCGGCCCATCCCAGGCTGGGCCAGGCCTCCCTAGGGTCTGTGCTGGCCTAGGCCACTGCCAGGCAACAGGACCTCCATGGAGCACAGTTCATACGAGAAGGCAACAGGGTGTTGCCTGTGTGTCTCTTGCACTCCTGGGAAGCTGCAGGTCCAGAGGCTATGTATGCAGGTTGCCGTTGGAGCCTGGGGTCAAAACAGTCATGACCCCACTTTCAAGTGGGACTCCTGCTGCCTCTTATCTGCCTGACACATCCCCTTGCTGCCTGCGCTGTCTTCACTGCTGGCAGGCCTCTGTGTGCACAGCCCAGTCTAGGCCAAGGAAACAAGGTGCTTGGCTCCCCTTGCTAGGAGCTCCTCCTACAGCACTCTGGACCAGGGGACACATGCCCCTGGACCAGCAGCCTGCAAGGAAGCTGCAGCGTCGCCATCCAGAAAGGCCTGCTGCACGAGGCAGGAAGCCTTCTGCTAAGGACAACTTTCCCCCTCCAAAGCCTTGGAGGAGTTCATGGATGCTCGGGCCTGCAGTGTTCTCCATCAGAGAGCACTGGGTGCCCAATGGCTCCCCTGCGGCTTCCAAGCACCCTCCAGCCCAGATGCCCTTGGTGCCCACTCTGTTGCCAGAGGGAAGTCCTCAGTAGCACTCCCTAGCTTGTGCACCCAGAGTGCCTAATGTTTGGAAACTTCCTCCGGAACTCAGTGGGAATGAGGCTTCTCCTTCCACGCTTGTCAGCCAGCAGATGGAGCCACCGCCCCACCAAAACATCTCTCTGCATTGCCTTCAGCCATGGATCGCCTAGCTGTCCTCTCTCTGCCTCAAGCAGCAGCTCGAGTGCGCATGCAGCCTACAGAAAGGAGAGTGCCTTTTCTGGAGCACTGCTATGCTGTGGCAGCTCCCTGAAGGCCTCCTCGGGCCTCCTCTCCCCTAACACAGTTGTGCCATTCCAACCACCTGGGCCGCAAAGGTCACCCTAAGCAGGGCTCAGGGTTCGGCCTGTGTGTGTTTTCGTGGCTGGGACAGGGCAGATCCAGAAGCTGGGGGCCCACTTGTGAATAGGGCCTGATGGGCATCGCCAGCATTCCTTGGTGGGGAAGCAGGACATCTGCGACCTCCAAGCTGCATGCAAATCCCCTCCCTGGCTGCCCCTCTTGCTTCTTCTCTGCTGCCAAGCCTCTCTCACCACACGTGCGTCTCACCAAAAGGAGCAGGCTGCTTGCCACTCTTTGCAAGGTGCTCACCCCGCAAGCCTCATTTACTCAAAGAGGAGTGCAAATTGACCCATAACCTCCAGAGGAGCTGCAGTCTCTGCAGCCACAAAGGCCTGCAGCCGAGTCCATGACAGCCTGCTGCGTTGAGGGCTTCAAAGGGACAGTGCCCTGCATTCCTGTAAGGGAGCTTTTTGACACCACTTTCCGTGGGGAAACACTGTGTGTGCCAATGACTCCTGTGTGCAGAAAATCTCTCCCCAGCACCAGAGGTGCAGGGAATCCTCTTAGTATGCAGAGCAATGTTCAAGGCAGGCCTCCAATGTTGGGAGAGCCTCCACTTCCCAACTGTCCAAATGCCTCAGAAACACACTTCTAGGGAGTGTGGGTCTGACAAGCAGAGCAGCCCGAGTGAGGAACATGGATTACAGGGAGAAGCCACTGGCCTGAGCATTCGCCCTGTAGGTCCTGGCTCAAGGCTCTCTGCACCAGGCCCAACCTGGAATGAGCCTGCAGCCTGGCCTCAAGTTCCAGGCTTGCCCATTGCCCTGCTAGGTCGCGGCCCATCCCAGGCTGGGCCAGGCCTCCCTAGGGTCTGTGCTGGCCTAGGCCACTGCCAGGCAACAGGACCTCCATGGAGCACAGTTCATACGAGAAGGCAACAGGGTGTTGCCTGTGTGTCTCTTGCACTCCTGGGAAGCTGCAGGTCCAGAGGCTATGTATGCAGGTTGCCGTTGGAGCCTGGGGTCAAAACAGTCATGACCCCACTTTCAAGTGGGACTCCTGCTGCCTCTTATCTGCCTGACACATCCCCTTGCTGCCTGCGCTGTCTTCACTGCTGGCAGGTCTCTGTGTGCACAGCCCAGTCTAGGCCAAGGAAACAAGGTGCTTGGCTCCCCTTGCTAGCAGCTCCTCCTACAGCACTCTGGACCAGGGGACACATGCCCCTGGATCAGCAGCCTGCAAGGAAGCTGCAGCTTCGCCATCCAGAAAGGCCTGCTGCACGAGGCAGGAAGCCTTCTGCTAAGGACAACTTTCCCCCTCCAAAGCCTTGGAGGAGTTCATGGATGCTCGGGCCTGCAGTGTTCTCCATCAGAGAGCACTGGGTGCCCAATGGCTCCCCTGCGGCTTCCAAGCACCCTCCAGCCCAGATGCCCTTGGTGCCCACTCTGTTGCCAGAGGGAAGTCCTCAGTAGCACTCCCTAGCTTGTGCACCCAGAGTGCCTAATGTTTGGAAACTTCCTCCGGAACTCAGTGGGAATGAGGCTTCTCCTTCCACGCTTGTCAGCCAGCAGATGGAGCCACCGCCCCACCAAAACATCTCTCTGCATTGCCTTCAGCCATGGATCGCCTAGCTGTCCTCTCTCTGCCTCAAGCAGCAGCTCGAGTGCGCATGCAGCCTACAGAAAGGAGAGTGCCTTTTCTGGAGCACTGCTATGCTGTGGCAGCTCCCTGAAGGCCTCCTCGGGCCTCCTCTCCCCTAACACAGTGGTGCCATTCCAACCACCTGGGCCGCAAAGGTCACCCTAAGCAGGGCTCAGGGTTCGGCCTGTGTGTGTTTTCGTGGCTGGGACAGGGCAGATCCAGAAGCTGGGGGCCCACTTGTGAATAGGGCCTGATGGGCATCGCCAGCATTCCCTGGTGGGGAAGCAGGACATCTGGGACCTCCAAGCTGCATGCAAATCCCCTCCCTGGCTGCCCCTCTTGCTTCTTCTCTGCTGCCAAGCCTCTCTCACCACACGTGCGTCTCACCAAAAGGAGCAGGCTGCTTGCCACTCTTTGCAAGGTGCTCATCCCACAAGCCTCATTTACTCAAAGAGGAGTGCAAATTGACCCATAACCTCCAGAGGAGCTGCAGTCTCTGCAGCCACAAAGGCCTGCAGCCGAGTCCATGACAGCCTGCTGCGTTGAGGGCTTCAAAGGGACAGTGCCCTGCATTCCTGTAAGGGAGCTTTTTGACACCACTTTCCGTGGGGAAACACTGTGTGTGCCAATGACTCCTGTGTGCAGAAAATCTCTCCCCAGCACCAGAGGTGCAGGGAATCCTCTTAGTATGCAGAGCAATGTTCAAGGCAGGCCTCCAATGTTGGGAGAGCCTCCACTTCCCAACTGTCCAAATGCCTCAGAAACACACTTCTAGGGAGTGTGGGTCTGACAAGCAGAGCAGCCCGAGTGAGGAACATGGATTACAGGGAGAAGCCACTGGCCTGAGCATTCGCCCTGTAGGTCCTGGCTCAAGGCTCTCTGCACCAGGCCCAACCTGGAATGAGCCTGCAGCCTGGCCTCAAGTTCCAGGCTTGCCCATTGCCCTGCTAGGTCGCGGCCCATCCCAGGCTGGGCCAGGCCTCCCTAGGGTCTGTGCTGGCCTAGGCCACTGCCAGGCAACAGGACCTCCATGGAGCACAGTTCATACGAGAAGGCAACAGGGTGTTGCCTGTGTGTCTCTTGCACTCCTGGGAAGCTGCAGGTCCAGAGGCTATGTATGCAGGTTGCCATTGGAGCCTGGGGTCAAAACAGTCATGACCCCACTTTCAAGTGGGACTCCTGCTGCCTCTTATCTGCCTGACACATCCCCTTGCTGCCTGCGCTGTCTTCACTGCTGGCAGGCCTCTGTGTGCACAGCCCAGTCTAGGCCAAGGAAACAAGGTGCTTGGCTCCCCTTGCTAGCAGCTCCTCCTACAGCACTCTGGACCAGGGGACACATGCCCCTGGACCAGCAGCCTGCAAGGAAGCTGCAGCGTCGCCATCCAGAAAGGCCTGCTGCACGAGGCAGGAAGCCTTCTGCTAAGGACAACTTTCCCCCTCCAAAGCCTTGGAGGAGTTCATGGATGCTCGGGCCTGCAGTGTTCTCCATCAGAGAGCACTGGGTGCCCAATGGCTCCCCTGCGGCTTCCAAGCACCCTCCAGCCCAGATGCCCTTGGTGCCCACTCTGTTGCCAGAGGGAAGTCCTCAGTAGCACTCCCTAGCTTGTGCACCCAGAGTGCCTAATGTTTGGAAACTTCCTCCGGAACTCAGTGGGAATGAGGCTTCTCCTTCCACGCTTGTCAGCCAGCAGATGGAGCCACCGCCCCACCAAAACATCTCTCTGCATTGCCTTCAGCCATGGATCGCCTAGCTGTCCTCTCTCTGCCTCAAGCAGCAGCTCGAGTGCGCATGCAGCCTACAGAAAGGAGAGTGCCTTTTCTGGAGCACTGCTATGCTGTGGCAGCTCCCTGAAGGCCTCCTCGGGCCTCCTCTCCCCTAACACAGTTGTGCCATTCCAACCACCTGGGCCGCAAAGGTCACCCTAAGCAGGGCTCAGGGTTCGGCCTGTGTGTGTTTTCGTGGCTGGGACAGGGCAGATCCAGAAGCTGGGGGCCCACTTATGAATAGGGCCTGATGGGCATCGCCAGCATTCCCTGGTGGGGAAGCAGGACATCTGGGACCTCCAAGCTGCATGCAAATCCCCTCCCTGGCTGCCCCTCTTGCTTCTTCTCTGCTGCCAAGCCTCTCTCACCACACGTGCGTCTCACCAAAAGGAGCAGGCTGCTTGCCACTCTTTGCAAGGTGCTCATCCCACAAGCCTCATTTACTCAAAGAGGAGTGCAAATTGACCCATAACCTCCAGAGGAGCTGCAGTCTCTGCAGCCACAAAGGCCTGCAGCCGAGTCCATGACAGCCTGCTGCGTTGAGGGCTTCAAAGGGACAGTGCCCTGCATTCCTGTAAGGGAGCTTTTTGACACCACTTTCCGTGGGGAAACACTGTGTGTGCCAATGACTCCTGTGTGCAGAAAATCTCTCCCCAGCACCAGAGGTGCAGGGAATCCTCTTAGTATGCAGAGCAATGTTCAAGGCAGGCCTCCAATGTTGGGAGAGCCTCCACTTCCCAACTGTCCAAATGCCTCAGAAACACACTTCTAGGGAGTGTGGGTCTGACAAGCAGAGCAGCCCGAGTGAGGAACATGGATTACAGGGAGAAGCCACTGGCCTGAGCATTCGCCCTGTAGGTCCTGGCTCAAGGCTCTCTGCACCAGGCCCAACCTGGAATGAGCCTGCAGCCTGGCCTCAAGTTCCAGGCTTGCCCATTGCCCTGCTAGGTCACGGCCCATCCCAGGCTGGGCCAGGCCTCCCTAGGGTCTGTGCTGGCCTAGGCCACTGCCAGGCAACAGGACCTCCATGGAGCACAGTTCATACGAGAAGGCAACAGGGTGTTGCCTGTGTGTCTCTTGCACTCCTGGGAAGCTGCAGGTCCAGAGGCTATGTATGCAGGTTGCCGTTGGAGCCTGGGGTCAAAACAGTCATGACCCCACTTTCAAGTGGGACTCCTGCTGCCTCTTATCTGCCTGACACATCCCCTTGCTGCCTGCGCTGTCTTCACTGCTGGCAGGCCTCTGTGTGCACAGCCCAGTCTAGGCCAAGGAAACAAGGTGCTTGGCTCCCCTTGCTAGCAGCTCCTCCTACAGCACTCTGGACCAGGGGACACATGCCCCTGGACCAGCAGCCTGCAAGGAAGCTGCAGCGTCGCCATCCAGAAAGGCCTGCTGCACGAGGCAGGAAGCCTTCTGCTAAGGACAACTTTCCCCCTCCAAAGCCTTGGAGGAGTTCATGGATGCTCGGGCCTGCAGTGTTCTCCATCAGAGAGCACTGGGTGCCCAATGGCTCCCCTGCGGCTTCCAAGCACCCTCCAGCCCAGATGCCCTTGGTGCCCACTCTGTTGCCAGAGGGAAGTCCTCAGTAGCACTCCCTAGCTTGTGCACCCAGAGTGCCTAATGTTTGGAAACTTCCTCCGGAACTCAGTGGGAATGAGGCTTCTCCTTCCACGCTTGTCAGCCAGCAGATGGAGCCACCGCCCCACCAAAACATCTCTCTGCATTGCCTTCAGCCATGGATCGCCTAGCTGTCCTCTCTCTGCCTCAAGCAGCAGCTCGAGTGCGCATGCAGCCTACAGAAAGGAGAGTGCCTTTTCTGGAGCACTGCTATGCTGTGGCAGCTCCCTGAAGGCCTCCTCGGGCCTCCTCTCCCCTAACACAGTTGTGCCATTCCAACCACCTGGGCCGCAAAGGTCACCCTAAGCAGGGCTCAGGGTTCGGCCTGTGTGTGTTTTCGTGGCTGGGACAGGGCAGATCCAGAAGCTGGGGGCCCACTTGTGAATAGGGCCTGATGGGCATCGCCAGCATTCCCTGGTGGGGAAGCAGGACATCTGGGACCTCCAAGCTGCATGCAAATCCCCTCCCTGGCTGCCCCTCTTGCTTCTTCTCTGCTGCCAAGCCTCTCTCACCACACGTGCGTCTCACCAAAAGGAGCAGGCTGCTTGCCACTCTTTGCAAGGTGCTCATCCCACAAGCCTCATTTACTCAAAGAGGAGTGCAAATTGACCCATAACCTCCAGAGGAGCTGCAGTCTCTGCAGCCACAAAGGCCTGCAGCCGAGTCCATGACAGCCTGCTGCGTTGAGGGCTTCAAAGGGACAGTGCCCTGCATTCCTGTAAGGGAGCTTTTTGACACCACTTTCCGTGGGGAAACACTGTGTGTGCCAATGACTCCTGTGTGCAGAAAATCTCTCCCCAGCACCAGAGGTGCAGGGAATCCTCTTAGTATGCAGAGCAATGTTCAAGGCAGGCCTCCAATGTTGGGAGAGCCTCCACTTCCCAACTGTCCAAATGCCTCAGAAACACACTTCTAGGGAGTGTGGGTCTGACAAGCAGAGCAGCCCGAGTGAGGAACATGGATTACAGGGAGAAGCCACTGGCCTGAGCATTCGCCCTGTAGGTCCTGGCTCAAGGCTCTCTGCACCAGGCCCAACCTGGAATGAGCCTGCAGCCTGGCCTCAAGTTCCAGGCTTGCCCATTGCCCTGCTAGGTCGCGGCCCATCCCAGGCTGGGCCAGGCCTCCCTAGGGTCTGTGCTGGCCTAGGCCACTGCCAGGCAACAGGACCTCCATGGAGCACAGTTCATACGAGAAGGCAACAGGGTGTTGCCTGTGTGTCTCTTGCACTCCTGGGAAGCTGCAGGTCCAGAGGCTATGTATGCAGGTTGCCGTTGGAGCCTGGGGTCAAAACAGTCATGACCCCACTTTCAAGTGGGACTCCTGCTGCCTCTTATCTGCCTGACACATCCCCTTGCTGCCTGCGCTGTCTTCACTGCTGGCAGGCCTCTGTGTGCACAGCCCAGTCTAGGCCAAGGAAACAAGGTGCTTGGCTCCCCTTGCTAGGAGCTCCTCCTACAGCACTCTGGACCAGGGGACACATGCCCCTGGACCAGCAGCCTGCAAGGAAGCTGCAGCGTCGCCATCCAGAAAGGCCTGCTGCACGAGGCAGGAAGCCTTCTGCTAAGGACAACTTTCCCCCTCCAAAGCCTTGGAGGAGTTCATGGATGCTCGGGCCTGCAGTGTTCTCCATCAGAGAGCACTGGGTGCCCAATGGCTCCCCTGCGGCTTCCAAGCACCCTCCAGCCCAGATGCCCTTGGTGCCCACTCTGTTGCCAGAGGGAAGTCCTCAGTAGCACTCCCTAGCTTGTGCACCCAGAGTGCCTAATGTTTGGAAACTTCCTCCGGAACTCAGTGGGAATGAGGCTTCTCCTTCCACGCTTGTCAGCCAGCAGATGGAGCCACCGCCCCACCAAAACATCTCTCTGCATTGCCTTCAGCCATGGATCGCCTAGCTGTCCTCTCTCTGCCTCAAGCAGCAGCTCGAGTGCGCATGCAGCCTACAGAAAGGAGAGTGCCTTTTCTGGAGCACTGCTATGCTGTGGCAGCTCCCTGAAGGCCTCCTCGGGCCTCCTCTCCCCTAACACAGTTGTGCCATTCCAACCACCTGGGCCGCAAAGGTCACCCTAAGCAGGGCTCAGGGTTCGGCCTGTGTGTGTTTTCGTGGCTGGGACAGGGCAGATCCAGAAGCTGGGGGCCCACTTGTGAATAGGGCCTGATGGGCATCGCCAGCATTCCCTGGTGGGGAAGCAGGACATCTGCGACCTCCAAGCTGCATGCAAATCCCCTCCCTGGCTGCCCCTCTTGCTTCTTCTCTGCTGCCAAGCCTCTCTCACCACACGTGCGTCTCACCAAAAGGAGCAGGCTGCTTGCCACTCTTTGCAAGGTGCTCATCCCACAAGCCTCATTTACTCAAAGAGGAGTGCAAATTGACCCATAACCTCCAGAGGAGCTGCAGTCTCTGCAGCCACAAAGGCCTGCAGCTGAGTCCATGACAGCCTGCTGCGTTGAGGGCTTCAAAGGGACAGTGCCCTGCATTCCTGTAAGGGAGCTTTTTGACACCACTTTCCGTGGGGAAACACTGTGTGTGCCAATGACTCCTGTGTGCAGAAAATCTCTCCCCAGCACCAGAGGTGCAGGGAATCCTCTTAGTATGCAGAGCAATGTTCAAGGCAGGCCTCCAATGTTGGGAGAGCCTCCACTTCCCAACTGTCCAAATGCCTCAGAAACACACTTCTAGGGAGTGTGGGTCTGACAAGCAGAGCAGCCCGAGTGAGGAACATGGATTACAGGGAGAAGCCACTGGCCTGAGCATTCGCCCTGTAGGTCCTGGCTCAAGGCTCTCTGCACCAGGCCCAACCTGGAATGAGCCTGCAGCCTGGCCTCAAGTTCCAGGCTTGCCCGTTGCCCTGCTAGGTCGCGGCCCATCCCAGGCTGGGCCAGGCCTCCCTAGGGTCTGTGCTGGCCTAGGCCACTGCCAGGCAACAGGACCTCCATGGAGCACAGTTCATACGAGAAGGCAACAGGGTGTTGCCTGTGTGTCTCTTGCACTCCTGGGAAGCTGCAGGCCCAGAGGCTATGTATGCAGGTTGCCGTTGGAGCCTGGGGTCAAAACAGTCATGACCCCACTTTCAAGTGGGACTCCTGCTGCCTCTTATCTGCCTGACACATCCCCTTGCTGCCTGCGCTGTCTTCACTGCTGGCAGGCCTCTGTGTGCACAGCCCAGTCTAGGCCAAGGAAACAAGGTGCTTGGCTCCCCTTGCTAGGAGCTCCTCCTACAGCACTCTGGACCAGGGGACACATGCCCCTGGACCAGCAGCCTGCAAGGAAGCTGCAGCGTCGCCATCCAGAAAGGCCTGCTGCACGAGGCAGGAAGCCTTCTGCTAAGGACAACTTTCCCCCTCCAAAGCCTTGGAGGAGTTCATGGATGCTTGGGCCTGCAGTGTTCTCCATCAGAGAGCACTGGGTGCCCAATGGCTCCCCTGCAGCTTCCAAGCACCCTCCAGCCCAGATGCCCTTGGTGCCCACTCTGTTGCCAGAGGGAAGTCCTCAGTAGCACTCCCTAGCTTGTGCACCCAGAGTGCCTAATGTTTGGAAACTTCCTCCGGAACTCAGTGGGAATGAGGCTTCTCCTTCCACGCTTGTCAGCCAGCAGATGGAGCCACCGCCCCACCAAAACATCTCTCTGCATTGCCTTCAGCCATGGATCGCCTAGCTGTCCTCTCTCTGCCTCAAGCAGCAGCTCGAGTGCGCATGCAGCCTACAGAAAGGAGAGTGCCTTTTCTGGAGCACTGCTATGCTGTGGCAGCTCCCTGAAGGCCTCCTCGGGCCTCCTCTCCCCTAACACAGTTGTGCCATTCCAACCACCTGGGCCGCAAAGGTCACCCTAAGCAGGGCTCAGGGTTCGGCCTGTGTGTGTTTTCGTGGCTGGGACAGGGCAGATCCAGAAGCTGGGGGCCCACTTGTGAATAGGGCCTGATGGGCATCGCCAGCATTCCCTGGTGGGGAAGCAGGACATCTGCGACCTCCAAGCTGCATGCAAATCCCCTCCCTGGCTGCCCCTCTTGCTTCTTCTCTGCTGCCAAGCCTCTCTCACCACACGTGCGTCTCACCAAAAGGAGCAGGCTGCTTGCCACTCTTTGCAAGGTGCTCACCCCACAAGCCTCATTTACTCAAAGAGGAGTGCAAATTGACCCATAACCTCCAGAGGAGCTGCAGTCTCTGCAGCCACAAAGGCCTGCAGCCGAGTCCATGACAGCCTGCTGCGTTGAGGGCTTCAAAGGGACAGTGCCCTGCATTCCTGTAAGGGAGCTTTTTGACACCACTTTCCGTGGGGAAACACTGTGTGTGCCAATGACTCCTGTGTGCAGAAAATCTCTCCCCAGCACCAGAGGTGCAGGGAATCCTCTTAGTATGCAGAGCAATGTTCAAGGCAGGCCTCCAATGTTGGGAGAGCCTCCACTTCCCAACTGTCCAAATGCCTCAGAAACACACTTCTAGGGAGTGTGGGTCTGACAAGCAGAGCAGCCCGAGTGAGGAACATGGATTACAGGGAGAAGCCACTGGCCTGAGCATTCGCCCTGTAGGTCCTGGCTCAAGGCTCTCTGCACCAGGCCCAACCTGGAATGAGCCTGCAGCCTGGCCTCAAGTTCCAGGCTTGCCCATTGCCCTGCTAGGTCGCGGCCCATCCCAGGCTGGGCCAGGCCTCCCTAGGGTCTGTGCTGGCCTAGGCCACTGCCAGGCAACAGGACCTCCATGGAGCACAGTTCATACGAGAAGGCAACAGGGTGTTGCCTGTGTGTCTCTTGCACTCCTGGGAAGCTGCAGGTCCAGAGGCTATGTATGCAGGTTGCCGTTGGAGCCTGGGGTCAAAACAGTCATGACCCCACTTTCAAGTGGGACTCCTGCTGCCTCTTATCTGCCTGACACATCCCCTTGCTGCCTGCGCTGTCTTCACTGCTGGCAGGCCTCTGTGTGCACAGCCCAGTCTAGGCCAAGGAAACAAGGTGCTTGGCTCCCCTTGCTAGGAGCTCCTCCTACAGCACTCTGGACCAGGGGACACATGCCCCTGGACCAGCAGCCTGCAAGGAAGCTGCAGCGTCGCCATCCAGAAAGGCCTGCTGCACAAGGCAGGAAGCCTTCTGCTAAGGACAACTTTCCCCCTCCAAAGCCTTGGAGGAGTTCATGGATGCTCGGGCCTGCAGTGTTCTCCATCAGAGAGCACTGGGTGCCCAATGGCTCCCCTGCGGCTTCCAAGCACCCTCCAGCCCAGATGCCCTTGGTGCCCACTCTGTTGCCAGAGGGAAGTCCTCAGTAGCACTCCCTAGCTTGTGCACCCAGAGTGCCTAATGTTTGGAAACTTCCTCCGGAACTCAGTGGGAATGAGGCTTCTCCTTCCACGCTTGTCAGCCAGCAGATGGAGCCACCGCCCCACCAAAACATCTCTCTGCATTGCCTTCAGCCATGGATCGCCTAGCTGTCCTCTCTCTGCCTCAAGCAGCAGCTCGAGTGCGCATGCAGCCTACAGAAAGGAGAGTGCCTTTTCTGGAGCACTGCTATGCTGTGGCAGCTCCCTGAAGGCCTCCTCGGGCCTCCTCTCCCCTAACACAGTGGTGCCATTCCAACCACCTGGGCCGCAAAGGTCACCCTAAGCAGGGCTCAGGGTTCGGCCTGTGTGTGTTTTCGTGGCTGGGACAGGGCAGATCCCGAAGCTGGGGGCCCACTTGTGAATAGGGCCTGATGGGCATCGCCAGCATTCCCTGGTGGGGAAGCAGGACATCTGGGACCTCCAAGCTGCATGCAAATCCCCTCCCTGGCTGCCCCTCTTGCTTCTTCTCTGCTGCCAAGCCTCTCTCACCACACGTGCGTCTCACCAAAAGGAGCAGGCTGCTTGCCACTCTTTGCAAGGTGCTCACCCCACAAGCCTCATTTACTCAAAGAGGAGTGCAAATTGACCCATAACCTCCAGAGGAGCTGCAGTCTCTGCAGCCACAAAGGCCTGCAGCCGAGTCCATGACAGCCTGCTGCGTTGAGGGCTTCAAAGGGCCAGTGCCCTGCATTCCTGTAAGGGAGCTTTTTGACACCACTTTCCGTGGGGAAACACTGTGTGTGCCAATGACTCCTGTGTGCAGAAAATCTCTCCCCAGCACCAGAGGTGCAGGGAATCCTCTTAGTATGCAGAGCAATGTTCAAGGCAGGCCTCCAATGTTGGGAGAGCCTCCACTTCCCAACTGTCCAAATGCCTCAGAAACACACTTCTAGGGAGTGTGGGTCTGACAAGCATCAGCCCGAGTGAGGAACATGGATTACAGGGAGAGAGCCACTGGCCTGAGCATTCGCCCTGTAGGTCCTGGCTCAAGGCTCTCTGCACAGGCCCAACCTGAATGAGCCTGCAGCCTGGCCTCAAGTTCCAGGCTTGCCCATTGCCCTGCTAGGTCGCGGGCCCATCCCAGGCTGGGCCAGGCCTCCCTAGGGTCTGTGCTGGCCTAGGCCACTGCCAGGCAACAGGAACCTCCATGGAGCACAGTTCATACGAGAAGGCAACAGGGTGTTGCCTGTGTGTCCTCTTGCACTCCTGGGAAGCTTGCAGGTCCAGAGGCTATGTATGCAGGTTGCCGTTGGAGCCTGGGGTCAAAACAGTCATGACCCCACTTTCAAGTGGGACTCCTGCTGCCTCTTATCTGCCTGACACATCCCCTTGCTGCCTGCGCTGTCTTCACTGCTGGCAGGCCTCTGTGTGCACAGCCCAGTCTAGGCCAAGGAAACAAGGTGCTTGGCTCCCCTTGCTAGGAGCTCCTCCTACAGCACTCTGGACCAGGGGACACATGCCCCTGGACCAGCAGCCTGCAAGGAAGCTGCAGCGTCGCCATCCAGAAAGGCCTGCTGCACGAGGCAGGAAGCCTTCTGCTAAGGACAACTTTCCCCCTCCAAAGCCTTGGAGGAGTTCATGGATGCTCGGGCCTGCAGTGTTCTCCATCAGAGAGCACTGGGTGGCCCAATGGCTCCCCTGCGGCTTCCAAGCACCCTCCAGCCCAGATGCCCTTGGTGCCCACTCTGTTGCCAGAGGGAAGTCCTCAGTAGCACTCCCTAGCTTGTGCACCCAGAGTGCCTAATGTTTGGAAACTTCCTCCGGAACTCAGTGGGAATGAGGCTTCTCTTTCCACGCTTGTCAGCCAGCAGATGGAGCCACCGCCCCACCAAAACATCTCTCTGCATTGCCTTCAGCCATGGATCACCTAGCTGTCCTCTCTCTGCCTCAAGCAGCAGCTCGAGTGCGCATGCAGCCTACAGAAAGGAGAGTGCCTTTCTGGAGCACTGCTATGCTGTGGCAGCTCCTGAAGGCCTCCTCAGGCCTCCTCTCCCCTAACACAGTTGTGCCATTCCAACCACCTGGGCCGCAAAGGTCACCCTAAGCAGGGCTCAGGGTTCGGCCTGTGTGTGTTTTCGTGGCTGGGACAGGGCAGATCCAGAAGCTGGGGGCCCACTTGTGAATAGGGCCTGATGGGCATCGCCAGCATTCCCTGGTGGGGAAGCAGGACATCTGCGACCTCCAAGCTGCATGCAAATCCCCTCCCTGGCTGCCCCTCTTGCTTCTTCTCTGCTGCCAAGCCTTCTCACCACACGTTGCGTCTCACCAAAAGGAGCAGGCTGCTTGCCACTCTTTGCAAGGTGCTCATCCCACAAGCCTCATTTACTCAAAGAGGAGTGCAAATTGACCCATAACCTCCAGAGGAGCTGCAGTCTCTGCAGCCACAAAGGCCTGCAAGCCGAGGTCCATGACAGCCTGCTGCGTTGAGGGCTTCAAAGGGACAGTGCCCTGCATTCCTGTAAGGGAGCTTTTTGACACCACTTTCCGTGGGGAAACACTGTGTGTGCCAATGACTCCTGTGTGCAGAAAATCTCTCCCCAGCACCAGAGGTGCAGGGAATCCTCTTAGTATGCAGAGCAAGTTCAAGGCAGGCCTCCAATGTTGGGAGAGCCTCCACTCCCAACTGTCCAATGCCTCAGAAACACACTTCTAGGGAGTGTGGGTCTGACAAGCAGAGCAGCCCGAGTGAGGAACATGGATTACAGGGAGAAGCCACTGGCCTGAGCATTCGCCCTGTAGGTCCTGGCTCAAGGCTCTCTGCACCAGGCCCAACCTGGAATGAGCCTGCAGCCTGGCCTCAAGTTCCAGGCTTGCCCATTGCCCTGCTAGGTCGCGGCCCATCCCAGGCTGGGCCAGGCCTCCCTAGGGTCTGTGCTGGCCTAGGCCACTGCCAGGCAACAGGACCTCCATGGAGCACAGTTTCATACGAGAAGGCAACAGGGTGTTGCCTGTGTGTCTCTTGCACTCCTGGGAAGGCTGCAGGTCCAGAGGCTATGTATGCAGGTTGCCGTTGGAGCCTGGGGTCAAAACATTCATGACCCCACTTTCAAGTGGGACTCCTGCTGCCTCTTATCTGCCTGACACATCCCCTTGCTGCCTGCGCTGTCTTCACTGCTGGCAGGCCTCTGTGTGCACAGCCCAGTCTAGGCCAAGGAAACAAGGTGCTTGGCTCCCCTTGCTAGGAGCTCCTCCTACAGCACTCTGGACCAGGGGACACATGCCCCTGGACAGCAGCCTGCAAGGAAGCTGCAGCTTCGCCATCCAGAAAGGCCTGCTGCACGAGGCAGGAAGCCTTCTGCTAAGGACAACTTTCCCCCTCCAAAGCCTTGGAGGAGTTCATGGATGCTCGGGCCTGCAGTGTTCTCCATCAGAGAGCACTGGGTGCCCAATGGCTCCCCTGCGGCTTCCAAGCACCCTCCAGCCCAGATGCCCTTGGTGCCCACTCTGTTGCCAGAGGGAAGTCCTCAGTAGCACTCCCTAGCTTGTGCACCAGAGTGCCTAATGTTTGGAAACTTCCTCCGGAACTCAGTGGGAATGAGGCTTCTCCTTCCACGCTTGTCAGCCAGCAGATGGAGCCACTGCCCCACAAAACATCTCTCTGCATTACCTTCAGCCATGGATCGCCTAGCTGTCCTCTCTCTGCCTCAGGCAGCAGCTCGAGTGCGCATGCAGCCTACAGAAAGGAGAGTGCCTTTTCTGGAGCACTGCTATGCTGTGGCAGCTCCCTGAAGGCCTCCTCGGGCCTCCTCTCCCCTAACACAGTTGTGCCATTCAACCACCTGGGCCGCAAAGGTCCACCCTAAGCAGGGCTCAGGGTTCGGCCTGTGTGTGTTTTCGTGGCTGGGACAGGGCAGATCCAGAAGCTGGGGCCCACTTGTGAATAGGGCCTGATGGGCATCGCCAGCATTCCCTGGTGGGGAAGCAGGACATCTGCGACCTCCAAGCTGCATGCAAATCCCCTCCTGGCTGCCCCTCTTGCTTCTTCTCTGCTGCAAGCCTCTCTCACCACACGTGCGTCTCACCAAAAGGAGCAGGCTGCTTGCCACTCTTTGCAAGGTGCTCATCCCACAGCCTCATTTACTCAAGAGGAATGCAAATTGACCCATAACCTCCAGAGGAGCTGCAGTCTCTGCAGCCACAAAGGCCTGCAGCCGAGTCCATGACAGCCTGCTGCGTTGAGGGCTTCAAAGGGACAGTGCCCTACATTCCTGTAAGGGAGCTTTTTGACACCACTTTCCGTGGGGAAACACTGTGTGTGCCAATGGACTCCTGTGTGCAGAAAATCTCTCCCCAGCACCAGAGGTGCAGGGAATCCTCTTAGTATGCAGAGCAATGTTCAAGGCAGGCCTCCAATGTTGGGAGAGCCTCCACTCCCAACTGTCCAAATGCCTCAGAAACACACTTCTAGGGAGTGTGGGTCTGACAAGCAGAGCAGCCCGAGTGAGGAACATGGATTACAGGGAGAAGCCACTGGCCTGAGCATTCGCCCTGTAGGTCCTGGCTCAAGGCTCTCTGCACCAGGCCCAACCTGGAATGAGCCTGCAGCCTGGCCTCAAGTTCCAGGCTTGCCCATTGCCCTGCTAGGTCGCGGCCCATCCCAGGCTGGGCCAGGCCTCCCTAGGGTCTGTGCTGGCCTAGGCCACTGCCAGGCAACAGGACCTCCATGGAGCACAGTTCATACGAGAAGGCAACAGGGTGTTGCCTGTGTGTCTCTTGCACTCCTGGGAAGCTGCAGGTCCAGAGGCTATGTATGCAGGTTGCCGTTGGAGCCTGGGGGTCAAAACAGTCATGACCCCACTTTCAAGTGGGACTCCTGCTGCCTCTTATCTGCCTGACACATCCCCTTGCTGCCTGCGCTGTCTTCACTGCTGGCAGGCCTCTGTGTGCACAGCCCAGTCTAGGCCAAGGAAACAAGGTGCTTGGCTCCCCTTGCTAGGAGCTCCTCCTACAGCACTCTGGACCAGGGGACACATGCCCCTGGACCAGCAGCCTGCAAGGAAGCTGCAGCGTCGCCATCCAGAAAGGCCTGCTGCACGAGGCAGGAAGCCTTCTGCTAAGGACAACTTTCCCCCTCAAAGCCTTGGAGGAGTTCATGGATGCTCGGGCCTGCAGTGTTCTCCATCAGAGAGCACTGGGTGCCCAATGGCTCCCCTGCGGCTTCCAAGCACCCTCCAGCCCAGATGCCCTTGGTGCCCACTCTGTTGCCAGAGGGAAGTCCTCAGTAGCACTCCCTAGCTTGTGCACCCAGAGTGCCTAATGTTTGGAAACTTCCTCCGGAACTCAGTGGGAATGAGGCTTCTCTTTCCACGCTTGTCAGCCAGCAGATGGAGCCACCGCCCACCAAAACATCTCTCTGCATTGCCTTCAGCCATGGATCACCTAGCTGTCCTCTCTCTGCCTCAAGCAGCAGCTCGAGTGCGCATGCAGCCTACAGAAAGGAGAGTGCCTTTTCTGGAGCACTGCTATGCTGTGGCAGCTCCCTGAAGGCCTCCTCAGGCCTCCTCTCCCCTAACACAGTTGTGCCATTCCAACCACCTGGGCCGCAAAGGTCACCCTAAGCAGGGCTCAGGGTTCGGCCTGTGTGTGTTTTCGTGGCTGGGACAGGGCAGATCCAGAAGCTGGGGGCCCACTTGTGAATAGGGCCTGATGGGCATCGCCAGCATTCCCTGGTGGGGAAGCAGGACATCTGCGACCTCCAAGCTGCATGCAAATCCCCTCCCTGGCTGCCCCTCTTGCTTCTTCTCTGCTGCCAAGCCTCTCTCACCACACGTGCGTCTCACCAAAAGGAGCAGGCTGCTTGCCACTCTTTGCAAGGTGCTCATCCCACAAGCCTCATTTACTCAAAGAGGAGTGCAAATTGACCCATAACCTCCAGAGGAGCTGCAGTCTCTGCAGCCACAAAGGCCTGCAGCCGAGTCCATGACAGCCTGCTGCGTTGAGGGCTTCAAAGGGGACAGTGCCCTGCATTCCTGTAAGGGAGCTTTTTGACACCACTTTCCGTGGGAAACACTGTGTGTGCCAATGACTCCTGTGTGCAGAAAATCTCTCCCCAGCACCAGAGGTGCAGGGAATCCCTCTTAGTATGCAGAGCAATGTTCAAGGCAGGCCTCCAATGTTGGGAGAGCCTCCACTTCCAACTGTCCAAATGCCTCAGAAACACACTTCTAGGGAGTGTGGGTCTGACAAGCAGAGCAGCCCGAGTGAGGAACATGGATTACAGGGAGAAGCCACTGGCCTGAGCATTCGCCCTGTAGGTCCTGGCTCAAGGCTCTCTGCACCAGGCCCAACCTGGAATGAGCCTGCAGCCTGGCCTCAAGTTCCAGGCTTGCCCATTGCCCTGCTAGGTCGCGGCCCATCCCAGGCTGGGCCAGGCCTCCCTAGGGTCTGTGCTGGCCTAGGCCACTGCCAGGCAACAGGACCTCCATGGAGCACAGTTCATACGAGAAGGCAACAGGGTGTTGCCTGTGTGTCTCTTGCACTCCTGGGAAGCTGCAGGTCCAGAGGCTATGTATGCAGGTTTGCCGTTGGAGCCTGGGGTCAAAACAGTCATGACCCCACTTTCAAGTGGGACTCCTGCTGCCTCTTATCTGCCTGACACATCCCCTTGCTGCCTGCGCTGTCTTCACTGCTGGCAGGCCTCTGTGTGCACAGCCCAGTCTAGGCCAAGGAAACAAGGTGCTTGGCTCCCCTTGCTAGGAGCTCCTCCTACAGCACTCTGGACCAGGGGACACATGCCCCTGGACCAGCAGCCTGCAAGGAAGCTGCAGCGTCGCCATCCAGAAAGGCCTGCTGCACGAGGCAGGAAGCCTTCTGCTAAGGACAACTTTCCCCCTCCAAAGCCTTGGAGGAGTTCATGGATGCTCGGGCCTGCAGTGTTCTCCATCAGAGAGCACTGGGTGCCCAATGGCTCCCCTGCGGCTTCCAAGCACCCTCCAGCCCAGATGCCCTTGGTGCCCACTCTGTTGCCAGAGGGAAGTCCTCAGTAGCACTCCCTAGCTTGTGCACCCCAGAGTGCCTAATGTTTGGAAACTTCCTCCGGAACTCAGTGGAATGAGGCTTCTCTTTCCACGCTTGTCAGCCAGCAGATGGAGCCACCGCCCCACCAAAACATCTCTCTGCATTGCCTTCAGCCATGGATCACCTAGCTGTCCTCTCTCTGCCTCAAGCAGCAGCTCGAGTGCGCATGCAGCCTACAGAAAGGAGAGTGCCTTTTCTGGAGCACTGCTATGCTGTGGCAGCTCCCTGAAGGCCTCCTCGGGCCTCCTCTCCCCTAACACAGTTGTGCCATTCCAACCACCTGGGCCGCAAAGGTCACCCTAAGCAGGGCTCAGGGTTCGGCCTGTGTGTGTTTTCGTGGCTGGGACAGGGCAGATCCAGAAGCTGGGGGCCCACTTGTGAATAGGGCCTGATGGGCATCGCCAGCATTCCCTGGTGGGAAGCAGGACATCTGCGACCTCCAAGCTGCATGCAAATCCCCTCCCTGGCTGCCCCTCTTGCTTCTTCTCTGCTGCCAAGCCTCTCTCACCACACGTGCGTCTCACCAAAAGGAGCAGGCTGCTTGCCACTCTTTGCAAGGTGCTCATCCCACAAGCCTCATTTACTCAAAGAGGAGTGCAAATTGACCCATAACCTCCAGAGGAGCTGCAGTCTCTGCAGCCACAAAGGCCTGCAGCCGAGTCCATGACAGCCTGCTGCGTTGAGGGCTTCAAAGGGACAGTGCCCTGCATTCCTGTAAGGGAGCTTTTTGACACCACTTTCCGTGGGGAAACACTGTGTGTGCCAATGACTCCTGTGTGCAGAAAATCTCTCCCCAGCACCAGAGGTGCAGGGAATCCTCTTAGTATGCAGAGCAATGTTCAAGGCAGGCCTCCAATGTTGGGAGAGCCTCCACTTCCCAACTGTCCAAATGCCTCAGAAACACACTTCTAGGGAGTGTGGTCTGACAAGCAGAGCAGCCCGAGTGAGGAACATGGATTACAGGGAGAAGCCACTGGCCTGAGCATTCGCCCTGTAGGTCCTGGCTCAAGGCTCTCTGCACCAGGCCCAACCTGGAATGAGCCTGCAGCCTGGCCTCAAGTTCCAGGCTTGCCCATTGCCCTGCTAGGTCGCGGCCCATCCCAGGCTGGGCCAGGCCCTCCCTAGGGTCTGTGCTGGCCTAGGCCACTGCCAGGCAACAGGACCTCCATGGAGCACAGTTCATACGAGAAGGCAACAGGGTGTTGCCTGTGTGTCTCTTGCACTCCTGGGAAGCTGCAGGTCCAGAGGCTATGTATGCAGGTTGCCGTTGAGCCTGGGTCAAAACAGTCATGACCCCACTTTCAAGTGGGACTCCTGCTGCCTCTTATCTGCCTGACACATCCCCTTGCTGCCTGCGCTGTCTTCACTGCTGGCAGGCCTCTGTGTGCACAGCCCAGTCTAGGCCAAGGAAACAAGGTGCTTGGCTCCCCTTGCTAGGAGCTCCTCCTACAGCACTCTGGACCAGGGGACACATGCCCCTGGACCAGCAGCCTGCAAGGAAGCTGCAGCTTCGCCATCCAGAAAGGCCTGCTGCACGAGGCAGGAAGCCTTCTGCTAAGGACAACTTTCCCCCTCCAAAGCCTTGGAGGAGTTCATGGATGCTCGGGCCTGCAGTGTTCTCCATCAGAGAGCACTGGGTGCCCAATGGCTCCCCTGCGGCTTCCAAGCACCCTCCAGCCCAGATGCCCTTGGTGCCCACTCTGTTGCCAGAGGGAAGTCCTCAGTAGCACTCCTAGCTTGTGCACCCAGAGTGCCTAATGTTTGGAAACTTCCTCCGGAACTCAGTGGGAATGAGGCTTCTCCTTCCACGCTTGTCAGCCAGCAGATGGAGCCACCGCCCACCAAAACATCTCTCTGCATTGCCTTCAGCCATGGATCGCCTAGCTGTCCTCTCTCTGCCTCAAGCAGCAGCTCGAGTGCGCATGCAGCCTACAGAAAGGAGAGTGCCTTTTCTGGAGCACTGCTATGCTGTGGCAGCTCCCTGAAGGCCTCCTCGGGCCTCCTCTCCCCTAACACAGTGGTGCCATTCCAACCACCTGGGCCGCAAAGGTCACCCTAAGCAGGGCTCAGGGTTCGGCCTGTGTGTGTTTTCGTGGCTGGGACAGGGCAGATCCAGAAGCTGGGGGCCCCACTTGTGAATAGGGCCTGATGGGCATCGCCAGCATTCCCTGGTGGGGAAGCAGGACATCTGCGACCTCCAAGCTGCATGCAAATCCCCTCCCTGGCTGCCCCTCTTGCTTCTTCTCTGCTGCCAAGCCTCTCTCACCACACGTGCGTCTCACCAAAAGGAGCAGGCTGCTTGCCACTCTTTGCAAGGTGCTCATCCCACAAGCCTCATTTACTCAAAGAGGAGTGCAAATTGACCCATAACCTCCAGAGGAGCTGCAGTCTCTGCAGCCACAAAGGCCTGCAGCCGAGTCCATGACAGCCTGCTGCGTTGAGGGCTTCAAAGGGACAGTGCCCTGCATTCCTGTAAGGGAGCTTTTTGACACCACTTTCCGTGGGGAAACACTGTGTGTGCCAATGACTCCTGTGTGCAGAAAATCTCTCCCCAGCACCAGAGGTGCAGGGAATCCTCTTAGTATGCAGAGCAATGTTCAAGGCAGGCCTCCAATGTTGGGAGAGCCTCCACTTCCCAACTGTCCAAATGCCTCAGAAACACACTTCTAGGGAGTGTGGGTCTGACAAGCAGAGCAGCCCGAGTGAGGAACATGGATTACAGGGAGAAGCCACTGGCCTGAGCATTCGCCCTGTAGGTCCTGGCTGAAGGCTCTCTGCACCAGGCCCAACCTGGAATGAGCCTGCAGCCTGGCCTCAAGTTCCAGGCTTGCCCATTGCCCTGCTAGGTCGCGGCCCATCCCAGGCTGGGCCAGGCCTCCCTAGGGTCTGTGCTGGCCTAGGCCACTGCCAGGCAACAGGACCTCCATGGAGCACAGTTCATACGAGAAGGCAACAGGGTGTTGCCTGTGTGTCTCTTGCACTCCTGGGAAGCTGCAGGTCCAGAGGCTATGTATGCAGGTTGCCGTTGGAGCCTGGGGTCAAAACAGTCATGACCCCACTTTCAAGTGGGACTCCTGCTGCCTCTTATCTGCCTGACACATCCCCTTGCTGCCTGCGCTGTCTTCACTGCTGGCAGGCCTCTGTGTGCACAGCCCAGTCTAGGCCAAGGAAACAAGGTGCTTGGCTCCCCTTGCTAGGAGCTCCTCCTACAGCACTCTGGACCAGGGGACACATGCCCCTGGACCAGCAGCCTGCAAGGAAGCTGCAGCGTCGCCATCCAGAAAGGCCTGCTGCACGAGGCAGGAAGCCTTCTGCTAAGGACAACTTTCCCCCTCCAAAGCCTTGGAGGAGTTCATGGATGCTCGGGCCTGCAGTGTTCTCCATCAGAGAGCACTGGGTGCCCAATGGCTCCCCTGCGGCTTCCAAGCACCCTCCAGCCCAGATGCCCTTGGTGCCCACTCTGTTGCCAGAGGGAAGTCCTCAGTAGCACTCCCTAGCTTGTGCACCCAGAGTGCCTAATGTTTGGAAACTTCCTCCGGAACTCAGTGGGAATGAGGCTTCTCCTTCCACGCTTGTCAGCCAGCAGATGGAGCCACCGCCCCACCAAAACATCTCTCTGCATTGCCTTCAGCCATGGATCGCCTAGCTGTCCTCTCTCTGCCTCAAGCAGCAGCTCGAGTGCGCATGCAGCCTACAGAAAGGAGAGTGCCTTTTCTGGAGCACTGCTATGCTGTGGCAGCTCCCTGAAGGCCTCCTCGGGCCTCCTCTCCCCTAACACAGTTGTGCCATTCCAACCACCTGGGCCGCAAAGGTCACCCTAAGCAGGGCTCAGGGTTCGGCCTGTGTGTGTTTTCGTGGCTGGGACAGGGCAGATCCAGAAGCTGGGGGCCCACTTGTGAATAGGGCCTGATGGGCATCGCCAGCATTCCCTGGTGGGGAAGCAGGACATCTGCGACCTCCAAGCTGCATGCAAATCCCCTCCCTGGCTGCCCCTCTTGCTTCTTCTCTGCTGCCAAGCCTCTCTCACCACACGTGCGTCTCACCAAAAGGAGCAGGCTGCTTGCCACTCTTTGCAAGGTGCTCACCCCACAAGCCTCATTTACTCAAAGAGGAGTGCAAATTGACCCATAACCTCCAGAGGAGCTGCAGTCTCTGCAGCCACAAAGGCCTGCAGCCGAGTCCATGACAGCCTGCTGCGTTGAGGGCTTCAAAGGGACAGTGCCCTGCATTCCTGTAAGGGAGCTTTTTGACACCACTTTCCGTGGGGAAACACTGTGTGTGCCAATGACTCCTGTGTGCAGAAAATCTCTCCCCAGCACCAGAGGTGCAGGGAATCCTCTTAGTATGCAGAGCAATGTTCAAGGCAGGCCTCCAATGTTGGGAGAGCCTCCACTTCCCAACTGTCCAAATGCCTCAGAAACACACTTCTAGGGAGTGTGGGTCTGACAAGCAGAGCAGCCCGAGTGAGGAACATGGATTACAGGGAGAAGCCACTGGCCTGAGCATTCGCCCTGTAGGTCCTGGCTCAAGGCTCTCTGCACCAGGCCCAACCTGGAATGAGCCTGCAGCCTGGCCTCAAGTTCCAGGCTTGCCCGTTGCCCTGCTAGGTCGCGGCCCATCCCAGGCTGGGCCAGGCCTCCCTAGGGTCTGTGCTGGCCTAGGCCACTGCCAGGCAACAGGACCTCCATGGAGCACAGTTCATACGAGAAGGCAACAGGGTGTTGCCTGTGTGTCTCTTGCACTCCTGGGAAGCTGCAGGTCCAGAGGCTATGTATGCAGGTTGCCGTTGGAGCCTGGGGTCAAAACAGTCATGACCCCACTTTCAAGTGGGACTCCTGCTGCCTCTTATCTGCCTGACACATCCCCTTGCTGCCTGCGCTGTCTTCACTGCTGGCAGGCCTCTGTGTGCACAGCCCAGTCTAGGCCAAGGAAACAAGGTGCTTGGCTCCCCTTGCTAGGAGCTCCTCCTACAGCACTCTGGACCAGGGGACACATGCCCCTGGACCAGCAGCCTGCAAGGAAGCTGCAGCTTCGCCATCCAGAAAGGCCTGCTGCACGAGGCAGGAAGCCTTCTGCTAAGGACAACTTTCCCCCTCCAAAGCCTTGGAGGAGTTCATGGATGCTCGGGCCTGCAGTGTTCTCCATCAGAGAGCACTGGGTGCCCAATGGCTCCCCTGCAGCTTCCAAGCACCCTCCAGCCCAGATGCCCTTGGTGCCCACTCTGTTGCCAGAGGGAAGTCCTCAGTAGCACTCCCTAGCTTGTGCACCCAGAGTGCCTAATGTTTGGAAACTTCCTCCGGAACTCAGTGGGAATGAGGCTTCTCCTTCCACGCTTGTCAGCCAGCAGATGGAGCCACCGCCCCACCAAAACATCTCTCTGCATTGCCTTCAGCCATGGATCGCCTAGCTGTCCTCTCTCTGCCTCAAGCAGCAGCTCGAGTGCGCATGCAGCCTACAGAAAGGAGAGTGCCTTTTCTGGAGCACTGCTATGCTGTGGCAGCTCCCTGAAGGCCTCCTCGGGCCTCCTCTCCCCTAACACAGTGGTGCCATTCCAACCACCTGGGCCGCAAAGGTCACCCTAAGCAGGGCTCAGGGTTCGGCCTGTGTGTGTTTTCGTGGCTGGGACAGGGCAGATCCAGAAGCTGGGGGCCCACTTGTGAATAGGGCCTGATGGGCATCGCCAGCATTCCCTGGTGGGGAAGCAGGACATCTGGGACCTCCAAGCTGCATGCAAATCCCCTCCCTGGCTGCCCCTCTTGCTTCTTCTCTGCTGCCAAGCCTCTCTCACCACACGTGCGTCTCACCAAAAGGAGCAGGCTGCTTGCCACTCTTTGCAAGGTGCTCACCCCACAAGCCTCATTTACTCAAAGAGGAGTGCAAATTGACCCATAACCTCCAGAGGAGCTGCAGTCTCTGCAGCCACAAAGGCCTGCAGCCGAGTCCATGACAGCCTGCTGCGTTGAGGGCTTCAAAGGGACAGTGCCCTGCATTCCTGTAAGGGAGCTTTTTGACACCACTTTCCGTGGGGAAACACTGTGTGTGCCAATGACTCCTGTGTGCAGAAAATCTCTCCCCAGCACCAGAGGTGCAGGGAATCCTCTTAGTATGCAGAGCAATGTTCAAGGCAGGCCTCCAATGTTGGGAGAGCCTCCACTTCCCAACTGTCCAAATGCCTCAGAAACACACTTCTAGGGAGTGTGGGTCTGACAAGCAGAGCAGCCCGAGTGAGGAACATGGATTACAGGGAGAAGCCACTGGCCTGAGCATTCGCCCTGTAGGTCCTGGCTGAAGGCTCTCTGCACCAGGCCCAACCTGGAATGAGCCTGCAGCCTGGCCTCAAGTTCCAGGCTTGCCCGTTGCCCTGCTAGGTCGCGGCCCATCCCAGGCTGGGCCAGGCCTCCCTAGGGTCTGTGCTGGCCTAGGCCACTGCCAGGCAACAGGACCTCCATGGAGCACAGTTCATACGAGAAGGCAACAGGGTGTTGCCTGTGTGTCTCTTGCACTCCTGGGAAGCTGCAGGTCCAGAGGCTATGTATGCAGGTTGCCGTTGGAGCCTGGGGTCAAAACAGTCATGACCCCACTTTCAAGTGGGACTCCTGCTGCCTCTTATCTGCCTGACACATCCCCTTGCTGCCTGCGCTGTCTTCACTGCTGGCAGGCCTCTGTGTGCACAGCCCAGTCTAGGCCAAGGAAACAAGGTGCTTGGCTCCCCTTGCTAGGAGCTCCTCCTACAGCACTCTGGACCAGGGGACACATGCCCCTGGACCAGCAGCCTGCAAGGAAGCTGCAGCTTCGCCATCCAGAAAGGCCTGCTGCACGAGGCAGGAAGCCTTCTGCTAAGGACAACTTTCCCCCTCCAAAGCCTTGGAGGAGTTCATGGATGCTCGGGCCTGCAGTGTTCTCCATCAGAGAGCACTGGGTGCCCAATGGCTCCCCTGCAGCTTCCAAGCACCCTCCAGCCCAGATGCCCTTGGTGCCCACTCTGTTGCCAGAGGGAAGTCCTCAGTAGCACTCCCTAGCTTGTGCACCCAGAGTGCCTAATGTTTGGAAACTTCCTCCGGAACTCAGTGGGAATGAGGCTTCTCCTTCCACGCTTGTCAGCCAGCAGATGGAGCCACCGCCCCACCAAAACATCTCTCTGCATTGCCTTCAGCCATGGATCGCCTAGCTGTCCTCTCTCTGCCTCAAGCAGCAGCTCGAGTGCGCATGCAGCCTACAGAAAGGAGAGTGCCTTTTCTGGAGCACTGCTATGCTGTGGCAGCTCCCTGAAGGCCTCCTCGGGCCTCCTCTCCCCTAACACAGTGGTGCCATTCCAACCACCTGGGCCGCAAAGGTCACCCTAAGCAGGGCTCAGGGTTCGGCCTGTGTGTGTTTTCGTGGCTGGGACAGGGCAGATCCAGAAGCTGGGGGCCCACTTGTGAATAGGGCCTGATGGGCATCGCCAGCATTCCCTGGTGGGGAAGCAGGACATCTGGGACCTCCAAGCTGCATGCAAATCCCCTCCCTGGCTGCCCCTCTTGCTTCTTCTCTGCTGCCAAGCCTCTCTCACCACACGTGCGTCTCACCAAAAGGAGCAGGCTGCTTGCCACTCTTTGCAAGGTGCTCATCCCACAAGCCTCATTTACTCAAAGAGGAGTGCAAATTGACCCATAACCTCCAGAGGAGCTGCAGTCTCTGCAGCCACAAAGGCCTGCAGCCGAGTCCATGACAGCCTGCTGCGTTGAGGGCTTCAAAGGGACAGTGCCCTGCATTCCTGTAAGGGAGCTTTTTGACACCACTTTCCGTGGGGAAACACTGTGTGTGCCAATGACTCCTGTGTGCAGAAAATCTCTCCCCAGCACCAGAGGTGCAGGGAATCCTCTTAGTATGCAGAGCAATGTTCAAGGCAGGCCTCCAATGTTGGGAGAGCCTCCACTTCCCAACTGTCCAAATGCCTCAGAAACACACTTCTAGGGAGTGTGGGTCTGAGAAGCAGAGCAGCCCGAGTGAGGAACATGGATTACAGGGAGAAGCCACTGGCCTGAGCATTCGCCCTGTAGGTCCTGGCTGAAGGCTCTCTGCACCAGGCCCAACCTGGAATGAGCCTGCAGCCTGGCCTCAAGTTCCAGGCTTGCCCATTGCCCTGCTAGGTCGCGGCCCATCCCAGGCTGGGCCAGGCCTCCCTAGGGTCTGTGCTGGCCTAGGCCACTGCCAGGCAACAGGACCTCCATGGAGCACAGTTCATACGAGAAGGCAACAGGGTGTTGCCTGTGTGTCTCTTGCACTCCTGGGAAGCTGCAGGTCCAGAGGCTATGTATGCAGGTTGCCGTTGGAGCCTGGGGTCAAAACAGTCATGACCCCACTTTCAAGTGGGACTCCTGCTGCCTCTTATCTGCCTGACACATCCCCTTGCTGCCTGCGCTGTCTTCACTGCTGGCAGGCCTCTGTGTGCACAGCCCAGTCTAGGCCAAGGAAACAAGGTGCTTGGCTCCCCTTGCTAGGAGCTCCTCCTACAGCACTCTGGACCAGGGGACACATGCCCCTGGACCAGCAGCCTGCAAGGAAGCTGCAGCTTCGCCATCCAGAAAGGCCTGCTGCACGAGGCAGGAAGCCTTCTGCTAAGGACAACTTTCCCCCTCCAAAGCCTTGGAGGAGTTCATGGATGCTCGGGCCTGCAGTGTTCTCCATCAGAGAGCACTGGGTGCCCAATGGCTCCCCTGCAGCTTCCAAGCACCCTCCAGCCCAGATGCCCTTGGTGCCCACTCTGTTGCCAGAGGGAAGTCCTCAGTAGCACTCCCTAGCTTGTGCACCCAGAGTGCCTAATGTTTGGAAACTTCCTCCGGAACTCAGTGGGAATGAGGCTTCTCCTTCCACGCTTGTCAGCCAGCAGATGGAGCCACCGCCCCACCAAAACATCTCTCTGCATTGCCTTCAGCCATGGATCGCCTAGCTGTCCTCTCTCTGCCTCAA